>NC_138316.1:22485000-22750000 GCF_965601325.2 Salmo salar | reverse complement strand
GACTCTGTACCGGTACCCCCTGTATATAGCCTCCACATTGACTCTGTATATAGCCTCCACATTGACTCTGTACCGGTACCCCCTGTATATAGCCTCCACATTGACTCTGTACCAGCACCCCCTATATAGCCTCGCTATTGTTATTTTACTGCTGCTGTTTAAATATTTATTACTTAATTTTTTTTTTTATTACTTATATATTTTTTACGTAACACTTATTTTTCTTAACTGCATTGTTGGTTAAGGGCCTGTAAGTAAGCATTTCACTGTAAGGTCTACACCTGTTGTATTTGGCACATGTGACAAATACAATTTGATTTGATTTGATTTTCCTGTAGTCCACGATCATCTCCTTTGTCATGATCACATTGAGGGACAGTTTGTTGTCCTGGCACCACACTGCCAGGTCTCTGACCTCCTGTCTCATTGTTGACGGTGATCAGGCCTACCACCGTTATGTCATCTGCAAACTTAATGATAGTGTTGGAGTCATGCTTGGCCACTCAGTCGTGGGTGAACAGGGAGTACAGGAGGGGACTAAGCATGCACCGTTGAGGGGCCCCCGTGTTGAGGATCAGTGTGTCAGATGTGTTGTTGCCTACCCTACCCTGTTTAGTCCCAGGGTCCTTAGCTTAGTGATGAGCTTTGAGGGTACTATGGTGTTGAACGCTGAGCTGTAGTCAATGAACAGCCTTCTCGCTAGAGGTCGGCCGATTATAATTTTTCAACGCCGATACCGATTATTGGAGGGCCCACAAAAAAAAGCCGATGCCGATTAATCGGCCGATTTTTGTATTATTTATTTGTAATAATGACAATTACAACAATACTGAATGAACACTTATTTTAACTTAATATAATACATCAATAAAATCAATTTAGCCTCAAATAAATAATGAAACATGTTCAATTTGGTTTAAATAATGCAAAAACAAAGTGTTGGAGAAGAAAGTAAAAGTGCATTAAGTTCCTTGCTCAGAACATGAGAACATATGAAAGCTGGTGGTTCCTTTTAACATGAGTCTTCAATATTCCCAGGTAAGAAGTTTCAGGTTGTAGTTATTATAGGAATTATTGGACTATTTCTCTCTATACAATTTGTATTTCATATACCTTTGACTATTGGATGTTCTTATAGGCACTTTAGTATTGCCAGTGTAGCAGTATAGCTTCCGTCCCTCTCCTCGCTCCTACCTGGGCTCGAACCAGGAACACATCGACAACAGCCACCCTCGAAGCAGCGTTACCCATGTAGAGGATGGGGAACAACTACTCCAAGTCTCAGAGCGAGTGACGTTTGAAACGCTATTAGCGCGCACCCGGCTAACTAGCTAGCCATTTCACATCGGTTACATCAGCTAATCTCGGGGGTTGGTCATTAATATGGTCGAATCCGGAAACTATCATGTTTATTCTTTCAGTGAAATACGGAACAGTTCCGTATTTTATCTAACGGGTGGCATCCATAAGTCTAAATATTCCTGTTACATCGCACAACCTACAATGTTATTTCATAGTTACGTAAAATTCTGGCAAATTAGTTCGCAACGAGCCAGGCGGCCCAAACTGTTGCATATACCCTGATTCTGCGTGCAAGGAACGCAAGAGAACTGACACAATTTCACCTGGTTAATATTGCCTGCTAACCGGGATTTCTTTTAGCTAAATATGCAGGTTTAAAAATATATACTTGTGTATTGATTTTAACAAAGACATTGATGTTTATGGTTAGGTACACGTCGGAGCAAAGACAGTCCTTTTTCGCAAATGCGCACCACATCGATTATATGCAACTCAGGACAGGCTAGATAAACTAGTAATATCATCAACCATGTGTAGTTAAGTAGTGATTATGATTGATTGATTGTTTTTTATAAGATAAGTTTAATGCTAGCTAGCAACTTACCTTGGCTTCTTACTGCATCCGCTTAACAGGCAGGCACCTCGTGGAGTGCAACATAAAGCAGGTGGTTAGAGCGTTGGACTAGTTAACCGTAAGGTTGCATCCTCAAGCTGACAAGGTAAAAATCTGTCGTTCTGCCCCTGAACAAGGCAGTTAACCCACCGTTCCTAGGCCGTCATTGAAAATAAGAATGTGTTCTTAACTGACTTGCCTAGTTAAATAAAGGTCTAAAAATATATATATATATATTTATTTTTTTTATTTAAAAAAATCGGCAAATCGGTGGCCAAAAATACCGATTACCGATTGTTATGAAAACTTGAAATCGGCCCTAATTAATCGGCCATTCCGATTAATCGGTCGACCTCTACTTCTCACAGAGGTGTTCCTTTTCTCCAGGTGGTAAAGGGCAGTGTGGAGTGCAATAGAGATTGGGTCATCTGTGGATCTGTTGGGGCGGTATGCAAATTGGAGTGGGTCTAGGGTTTCTGGGATGATGGTGTTGATGTGAGCCATGATCAGCCTTTCAAGCACTTCATGGCTACAGATGTGAGTGCTACGGGTCAGTAGTTATTTAGGCAGGTTAGGTTGGCGTTCTTGGGCACAGGGACTATGATGGTCTGCTTAAAACATGTAGGTATTACAGACTTGGTCAGGTAGAGGTTGAAAATGTCAGTGAAGACACTTGCCAGTTGAAACCAAAATAGATCCAAACCCTGAGCATTAAGGTTGTGCAGCATTTTACCTGATGTTAACATTCTGTCATGAAGAGTTTTTCCATCTCAAGGGGTTAAATGAATAAAAATACTATAGTAAATGCCAATGTATTGCCATTAGAGTAACAGGGTTGACTGTAACAGGGTTGAGGTTTACATCTTAAATCAGCCATAAATCCCCTTGTGACAGAGGGAATGGAAACCTGTTCTGTGCAACAGGGATGGACAATTGAATGCAAGTTTCCCCCCAAAAAATGTTAATGTTAAAATATTTCTAGTCTATCTATCCATGGGTAACAGGGTTGATGTGTTTTGCTTGCCTCGCACTGTTTTCCAGCACAAAACATCAGAATATGGCCTAAAAGCATAGACCAAGCTCACCTGCTTTTACACTATGATTTGACTATTATTTGTTCAATGTTTATTTTGAAAACATATTTTAAAAGGAATAGTTTCACCATATTAAAACAAAAGTTCACTAAATGTATCATTTATTTCAAAATATTAATCTTCAGAAATGATTTTGTCAAACAAGAACATAACTAGGGCTAACAATGATGGTAAAAACTTGAAGAACGTTGGGTTAAAGACCCAATACAGTCACAATCATGATATTTATATGTTTTATAAATATTTCCACACTATGAGGTTGGAATAATACTGTGATATTGTGAAAATGATGATAATTCCCTTTAAGTGTAAGAGCTGTTTGGTGGGATGGAGCTTTGGCCTGTCTGGTGACATCACCAGGCGGTACATTTGTTAATAGACCAATAAGAAAGAGACAGCTAGTTTTCAGTTTTCCTCTCCCCACTCAGAACACTCCCAGACAGTCCTAGCTAAATTCTTGCTTGCGAAATTGCTCTTTGCTAAAAGGCTATTTTGGTTTATTTTTGACCATTTTAATTGAAAACAGTCACTGTACGGTCCATAATTGTTACCCAGAAATGATTTGAAATTGAGATAAAATGGCTGCATTGGACCTTTAACATGCCAAGGACATCTTAAAATGTTCTGAAGTTTGGCACCTTAGCAAGTCTTTATTCAAAAGAAAAATCTGATTTATTGAATTTCCATGTGGTCAATATTAAAGGGCACTTCATTGAGTATAACAGGCTTATACAATTCAGTATTGGTGCACAATTTCTCCATTAAATATCAAAGGGACGCAAAATGTTCTCTATTTGTGGAACAACCCAAGTAATAACAGTGATGATGTGTTAATGTAATATCTCGGGCTCCCGAGTGGCGCAGCGGTCTAAGACACTGCATCTCAGTGCAGGAGGTGTCATTACAGTCCCTGGTTTGAATCCAGGCTGTATCACATCTGGCCGTGATTGGGAGTCCCATAGGGTGGCGCACAATTGGCCCAGCGTCGCCCGGGTTTGGTCAGGGTAGGCAGTCAATTTAAATAAGAATTTGTTCTTAACTTACTTGCCTAGTTAAATAAAGGTTGAATTAAAAAAAAACTCTCTCTCTCTCTCTCTCTCTCTCTCTCTCAGGTGGAGCCACAGTGATCTCAGCGCCCTCTCACCTCCAGGACTCCTCAGTGCACTACAACATTCCAGAGCTACAGAGCACCCCCAGCCGGCCGCCCCCGCCACACACACACCCGCACGCACACTCCATCCAACACCCGCACTCACACCCGCACCCCCAGCCCAATGGGCAGCACTGTCCCCCGCACCCTCACCGAGAGCCCCCAGGAGTGAGGGAGGAGCAGTCTGCACCAGAGGACTCAGAAGAAGACGAGGAAGAGGAGGAAGAGGAGGCCTCAGTACCCAGGTGGCAGGGGATTGAAGCGATCTTTGAAGCCTATCAGGAATACATTGAAGGTAAGCAGTCAGTCACTTTTCTATGTTTATTTGAAGGCCCAGTGCAGTCAAAACATAATTTCAGTCTGTAATTAAAAAATATATAAATTATTATTGTTATTATTATTTTTATTTTTTGGGCTGTTTTAGTGGTGTGACGTTTTGCCCTAGGGAGTTAGTTAGTAGACCAATAAGAAAGAGAGTTCCAAACCTCTCTGCCAATAAAATATAGTTTTCAGTTTTCCCCTTCCCACTTAGAACACTCCCAAACACTCCTAGTAAAAATCTTGCTTGAGAAATTGCTATTTGCTAACAAGCCAATATTTTTTGTTGTTGACAATTTTAATTGAAAACAATCACAATAAGGTACTTAATTTTTACCCAGAAATTATTTGATATTGAGATAAAAATGGTTGCATTGGACCTTTAATGTCTAATGTCCTTGGTTTTGGAATCGTTCAATTATGGTTGAAATCTAGAGACCAATGAACATGTATGACTTTGGTTAAGAGTAGTTGTAGCGTATTCCCAACACTAGAGGGTGGTATTTATCCTTTTCTACTACTCTCTGTTGGTCCAACAAATAGGATGTAAACAGTCAAACATACACACACACACACACACACACACACACACACACACACACACACACACACACACACACACACACACACACACACACACACACACACACACACACACACACACACAGACACGTACACACTATCTGTAATGAGACTTGTGTAGTGGGTTGTGTGCTGTATGCTGCTTGTCTGTGGCAGTATGGTCTGTTGTGTCTCTAGCTGTGTGCTGCTTACCTGTGGCAGTATGGTCTGTTGTATCTCTAGCTGTGTGCTGCTTGCATGTGGCAGTATGGTCTGTTGTGTCTCTAGCTGTGTGCTGCTTGCATGTGGCAGTATGGTCTGTTGTATCTCAAATCAAATCAAATTTATTTTTATATAGCCCTTCGTACATCAGCTGATATTCTCAAAGTGCTGTACAGAAACCCAGCCTAAAACCCCAAACAGCAAGCAAAGCATGTGAAAGAAGCACGGTGGCTAGGAAAAACTCCCTAGGAAAAACTCCCTAAAAAGGCCAAAAACCTAGGAAGAAACCTAGAGAGGAACCAGGCTATGAGGGGTGGCCAGTCCTCTTCTGGCTGTGCAGGGTGGATATTGGTCTGTTATATCTCTAGCTGTGTGCTGCTTGCCTGTGGCAGTATGGTCTGTTGTATCTCTAGCTGTGTGCTGCTTGCATGTGGCAGTATGGTCTGTTGTATCTCTAGCTGTGTGCTGCTTGCCTGTGGCAGTATGGTCTGTTGTATCTCTAGCTGTGTGCTGCTTGCCTGTGGCAGTATGGTCTGTTGTATCTCTAGCTGTGTGCTGCTTGCCTGTGGCAGTATGGTCTGTTGTATTTCTAGCTGTGTGCTGCTTGCCTGTGGCAGTATGGTCTGTTGTATCTCTAGCTGTGTGCTGCTTGCCTGTGGCAGTATGGTCTGTTGTATCTCTAGCTGTGTGCTGCTTACCTGTGGCAGTATGGTCTGTTGTATCTCTAGCTGTGTGCTGCTTGCCTGTGGCAGTATGGTCTGTTGTATCTCTAGCTGTGTGCTGCTTGCCTGTGGCAGTATGGTCTGTTGTATCTCTAGCTGTGTGCTGCTTACCTGTGGCAGTATGGTCTGTTGTATCTCTAGCTGTGTGCTGCTTGCCTGTGGCAGTATGGTCTGTTGTATCTCTAGCTGTGTGCTGCTTACCTGTGGCAGTATGGTCTGTTGTATCTCTAGCTGTGTGCTGCTTGCCTGTGGCAGTATGGTCTGTTGTATCTCTAGCTGTGTGCTGCTTGCCTGTGGCAGTATGGTCTGTTGTGTCTCTAGCTGTGTGCTGCTCTCTAGTTATTGGTACGTGGGGAGACAGACAGGCAGGGAGTGTTAGTGTGGATGCTAATGAGAACCCAGGTCATATCCCCTCAGGCTCACTGTTATTCTCTTCTCCTTCCTCTCTCCCTCTCCTCCTCTGCCTCCCTCCTCTCCTTCTCCTCCTTCTCCACTCCCCTCCTTCTCTTCCCCTGCCTTCGGTCCTCCCTCCCTCCCTCCTCCAGAGCAAGGTGTGGAGCGCCAGGTGCTGCAGAGCCAGTGTCGGAGACTGGAGAACCAGCACTACAACCTGAGCCTGACAGCAGAGCAGCTCTCCCACAGCATGGGGGTAAGACCCTGTCTGCTACATCTATCATCACTGAGCTTCCTTCAAATCGTTTGGAGAAAATAGACTTTCTATTTTAATCAGCTATGTTGAATTGTATTCTTCATACTGTAAAATAATATTATATAATGCCACAGAATTCTAAGTGTGTGTGTGTGTGTGTGTGTGTGTGTGTGTGTGTGTGTGTGTGTGCGTGCGTGCGTGCGTGCGTGCGTGCGTGCGTGTGTGTGTGGTGCGTGTGTGTGTGCGCGTGTGTGTGTATCCTTGTGTTATGTTTTTGTTAATGTGGTTTTATTGACTCTACTCACCCCCCCCCCCCTCTCTCTCTCTTTATAGGAGTTGATGTCTCAGAGACAGAAGCTGGCGGTGGAGAGGGAGAAGTTACAGGCCGAGTTGGAGCACTTCAGGAAGTGTCTGACGCTGCCGCAGCCTCACTGGGCCAGGGGAGGGCACTACAAGGGTTACCCCCCCAGGTGACAGCTCCACTGACTCCCAGGCCCGGCCCCCTCCCTCCCCGCCCACACAGAGTTTATTTTTATGACCCAGCCTGGATCTGGACCCGGATGCGCAGCTCCACAGGAGAGAGGGATTCATGGATTCATTGATAGATGGATGGGGCAGCAGGGCCAAGCAGTGAAGCACTGACTGGGGCTGCTGCCAGCCTGCCAGGGACGGTGCCACCAGTCAGTGGTCTGTGCTAACCCTGGGGTCAGAGGGAGCAACAGGCACGTCACACATGGGGCAAAGCTCTAGGACTGCATGTTCAACACACACACAAACATACAGAGGCACAAACTCAC
This sequence comes from Salmo salar, assembly GCF_965601325.2. Classification (NCBI taxonomy): domain Eukaryota; kingdom Metazoa; phylum Chordata; class Actinopteri; order Salmoniformes; family Salmonidae; genus Salmo; species Salmo salar. The sequence goes on along the minus strand of NC_138316.1, from coordinate 22,742,572 downwards.
ACCATGCTCTTCAGCAGGCACCAGTTACTCTCTTACATTGCAGTCCCAGCCCCATCCTGGGCTCCCTTCACAGCCACGCCCACACAGACAATCCTGCAATCGGAGAGCAACTCAGCCCCGGAATGGGTGTGGTCACGTGACAGATCGTCATCTACCACCAATCCAATGCCCCTACCTCTGGCCAATCGGACAGGACTGAACCTCCCAGCATCTCTCCTGGCAGCAGGTCAGGCCAGCTTTCAAACTTGAAATGCACTTAAAGAGAAAGACCTGAAGAACTACCTGGTGGTACTGTGTTACGACAAAGAACTGTTCAAATTAAGGAAGAACTTACAAAATGCACATTTTGGAATGAATAAAGGAAATGTTTTATTTCGAGATGAGAATAAGAATTTAAAAGGTGCTTCAGCCTTGTATTGTAAATAATATTAAGACTAAAAATAATTTTGTATGTTTTTATTACTTTAATCATTGTTCTTTTAAGAAGAAGAAAATAAGCCTGCCATTTTTTATATATTCATGATTTTTGGGGTGAAACAGAAAGCTTTGCTTTTAGTGTTTGTTCTGCTGCTGGTCAGAACTGCCCTGTTCGGAGGTGTAGATTAAAGTAGAAAAGGAAAGAGAGAACATGCTCCACTCCTCTTCTCCTCTCCTCCTTTGACCCAGCCATGTGTACTGCCGTAGCAGCAGCCTGAGCTCCAGCCACAGCCCTCCCTCCCCTGGCCTCCAGGCCCCGTAAGGCTCACTGAGATGGGGGTAAGACCTAACTCCAGGCCCCACAGGCCTCCCTCCCCTGGCCTCCAGGCCCCGTAAGGCTCACTGAGATGGGGTAAGACCTAAATCCAGGCCCCACAGGCCTCCCTCCCCTGGCCTCCAGGCCCCGTAAGGCTCACTGAGATGGGGTAAGACCTAACTCCAGGCCCCACAGGCCTCCCTCCCCTGGCCTCCAGGCCCCGTAAGGCTCACTGAGATGGGGTAAGACCTAACTCCAGGCCCCACAGGCCTCCCAGATCCATGCACTCTGTCAGAACACCAGCCCCACACAGAACCCCTCCTGTCAGGAACAGCAAGTTTTACCACTCTCCCTGTGTGAGTAGTTACCCATGGGAAAGTGTGAGTGACAGCTACAGTTAGTGTCATCCTTTATTTTCTCTCTCTCTTATTCCCCTTCAGCTCTAGTCCAGGGATGAGCCCTTAGTAGAACCGATAACTAGACCCATCTCTCTGGACCTTATCATTAAGTACAAAGGACACAACATCCATTATAATGAGACATTCATATCATCACTAAACCCAGAGAGAGGAGGGAACAATGCAGACAGTACCACATGGCAATGTGACAATGCACCAAGGGAGATCTAGCGAGATTCTTCTCCTTTGTGTTTGCCATAAAAATAAATAGTGCCAAAAAGTAGCCCTCCCTTGCACAAAATATCATGAGACTTTTTTAAACCTCAAAATAGAGTATTTAAGCTAACTCCCTGAATTTAAATGGCCAACCCACTTCTAAATGTATTTTTTACTACATTGATCCCACTTATCATAATGTCAAAGCCCTTGCCAACAATTGGATAATGGACAATTTTTTTCTCCACTTGAGGGCCCTCAAATCCAAAGTCAATGAAAGGTTCTCTTTTGCCAAGTATATGAATCATTGTCCTGCTCTGCACTGTGCATCTATAGTGTGTTTTCATGCCTACATCAGTCCACCTTGCTGCTGGCCATAGCCATCTCCTGTGCCTCAGTACCCCTGTTCCCCAGTCTCTCTATTCCCCTACCTTCTTTCTGTGGGAGTGTCTGGCCTGTAGTTTTGTAAAAAAAAAAAAAAATGTTTAGCCTTACAAGAGGACCTCCGGCAGCATAGATCGCAATGCAGCGTGGGTATGTAGTGCTGTCAGTCAGAGTTGATAAGGCTTTGAGTATGTAGTCCAAAAGGGGTTCTGTTTGAACTCCAGTCTGATGCTGTGGATGTGAGATGGCAGGGAGGGGAGGGTGGCTGCCGGTCTGGTCCCTACATCCCTCTTTGTTCCACTCCTGGTGAGCTTTCAGAGGAACACCCAGTTAGGGAGGCGGAACCATGTTTACAGACCAGAGCAGAGATACGATAGGAGCACCACCTGTCAATCAGACAGCAAGCGCTACCACTGAGTTAAGCAGCCAATGAGTTAGCGGGAGGACATTAGGCCCTTCCCCAGAGCCTCCTTACTCTACCACGCACGCACACGCAATAGCCCCCTGACTCTATGGAGGATGTCTAGACTCTAGATGCTGTGAAACTCTGATTTTAAAATGTACTTGTTTGAATTAATTGTAATGTAATATATTATTTGTTGAATGTAGTAATTAGGTATTTATGAATATATTGCTGTAATTTCAGACAAAAAAATAAAAGAAAATATTTGAAAAATGTACGTGAATAGTCAGGTCTTCTCTTGGCCCCATTTCTTCCTGCAGGTTCATCATCCATTTTCAGTGCCTGAGTCAAATTCTAACTCTGTGTTTAACAGTGAGACTACATTGAAGTCACACATGTCTGATAAGATATGAGGGTTATCAATTAAGTGTTTCTACTACATTGGATTTACCATCTGTTTATTATGAGGCAGGCAAAAACTGACATAGAAAATATAGTGAAATCTTCAAAACAAATGTCAAAACTGAATTATCTGTGATTACTGATCATAATATGTGATGGTTATAATGATGATTAGAATATACATGTGATGGTTATAATGATAGTTAGAATATACATGTGATAGTTATAATGATAGTTAGAACATACATGTGATTGTTATAATGATAGAATATACATGTGATAGTTAGAATGATAGTTAGAATATACATGTGATAGTTAGAATGATAGTTAGAATATACATGTGATAGTTATAATGATAGTTAGAATATACATGTGATAGTTATAATGATAGAACATACATGTGATGGTTATAATGATAGTTAGAATATACATGAGATAGTTATAATGATAGTTAGAATATACATGTGATAGTTATAATGATAGTTAGAATATACATGTGATAGTTATAATGATAGTTAGAATATACATGTGATGGTTATAATGATAGTTAGAATATACAGGTGATAGTCGTGATAGTTATGATAGTTAGAATATACATGTGATGGTTATAATGATAGTTAGAAATACATGTGATGGTTATAATGATAGTTAGAATATACATGTGATGGTTATAATGATAGTTAGAACATACATGTGATGGTTATAATGATAGTTAGAATATACATGTGATGGTTATAATGATAGAGATCATACATGTGATAGTTATAATGATAGTTAGAACATACATGTGATGGTTATAATGATAGTTAGAACATACATGTGATAGTTATAATGATGGTTAGAATATACATGTGATAGTTATAATGATAGTTAGAATATACATGTGATGGTTATAATGATAGTTAGAATATACATGTGATGGTTATAATGATAGTTAGAACATACATGTGATAGTTATAATGATAGTTAGAACATACATGTGATGGTTATAATGATAGTTAGAATATACATGTGATAGTTATAATGATAGTTAGAACATACATGTGATAGTTAGAATGATAGTTAGAATATACATGTGATAGTTATAATGATAGTTAGAACATACATGTGATGGTTATAATGATAGTTAGAATATACATGTGATGGTTATAATGATAGTTAGAACATACATGTGATAGTTATAATGATAGTTAGAATATACATGTGATGGTTATAATGATAGTTAGAATATACATGTGATAGTTATAATGATAGTTAGAATATACATGTGATGGTTATAATGATAGTTAGATCATACATGTGATAGTTATAATGATAGTTAGAACATACATGTGATAGTTAGAATGATAGTTAGAAATACATGTGATAGTTATAATGATAGTTAGAATATACATGTAATAGTTATAATGATAGAACATACATGTGATGTTATAATGATAGTTAGAATATACATGTGATAGTTATAATGATAGTTAGAATATACATGTGATAGTTATAATGATAGTTAGAACATACATGTGATAGTTATAATGATAGTTAGAATATACATGTGATAGTTATAATGATAGTTAGAACATACATGTGATGGTTATAATGATAGTTAGAATATTGTTAAAGGAATTTTATATCTCGATGATAATAATCAATAATCAATTCGCCTTGACTAATGCCCAAGGTTTGTAAGACAATGGGTTAAAATAATTAGGCAAGGACTCAGCTTTCTGCAAAAGGTTTCTGTAGCTTTATTCATGAGAACGTTCTGCCATCAGGATAACAAAACAGTCATTATATAGTTCTTGATTACTTACGCACATGCATTTACACACAATCTGTTGGTGACCTGCAACCCCCATAAACTTCTCACACTGTTTATCACCTTCTGGCTCAGCCTGTTCCTTTCCTTCAAGGTTAGGAACTCTCTGAGGATTTACTCACTTGACCATCTGCCCCTCTATCTCTCTATACTAATTGCATACACACATTTCTTTCCCTCTCCAGTGGTTCCTGGACTTTCCGGAACTAATCAGACTAATCGATCCCTACATTGATCATTACATTGATTATTCATTAACCCTGCTGTATGACTAATAATTAATCATGGTTTATTGATTCATTTACCTTTATTATATAATTCTCTTATCAAATATACATGTGATAGTTATAATGATAGTTAGAACATACATGTGATGTTATAATGATAGTTAGAACATACATGAGATAGTTATAATGATAGTTAGAACATACATGTGATGGTTATAATGATAGTTAGAATATACATGTGATAGTTATAATGATAGTTAGAACATACATGTGATAGTTATAATGATAGTTAGAATATACATGTGATGGTTATAATGATAGTTAGAATATACATGTGATGGTTATAAAGATAGTTAGAATATACATGTGATAGTTATAATGATAGTTAGAATATACATGTGATAGTTATAATGATAGTTAGAATATACATGTGATAGTTATAATGATAGTTAGAACATACATGTGGTAGTTATAATGATAGTTAGAATGTACATGTGATAGTTATAATGATAGTTAGAATATACATGTGATAGTTATAATGATAGTTAGAACATACATGTGATAGTTATAATGATAGTTAGAATATACATGTGATAGTTATAATGATAGTTAGAATATACATGGATGGTTATGAAATGACAGTGTAGGTTCACATTGTTACGGTACTTAACCACAAGTGTTAGTATAGGAGGACTCTACAAGGTCGAATCTTCCCATTACATAGCATAGCTTTATATAGTTTTATAAAATGGTTAGTTCTGGCCTGGCATTATGATTAGTTCAAACTGAAAGGTGTTTTCCATTCATGCTATATATCACTGTATTATATCAATAACTCTTTATTAATTATGATTAAAACTAAAAGGTTCACAACAAAGCATTCAGTGATAAAGTTCATATGAATCTCATCACAGCCTGAAGGGCAGTCATGCTGTCACAGTCAGATAAGTTTCTCTACTCTTCCATCAAACCCTATCTACCCTACATACATGTTCAAATGGAAAACAGCCATTTCAATTTAAAAGCAATGTTCCCATGTTTGCAGAGACTGCATTCACGGTAAACGCTGCATATATCGACTCAATCGGAAATGACCTTTACATTTCAATCACACTATAGCGCAGCTCTTTAGTGCTATGGATTGAATGGAGCAATTATATTGGACACAACAAATATGTACACAGTAGGATGGAAGTGGTGTTGGAGGGCCAGTAGGGGGCACTCTTCCCTCTGGTCTAAAGAGTTCCCAATGCCCAGGGGCAGAGACAGGGACATTGCCCTGCGTAAGGTGCAGCCTTTCAGATGGGACATTAAACGGATGTCCTGACTGTGGTCATTAAAGATTCCATGGTACTTATTGTGACCAGTAAGTGGTGAAACCCTGGTGTCCTGGCTAACTTATTATCAATCCTAATTGTTTTATACTGTATATCACTCCTCACCTCTACACCATGAAAGCTGATGTCTGGTGAATATTCTGGCACAATTGGTTACACCCATAGTTGTGTATGACTAGAGATTCATCCAGTCATAAGGTCATTTAGCAACATTTGAGTTTATGTCTTGTTAGGATATGACATTCTCATTCTGGATTGGATAGATTTGTATCACCCTTATTTCTGCTTGTAGATATTAAACACTTCCTCCAACAGAGGACTTGTGGATTGACAGTAAAAATAAAACACTGGTTACAATGGAAAACTATTATATGTAGTTGAATGTCTCTGGACCAAGAGATCCAGCCAAGCAGTCATCAGCATCCACTCTGTCTTTTTCTCAACACTCTCTCAAAGGTGCCTCTGGGAATACTATCGCTTTCAAAATAAAAGTCCCCAGCGTACAAACAATAACAGTGCCTCAATACATTACGGCAAAATAAAAGTTGCGACAAAAGTAAGGTTTCAGATTTTTATGTCAACATAAGTCTAGGCTTTAGAGCTTCCATTAGTACATATGTGTTACATCTCTGGTTGTTTTGCTCTGCTCTCTGCCTGCCTGCTCCCTGCCTGCCTGCTCCCTGCCTGCCTGCTCTCTGCCTGCCTGCTCCCTGCCTGCCTGCTCTCTGCCTGCCTGCTCTCATCCTGTTGGTTCTCATCCTCCCTCACTTTCTTTCTGTATTCTCGGACCTCAGCAGCTGCCTCACACAGTTTCTGAAATGCATCATCTTTTACCACAGGAAGTTCTTTACACTTGTTCTCAAATTCCTCATCTGGACAAGTCAACAGTTCCATCAAGAATCCTCTTGTTTTACCAGAACTTCCTCTCCCCTTTAGTTTACTCTTTATCTCACCATGGATGTTTGCACTTGTTGCCCAGACTCTAGGATTATAATGTGATTGCGCAGTTGTCAGGCCATCCTTATTTACTTTACACCTTGCTGGAACAGAGGTAATTATGGGATTGTCAGCGGTAAAGACTGCTATGAATTCGTCACGGTCCTTAACTTTTTTGATACATTTTGGCGACTCCATTGTTTTGCCTTTTCCAAGAAAGCTCTCTGTTAGTGTGTCCTCCCCCTTTAGGAGTAAAACACAGAAGTTGGGCTCTGGATAGTATGTCCCTAGAGGAAAGTGTTTTGCTGTCTGAATTCGAGTCATTCTGTCAACCTGGCTTGGCTTCTTAAAATCCCCTTCAGGAAACTCATAGCCTGTTGACATCACCGTTGGTGGGATGCCAGAGTGAGTGTTACAGTGCTTTCTGACTATCTCTAAATAAGAGCTGTACACTTGGTTAAAGCTTACAGTATCAGCATCAATACAACTGAAATAGATCAGAGCGTCAGGATCCTGTCCTCTCAACTCTCTAACAAGCTGTTTAGTTTCTTCATGATCTTTTAGATATTCTCTGATATCCGTATATGGTGTATCTTTTTTTTTATTTATACTGTCCTCATATTTAATGTCACCCTTGGGTCCCCAGGTAAATGAAATCTTTTTAAACTTCAATACTGTCTTCTCCTTCATGTTCATCAGCATTGACAGCTGCTTCCTGAGCTCAGGAGAATCTTTGCCATTGAGGCCAATGATGATGGCCACATCTTCCAGGTGCTCCTTATCTTCCTCCTTAAAGCCTGTACCCTCCAACAACGTCAGTAAGTTTTGAACCAACTGCAACTGGATTTGTTCCTGTGTTCGGTTGTTGTCAAGTAGTGGGACCCACATGGGCACATTGATCAGAAACTTGATCTTTTGATCCTGGTTCTGGTTCTGGGTTTGTTAGGAGAAACAACAAAAACAAACCATGTAAGGTTAGAAAATGATCATACTTTTGGTTAAAGGTCACTGTTAGAAATTTGCAGAATCCCTTGGAGAGGACAGATTTAAACTGAAGCTCATTGACCTCTCACTATATATTTCACTGTATATTTCAGATTTCATATATTTGATCCCTGATGTTTTTCTATTACAATGACACTGTTGTTGGCTCACCTGACTGGACCCCTGGTTGAGCTTGTTCCTTCCATCTTGGTCCCCTCTTGTATCCTTCTTCGTATTAGAGTGCCCTGGCTGCCCTGGCAGTGGGGTGTTGTTCGACCTCTTGGCACCAGCGGACAATACTTGCAGCTCAGTATTCTCCAAACTGCAGAACAAAACAGAAATAAATCATGGTTAAAAAAAAGAAAGTTATAGCAAGTTATAACATAGCTACCAGTAATAGGAAAACGTACTTTGATAGGACTATGCCACCCCCATCACCCAAATGTTTTCCTCCAAAACTCCCTTCATGAGTCATTTTCACCAAATGGTGTCCTCACTATCCCCAATCTCCCTACCGTATTATGCGTTCGCTGGTGTCTGGGTTGTTGACATGAGACTGTCTGGTGGGCGGCTTCACAATAGGGTCTGAGGGGAGAAACAGGCTATTCAGAGACAGAGCATTTTGGGAAGGTGGTAGAGTTAGTTCGATTGAATGTGTAGTGATAAACCATTCTCTTCTCACCTTGTGTTACATTACTCGCTGGGACGTCTACAGGTTCATCAGATGCCATCCACAAACAGCAGGAGAACATTGAGGAGCGTGGTTGGGTTGCCGGAACCATCATAGGCGACGTCTCTGGGGATCTTTCTTCTGATCTTTCTCTCTGTTGTCTGTTATTACCCTCCATGATGTCTCAGACAAACCTACTGTATGAAAGCACAAGACTCAGAGGAGGAAAGGATCAAATCAAATGATATGTGCAATACATCTCCATTTCATAAATCTTCTTAATTTGCTAAATAATTGTAAACAGTAATATTTTTTTGCACTTTCCTGTTTCTGAGAATGGATTCTCATTTCATTACAGGTTATAGGCATTTTATAAATCCAACCATACTTCATTGATACTTGAATGTTGATCGAGATTATACTAGAGCTTAGAATAGCATACTACATTTGATGAAGATATTGATTAACACATTCACTATTTCCTTGTTTCTTAGTGAAACTAAATTATTCAGATGAAGGTTTTTCTCCTAATACCTCTAAAGATGGAGATAAGATTAGGCCCATCTAAAAATACATATCTGTTGATGTTCTCAGCAATCTAACCCAGCAGTTTCCCTGTGGGACTTGTGTTGTGTTGCAGGTCACCAACATTCCTCCACCATGTTGAATATTTCATTAGAGACCCATCTTCCTTTTCGAATATGTTCGCAAGAAAACACCTGCATCACTGCTGTGGTTTGTTATTTACTGTACAACATGAGGAAGTATTGTTGTGAGCACATTTTGGATAACTATGGTTCCAAATATTATTTGTGGAACTAAAAAAGTTGACTATCATTTGGGGGTAATTACTAATACTTTATTTTAATACAGACAGCAATAAGGGACTACTTAAAATAAAAAATTAAAACATATTTAAATACAGATATCAGAAAGGGATTATTTTCAGAAACAATTAGATTGGCAACCTTCCACTAATGGCAGATTAGTTGAACTAGTGTAAATGAACAAACCAATCAACCAATAAGATATTACTCCTTGAACAGCACGTACAGACATCTGTCACGTTGTTTGTAATAATGGTCGGACCAAGGTGCAGCGTACGTAGAGTTCCACATCATTTTAATGAATAAAGTGAAACTTAAGCAAATACAAAACAAATAAAGAATAACCGAACCGTGACAACAATGCAGTGCTAACAGGCAACTAAACATAAACAATATCCCATAACCCACAGGTGGAAAAAACGCTTGTCACGTCCTGACCAGTAAAAGGGGTTGTTTGTTACTGTAGTTTGGTCAGGGCGTGGCAGGGGGGTGTTTGTTTAGTGTGGGGTTTTTTTTTTTGGGGGGGGGGGGTAATGTTCTATGTTAGTGTATTTCTATGTTCGTTCTAGTTTTCTATTTCTATGTTTAGTTTTTTGGGTTGACCTTCAATTGGAGACAGCTGTTCCTCGTTGCCTCTAATTGAAGGTCCTATTTAATAGGGGTGTTTTTTCTATGGGATTTGTGGGTAGTTCCGTGTTTAGCGTTGAGCCTGACAGGACTGTCTTCGTCGTCATTGTTTGTTATTTTGTTTTGTGTTCACGTTCCTTCAATAAAAGAAGATGAGTTTGCACGTTCCCGCTGCGTTTTGGTCCACTCCATACGACGAACGTGACAACGCTACTTAAGTATGATCCCCAATTAGAGACAACGATAACCAGTTGCCTCTAATTGGGAATCATACTGTACAAATCACCAACATAGAAAATGAACCTAGAACCCCACATAGAAAATATAAACTAGAACAACCCCCCAGTCACGCCCTGACCTACTCTACCATAGAAAATAAAAGCTTCTATGGTCAGGACGTGACAACATCATGATATGTATAGTTCAGACAGTATTCAGACCCGTTCACTTTTTCCACATTCTGTTACATTACAGCCTTATTCTAAAATGGATCAAATAAAAAAAATCCTCATCAATCTACAGACAATACCCCATAATGACAAAGCGAAAATGTATTAAATAATAAACAGAAATACCTTATTTACTTAAGTATTCAGACCCTTTGCTATGAGACTCGAAATTGAGCTCAGATGCATCCTGTTTCCATTGATCATCCTTGAGATGTTTCCACAACTTGATTGGATTCCACTTGTGGTAAATTCAATTGATTGGACATAATTTGAAAAGGCACACACCTGTCTATATAAGGTTCTACAGTTGGCAGTGCATGTCAGAGCAAACACCAAGCCATGAGGTCAAAGGAATTGTCCGTAGAGCTCCGAGACAGGATTGTGTTGAGGCACAGATTTAGGGAAGGGTACCAATACATTTCTGCAGCATTGAAGGTCCCCAAGAACACAATGGCCTCCATCATTCTTCAATTACAGAAGTTTGGAACCACCAAGACTCTTCCTAGAGCTGGCCGCCTCTCCAAACTGAGCAACCGGGGAAGAATGGCCTTGGTCAGGGAGGTGACCAAGAACCCAATGATCACTCTGACAGAGCTATAGAGTTCCTCTGTGGAGATGGGAGAACCTTCCAGAAGGGAAACCATCTCTGCAGCACTCCACCAATCAGGCCTTTATGGTAGAGCGGCCAGACGTAAGCCACTCCTCAGTAAAAGGCACATGACAGCCCGCTTGGAGTTTGACCAAAAGACACCTAAAGGACTATCAGACCAGATTCTCTGGTCTGATGAAACCAAGATTGAACTCTTTGGCCAGAATGCCAAGCGTCACGTCTGGAGGAAACCTGGCACCATCCCTACGGTGAAGCATAGTGGTGGCAGCATCATGCTGTGGGGATGTTTTTCAGCGGCAGGGACTGGGAGACTAGTCAGGATCGAGGGAAAGATGAGCGGAGCAAAGTACAGAGAGATCCTTGATGAAAACCTGCTCCAGAACACTCAGGACCTCAGACTGGGGTGAAGGTTCACCTTCCAACAGGACAACGACCCTAAGCACACAGCCAAGACCACGCAGGAGTGGCTTCAGGACAAGTCTCTGAATGTCCTTGAGTGGCCCAGCCAGAGCCTGGACTTAAACCCGATATTACATCTCTGGAGAGACCTGAAAATAGCTGTGCAGCGACGCTCCCCATCCAACCTGACAGAACTTGAGAGGATCTGTAGAGAAGAATGGGAGAAACTCCCCAAATACAGGTGTGCCAAGCTTATAGCGTCATACCCAAGAAGACTCGACGCGGCGGTTTAACAAAGTAGTGAGTAAACGGTCTGAGTATGTATGTAAATGTGATATTTCCGTTATTTATTTTAAATACTAATGTTTTTGCTTTGTCATTATGGGGTATTATTCTAAAATTGATTAAATGTGTTTTTTTCCCTCATCAATCTACACACAGTAAAAACAAGTTTGTATCAATTTAGAATAAGGATGAATTTACTGTGTTAAATGAGGCCTCACCCCCTGGTTACATTAGTGACCATACCCCCCGTGCATCCGGCAAAGGCGGAGGTGTTGCTAACATTTACGATAGCAAATTTCAATTTACAAAAAAAAATACAACAATGACGTTTTCGTCTTTTGAGCTTCTAGTCATGAAATCTATGCAGCCTACTCACTCACTTTTTATAGCTACTGTTTATAGGCCTCCTGGGCCATATGCAGTGTTCCTCACTGAGTTCCCTGAATTCCTATCGGATCTTGTAGTCATAGCAGATAATATTCTAATTTTTGGTGACTTTAACATTCACATGGAAAAGTCCACAGACCCACTCCAAAAGGCTTTCGGAGCCATCATCGACTCAGTGGGTTTTGTCCAACATGTCTCTGGACCTACTCACTGCCACAGTCATACTCTGGACCTAGTTTTGTCCCATGGAATAAATGTTGTGGATCTAAATGTTTTTCCTCATAATCCTGGACTATCGGACCACCATTTTATTACGTTTGCAATTGCAACAAATAATCTGCTCAGACCCCAACCAAGGAGCATTAAAAGTCGTGCTATAAATTCTCAGACAATTCCAGACTGCCTCTGCCTACCCAAGGACGTCAGAGGACAAAAATCAGTTAACCACCTAACCGAGGAACTCAATTTAACCTTGCGCAATACCCTAGATGCAGTTGCACCCCTAAAAACTAAAAACATCTGTCATAAGAAACTAGCTCCCTGGTATACAGAAAATACACGAGCTCTGAAGCAAGCTTCCAGAAAATTGGAACGGAAATGGCGCCACACCAAACTGGAAGTCTTCCGACTAGCTTGGAAAGACAGTACCGTGCAGTATCGAAGAGCCCTTACTGCTGCTCGATCATCCTATTTTTCCAACTTAATTGAGGAAAATAAGAACAATCCGAAATTTCTTTTTGATACTGTCGCAAAGCTAACTAAAAAGCAGCCTTCGCAAATGGAGGATGGCTTTCACTTCAGCAGTAATACATTTATGAACTTCTTTGAGGAAAAGATCATGATCATTAGAAAGCAAATTACAGACTCCTCTTTAAATCTGGGTATTCCTCCAAAGCTCCATTGTCCTGAGTCTGCACAACTCTGCCAGGACCTAGGATCAAGGGAGATACTAAAGTGTTTTAGTACTATATCTCTTGACGCAATGATGAAAATAATCATGGCCTCCAAACCCTCAAGCTGCATACTGGACCCTATTCCAACTAAACTACTGAAAGAGCTGCTTCCTGTGCTTGGCCCTCCTATGTTGAACATAATAAACGGCTCTCTATCCACCGGATGTGTACCAAGCTCACTAAAAGTGGCAGTAATAAAGCCTCTCTTGAAAAAGCCGAATCTTGATCCAGAAATTATAAAAAACTATCGGCCTATATCGAATCTTCCATTCCTCTCAAAATGTTTTGAAAAAGCTGTTGCACAGCAACTCACTGCCTTCCTGAAGACAAACAATGTATACGAAACGCTTCAGTCTGGTTTTAGACCCCATCATAGCACTGAGACTGCACTTGTGAAGGTGGTAAATGACCTTTTAATGACGTCAGACCGAGGCTCTGCATCTGTCCTCGTGCTCCTAGATCTTAGTGCCGCTTTTGATACCATCGATCACCACATTCTTTTGGAGAGATTGGAAACCCAAATTGGTCTACATGGACAAGTTCTGGCCTGGTTTAGATCTTATCTGTCGGAAAGATATCAGTTTGTCTCTGTGAATGGTTTGTCCTCTGACAAATCAATTGTAAATTTTGGTGTTCCTCAAGGTTCCGTTTTAGGACCACTATTGTTTTCACTATATATTTTACCTCTTGGGGATGTCATTCGAAAACATAATGTTAAATTTCACTGCTATGCGGACGACACACAGCTGTACATTTCAATGAAACATGGTGAAGCCCCAAAATTGCCCTCGCTAGAAGCCTGTGTTTAAGCAATAAAGAAGTGGATGGCTGCAAACTTTCTACTTTTAAACTCAGACAAAACAGAGATGCTTGTTCTAGGTCCCAAGAAACAAAGAGATCTTCTGTTGAATCTGACAATTAATCTGGATGGTTGTACAGTCGTCTCAAATAAAACTGTGAAGGACCTCGGCGTTACTCTGGACCCTGATCTCTCTTTTGAAGAACATATCAAGACTGTTTCAAGGACAGCTTTTTTCCATCTACGTAACATTGCAAAAATCAGAAATTTTCTGTCCAAAAATGACGCAGAAAAATTAATCCATGCTTTTGTTACTTCTAGGCTGGACTACTGCAATGCTCTACTTTCCGGCTACCCGGATAAAGCACTAAATAAACTTCAGTTAGTGCTAAATACGGCTGCTAGAATCCTGACTAGAACCCAAAAATGTGATCATATTACTCCAGTGCTAGCCTCCCTACACTGGCTTCCTGTTAAGGCAAGGGCTGATTTCAAGGTTTTACTGCTAACCTACAAAGCATTACATGGGCTTGCTCCTACCTATCTTTCCGATTTGGTCCTGCCGTACATACCTACACGTACGCTACGGTCACAAGACGCAGGCCTCCTAATTGTCCCTAGAATTTCTAAGCAAACGGCTGGAGGTAGGGCTTTCTCCTATAGAGCTCCATTCTTATGGAATGGTCTGCCTACCAATGTGAGAGACGCAGACTTAGTCTCAACCTTTAAGTCTTTACTGAAGACTTATCTCTTCAGTAGGTCCTATGATTAAGTATAGTCTGGCCCAGGAGTGTGAAGGTGAACGGAAAGGCTGGAGCAACGAACCGCCCTTGCTGTCTCTGCCTTGCCGGTTCCCCTCTTTCCACTGGGATTCTCTGCCTCTAACCCTTTTACAGGGGCTGAGTCACTGGCCTACTGGTGTTCTTCCATGCCGTCCATGGGAGGGGTGCGTCACTTGAGTGGGTTGAGTCACTGACGTGGTCTTCCTGTCTGGGTTGGCGCCCCCCCCTTGGGTTGTGCCATGGCGGAGATCGTTGTGGGCTATACTCGGCCTTGTCTTAGGACGGTAAGTTGCTGGTTGGAGACATCCCTCTAGTGGTGTGGGGGCTGTGCTTTGGCAAAGTGGGTGGGGTTATATCCTGCCTGTTTGGGCCTGTCCGGGGGTATCATCGGATGGGGCCACAGTGTCTTCTGATCCCTCCTGTCTCAGCCTCCAGTATTTATGCTGCAGTAGTTTATGTGTCGGGGGGCTAGGGTCAGTCTGTTACATCTGGAGTATTTCTCTTGTCTTATCCGGTGTCCTGTGTGTATTTAAATATGCTCTCTCTAATTCTCTCTTTCTCTCTTTCTGTCTTTCTCTCGGAGGACCTGAGCCCTAGGACCATGCCTCAGGACTACCTGGTATGATGACTCCTTGCTGTCCCCAGTCCACCTGGCCGTGCTGCTGCTCCAGTTTCAACTGTTCTGCCTGCGGCTATGGAACCCTGACCTGTTCACCGGACGTGCTTGTTGCACCCTTGACAACTACTATGATTATTATTATTTGACCATGCTGGTCATTTATGAACATTTTAACATTTTAACATTTTGACCATGTTCTGTTATAATATCCACCCTGCACAGCCAGAAGAGGACTGGCCACCCCTTATAGCCTGGTTCCTCTCTAGGTTTCTCCCTAGGTTTTTGGCCTTTCTAGGGAGTTTTTCCTAGGGAGTTTTTCCTAGCCACCGTGCTTCTTTCACATGCTTTGCTTGCTGTTTGGGGTTTTAGGCTGGGTTTCTGTACAGCACTTTGAGAATATCAGCTGATGTACGAAGGGCTATATAAATACATTTGATTTGATTTGATGATTAATGTAACAACATGTGGAAAAGTCAAGGGGTCTGAATACTTTCCGAATGCACTGTATCTGTTTTTCCATTTAGAAATAAAAGCATTTTATGTATCTAGCTCCCCCCTACTTAAGTAACTACTATATTTTAGCTATAACATTTTCATGAATCTTTCAAAAAATGTTAGATTTTTTTCCACTTTGTCATTACAGAATATTTAGTGTAGCTCATTGACAATCAAATGTCAATCAAATCCATTTTAATCCTACTTTGTAACGCAATAAAATTTGAAGAAATCCAAGAGGTTGTAGACTTTCTAGAGGTGCTGTATATCCAAAATTAAAAATGTAGTTTCACTGTCAAAATTCACATTGCTTGACTTGAGTAGGAGCTCACTGGAGCTGAGTACCGGAATTTAACATTTTCTACTACTTGAGTTCAAATACAAATAAGTTTCAAACATACACATCATACCAATTTTAAAGGGATATTTTCATCAGAATACAAATTAACATTATTTTCCACCTACTGGTATCTTGGCTGTAGTCGATTCAACAAGGCAGTGTTTAGATATTCCCTTAAATACTTAGTCTTATATTTCGTTTTGTTAATATTACCGTCAACACTTATGCCGCTGTAATAACACTAACATTTTATTAACATTGCATTTTCCCGATTGCATAGCAATGTAGTTGAGTTGATCATTTACAGTAAAGGTCATTTAAAGGACATTTATGCTTGAGCCTTGTACTGAATCCCTACCCTAGTCCTATAGTGTCAATACAATTACATTAAAAAAATACTTTGCTAAATTGTCATATAGGCCTATATTCCCTGTTTCTGATAGTCAATCCTGTCAATTTAGACAAATACGTAAATATACAATAAAACCTGAAACAAAGTCTTACCCACTAATTGTCTTCTGATCACTCCACTGTCTTTACATTACTTTTTTATTTATGCTTCAGTGATGGGTCCTTTGAGGCAGAAGCTCTGTATGTGAGCTGTTGAAGGTTCCTCTTTATGAAGCCCAGAATAGGATGTGGCCTCTTATACATCTCAAGAATGAAGCTATCTACATATTATGTTCCTTTCGTAATAGGTGGAGGGAAGCATCTGAGAGGGAGAGGCATACTGTATAGCCTTCCCTGCAGTTATCTCATTTTCACTTTTGGAAAACAGGATATAGCAAGTTGGTGGCCATGAATCATGTCAAGCCAAGCTTTATGATACACACACACACACAATAATGTGTCATTACACAGTAGCCTGTCTACATTTGCAAGTGTAGTACATGCATTTGTGGAAAAAATTACAGTAAAGTGTGACTGGTTATTTTAATGAATACGTTTAGTTTTAATGAGGCAGATTGGTTTCCTCTTACTTTTAACCATTTGATAAAGGAAGTAATTTTTTTTAAATTTAACTAGGCATGTCAGTTAAGAACAAATTCTTATTTTCAATGACGGCCTAGGAACAGTGGGTTAACTGCCTTGTTCAGGGGCAGAACGACAGATTTGTACCTTGTCAGCTCGGGGATTCGATCTTGCAACCTTCGGTTATTAGTCCAACGCTCTAACCACTAGGCTGGAGGAAGGAAGTTATGCAACATCTCAAGCTAGAGAAAATAGCTACTCCGTTAGGGGATCTGCAATTACATTTTATAATATCTGGCAACCTTTCCTATCCTTTGTAGAAGACATGAACCCAGAAAATTTCACAGCTCCATAAACCAACCCAAATTAGAATTTGTATAATTATTTTTACTCTTTTTTAACTTTTTGTTTTATAATATTCTTGTATTTTAAAAAAAATATTTGATTATATTACTCATTGTATATCATGCCTGCTTTAAGTCTAGTTTTGGGGTGGGGCTCTAATAGAGCATGGGGGGGTTGGGGGGGGTTTGACTTGGTAGGGGATCCATGTGTGTTCTGCCCTCTACCTGTTCTACCCGTTATCTGTATAATCATAAAAAATGCCAAATAAAAAAACATAAAAAAATATATATATATTATCCAGCCCCATCTGTTTTGCCCCATAGTTGCCACGCGTTGGTTGTGTTGCTAAAAAACCAACCCGTCTATACTATACTGAACAGAAGCATCATCAGAGTTTCAGAACATTCAGGGCTCAGCCCTGAAAACCTGGGGCTGACTCGCCGCGAGGGGGAAGGGTGAAATAAAATGACCTTTATAATAAAGCATTGCATGTACTACGCCACTTTTTTATATATGAGGGGAGGATATCACATCTAGCCATAATGGTCCCGGAAGCATAGCCATAATGGTCCCGGAAGCATAGCCATAATGGTCCCGGAAGCATAGCCACAATGGTCCCGGAAGCATAGCCATAATGGTCCCGGAAGCATAGCCATAATGGTCCCGGAAGCATAGCCACAACGGTCCCGGAAGCATAGCCATAATAGTCCCGGAAGCATAGCCACAATGGTCCCGGAAGCATAGCCAGAATGGTCATCGGATGCATAGCCAGAATGGTCATCGGATGCATAGCTAGAATGGTCATCGGATGCATAGCCAGAATGGTCATCGGATGCATAGCCAGAAGGGTCTCTTTCGGGATGGTCCCGGATGCATAGTCATTGTTATGCTTCTGGGACCATTTAGGCTACGCACTTAAATATTAACCCCTATATAGGCTAGAATGTGACAAGATATACTGTACATTAATTCATATTTAATATAATTAATTCAACCTGAACAACAGTAGTCATGGCATGGGTTAACCAGAGATGGAAGAGGAAGGACTTTTGTGTGGATGGATGACATTTCTCAAGTCTCAAGAGGTCTGATTCTCCACCCTATCGTTTCTTAGGAACTGTGCATCATGCGGCAGGGCTGCCCACCCCCACATATTGTAAAGTGGTTGTTCCACTGGATATTATAGGTGAATGCACCAATTTGTAAGTCGCTCTGGATAAGAGCGTCTGCTAAATGACTAAAATGTAAATGTAAATGTAAAAATGTAAATGTAAAAACACTTCCTGAGGTGTAACTTGTCATCTACAGTAAATAGATACCTAACAATGAAATGTAAAACCAGATTAGCAAGAAACCACTCCTATAATAGTTTCTTAGGAACTGTGCATCATGCGGCAGGGCTGCCCACCCCCACATGAAAAACACTTCCTGAGGTGTAACTTGTCATCTACAGTAAATAGATACCTAACAATGAAATGTAAAACCAGATTAGCAAGAAACCACTCCTATAATAGTTTCTTAGGAACTGTGCAACATGCGGCAGGGCTACCCACATCAAGCTAAATGACTATAGAAACTTGTTGGATGCATTTTCAGTTTGTTTTGGTTGTGTTTTGGATTATGTGGTGCCTAATAGAAATGAATGGTAAATAATATTGTGTGATTTTGGAGTCACTTTTATTGTAAATAAGAATATAATATGTTTCTGAACACTTCTACACTAATGTGGATGCTACTATGATTACGGACAATCATGAATGAATTGTGAATAATGATGAGTGAGAAAGCTACTGAGGCGTTGATAAGAGAATTATCTAACAAATGTAAATGAATCAATAAACCATGATGAATTATTAGTCATACAGCAGGTTTAATGAATAATCAATGTAATGATCAATGTAGGGATCGATTAGTCTGATTAGTTCCGGAAAGTCCAGGAACCACTGGAGAGGGAAAGAAATGTGTGTATGCAATTAGTATAGAGAGATAGAGAAGCAGATGGTCAAGGGAGTAAAAGCTTCAAAGAGTTCCTAACCTTGAGGGAAAAGAACAGGCTGAGCTCTGGATAGTGATAAACAGTGTGAGAAGTTTATGGGGGATGCAGGTCACCAACAGATTGTGTGTAAATGCATGTGCGTAAGTAATCAAGAACTATATAATGACTGTTTTGTTATCCTGACCTCAGAACGTTCTCATGAATAAAGCTACAGAAACCTTTTGCAGAAAGCTGAGTCCTTGCCTAATTATTTTAACCCATTGTCTTACAAACCTTGGGCATTAGTCAAGGCGAATTGATTATTGATTATTATCATCAAGATATTAAATTCCTTCAACGGGCGTACATATCATGATCAGAGGTTAGCATGTTTTGAGGGTATGATCTTCGACCCTCTAACTTTTTCACTCATCATTATTCACGATTAATTCAGGATTATCCGTATTCATGGTAGCTTCCACATTACCATAGAAGTGTTCAGAAACATATTATATTCTTATTTACAATAAATGTAACTTTACAATAAAAGTGATATTATTTACCATTCATTTCTGTTGGGCACAACATCCGAAACAAATACACTCAACAAGTTAATAGTCACAAGCTTGATGTAGTCATTGTGTGCTAGGAATATGGGACCAAATATTACATTTAAAACATTATAAGGGCCTCGTACAGACTTTTCTACTCACGCCTTTCCTACGCACTTCTCAGTAGTTGGTATTCAGACATACGCGCAAAAACCCTCCCACTTTCTGGCCAACAGATTTTCTCATGGAGTTTTCATTCAATATGGTTTTCATTTATCTAAAGCGATTCCTTTAAATTGGTGTACCTCTTAAACTGACAGTCCCTGAAATCAGGCACTAGAATTACTTAAAAAAAATTGTAAATGTTTACATTACTTATTTTATTGATTTCCCACCGTTTTATAAGTCAGGAGACAGACCTCTCTCTGTTGGTCGGCTGCATCATCACATCGATTTATATCACTTCACTGCGACCAGTGGTGTAAAGTACTTAGGTAAAAATACATTAAAGTACTTGTAACGACTGTCGTCTAATGGGGACCAAGACGCGGCGTGCGACGTGCTCATAATTACTTTTATTTAACTCTCAAACAACAAAACGACGATAAACAGTCCCGTCAGGTGCAACATACACAAAACAGGAAACAACCACCCACAAAACACAGGAAAAAAACACCCCTACTAAATAGGACCTTCAATTAGAGGCAACGAGGAACAGCTGCCTCCAATTGAAGGTCAACCCAATAAACTTAAACATAGAAATAGACATACTAGAACAAACATAGAAATATACTAACATAGAACATAACCCAAAAACCCTGAAACACATAAAACAAACACCCCCTGCCACGCCCTGACCAAACTACAATAACAAATAACCCCCTTTACTGGTCAGGACGTGACAGTACTACTTAAGTAGCTTTTTGGGGTATCTGTACTGTACTATTTATATTTTTGACAACTTGTACTTTTACTTCACTACATTCCTAAATAAAATAATGTACTTTTTACTCTATATATTTTCCATGAAACTCAAAAGTACTTGTTGCATTTTGAATGGCTAGCATGACAGGAAAATGGTCCAGTTCACGCACTTATCAAGAGAACATCCCTGATCATCCCTATTGCCTCTGAATTGGCGGACTCACTAAACACAAATGCTTTGATTGCAAATTATGTCTGTGTTGGAGTGTGCTCCTGGTTATCCGTAAATAAATAAAAACAAATCGTGCCATCTGGTTTGTTTAATATAGGGAATTTGAAATGATTTATATTTTTACTTTCAATACTTACGTATATTTTAGCAATTACATTTACTTTTGATACTTAAGTATATTTAAAACCAAATACTTTCAGACTTTTACTCAATTAGTATTTTACTGGGTGACTCACTTTTCTTGAGTAATTTTCTATTAAGGTATCTTTACTTATACTTACTGAATGCGACATCATGTCAAAGGAGCAGTCCTTAGTAAAACATTTATCCAGCTGGACTGCTTCATAGCACAGACATGGCAAAGCAATCGCTGAAATTATCTAGAGCAGGCAGATCTAAATATACTATGGATTTCACATGATTGGGCAGGGGTGCAGCATTGGGTGGGCCTTGGAGGGCATAGGCCCACCCACTTGGCAGCCATGCCCAGCCAACCAGAATAATATTTTTTCCGCATAAAAGGGCTTTATTACAGACAGAAATACTTCATTCCCAATTTTTTTATTTCTATATGTTTTATTATACTTTAGTTGTGTACTAGATCATGTGGGTTGAAAAGTGTTTTTTTCCTCAGACATAAATGAACAATTCCAGGTGAAAGCCAAAGGTTGTAGCTAGATTAATGAAATATTGCCCTTTTGCTAGATTATTGACTACAGCCATAGCGAAACAGTGCAAATGGCTGTCAGCTCAACTTTAATTCGAATTTTCGACAGACTTACCAGAATATATGGACAGAACGGTTCAGAATATTAGGGATTAATGAAAGAAAGCCATGTCAATACATGCATTTTCGTTACTTTTTCAGACCCAATTTGTCGATTAAAAAATTATCTGATATTGTATATTATTTAGGGTTAGGAAAGTATTCATAAATAATAATAAAAAATAGGTTAAGCGAGCCTTTACATACTAAATATATTGGTGAATAAAAATACAGTGGTTTGATTCATCCTGAATGTTGCCATAATCAATTGTTCAATCTATGAAAGATTTGAAGATTAGACAAATGTATAATTACAACATTCTAGAAATCATAAATCAACTTGGTAGGTTTGGCACCATATTGTCATTTGTGCTTGGTTACAGAAGCCTATAACTTGGGTCTCCAAATGTCATCCCTGCAAGGCCAGCATTTCATAAACTTCACTGTGGAAGAGGTGATATGTTGATATGGTTCAGTTTTCTGCCATATGACTTGTTTCACATTTTGTCTCCAGCAATCATAAGGTAAGAGATCTAAAACAATTGTCATTTATAATTACAATCCCATTATCCAAACGGATTACTCATTCACCTAGCTCTAATCAATTTGTAAATGACAGTGCATGGAGAATGGTATTATTTCTGTTGGACAAAATAAAGTAGATGTTGTTCCACTTGGAACCGACAACTTGCTCTACCTTATTAGTTTTATCATGCATAATGGGGGTGGAATTATGAGGGAATAAAGTTTTTAAAAACAGCGTAGAATACAGACTATCTGTAGACACACCTCCACCACACCTGCATTCCTTTGATCTCCACCTCAAACCTCAAAGTTGCAAGATGACGCTGACAGAGATGGTTGTCTCGCTTCGAGTTCTTAGGAAACTACGCAGTATTTTGTTTTTTTATGTATTATTTCTTACACTGTTACCCCAGGAAATCTTTAATCTTATTACATACAGCCGGGAAGAACTATTGGATATAAGAGCGATGTCAATTTACCAACATTACGACCAGGAATATGACTTTACCGAAAGCGGATCCTCTGTTCGGACCACCACCCAGCACAATGGATCTAATCCCAGAAGCCAACCCAAAACAACGGTGCCGCAGATGGGGCAGATGGAGCAGCCTCCTGGTCAGGCTCCGTAGACATGCTCACCGACCACCGCTCCCGAGTAGTCGCGCTGGAGTGAGTAGTCGTGCTGTACTTCACTGTACTTCGCTCCGCGGGTAATATTACATTTCATTACATTACATTACAACGGAACGATTTGATTAGTGTAGTGTTAGCTAGCTAGCTACATAGTTGTCTTTGTATCAAGGATAAAGGTGTAGCTAAAGGTGTAGGTGTAGCTTTGAGAAACTAACTTTGAGAAACTAACAAGGTTAGCTAGCCAGCTGTATTCGTTCGTTCGTTCGCGCCGTTTTCCAAACGGCGTCAACACCACAACACCACAGCCACTGCTAGCTAGCCAACTTTACCAATTTTACCAACTAGCAGTACTGTAGAAACTAAATACATTACAACGGAACGTTTTGATTAGTGTAATGTTAGCTAGCTACATAGCTACATAGTTGTCTCTGTATCAAAGATAAAAGATAAAGGTAAACGCAGCCACTGCTAGCTAGCAAACTCTACCAGCTAGCAGTACTGTATCGTTTTTAGTCAATAAGATTTTTGCAACGTAAGCTTACACAAACGCTTCACACCGCATGGCTGCTGCCACTCTAACCTGGTGGTCCCAGCGCGCACGACCCACGTGTAATTCCAGGTCTCCGGCAGCCTCTGGAACTGCCGGTCTGCGGACAACAAGGCAGAGTTCATCTCAGCCTATGCTACCCTCCAGTCCCTCGACTTCTTGGCGCTGACGGAAACATGGATTACCACAGAAAACACTGCTACTCCTACTGCTCTCTCTTCGTCTGACCACGTGTTCTCGCATACCCCGAGAGCATCTGGTCAGCGGGGTGGTGGCACTGGAATCCTCATCTCTCCCAAGTGGACATTCTCTCTTTCTCCCCTGACCCATCTGTCTATCTCCTTCTTTGAATTCCATGCTGTCACAGTCACTAGCCCATTAAAGCTTAACCTGTTATGGCTAGGGGGCAGTATTTTCACGGCTGGATAAAAAACGTACCCGATTTAATCTGGTTACCACTCCTACCCAGTAACTAGAATATGCATATACTTATTACATATGGATAGAAAACACCCTAAAGTTTTTAAAACTGTTTGAATGGTGTCTGTGAGTATAACAGAACTCATTTGGCAGGCAAAAACCTGACAAGGTTTCAGGCAGGAAGTGGCCTGTCTGACAAGGTGTCGTTCTTCTTGTCTCTGTTTATTGAAGAGTGGGGATCTTAGCTGTCCCGTGACACTTCCTACGGCTGCCATAGGGTCTCAGAAGGCGGTAAAAAGCTGAATCGTGGCTTTGCAGGCTCTGGCTGAAAAAAAGTAGCGCGTTTGGGTAGTGGCTGGTTACAGTACTGTGAGACTCAGTCTCGTGCCCGCGTCAACCGAAAGCTTTGTTTACTTTCCTCTGTTTAGCTAAAAGGAGATTCCCGGTCGGAATATTATCGCTTTTTTACGAGAAAAATGGCATAAAAATGGATTTTAAACAGCGGTTGACATGCTTCGAAGTACGGTAATGGAATATTTAGATTTTTTTTGTCACGAATTGCGCCATGCGCACGACCCTGATTTACCATTTCAGATAGTGTCTGGGACGCACGAACAAAACGCCGCTATTCGGATATAACGATGGATTATTTTGGACCAAACCAACATTTGTTATTGAAGTAGCAGTCCTGGGAGTGCATTCTGACGAAGACAACAAAAGCTAATCAAACTTTTATAATAGTAAACCTGATATTGGTGAGTGCTAAACTTGCCGGGTGTCTAAATAGCTAGCCCGTGATGCCTGGGCTATGTACTTAGAATATTGCAAAATGTGCTTTCACCAAAAAGCTATTTTAAAATCGGACATATCGAGTGCATAGAGGAGTTCTGTATCTATAATTCTTAAAATAATTGTTATGCTTTTTGTGAACGTTTATCGTGAGTAATTTAGTAAATTCTTAGTGAATTCGCCGGAAGTATGCTAGTTCTGAACGTCACATGCTAATGTAAAAAGCTGGTTTTTGATATAAATATGAACTTGATTGAACAAAACATGCATGTATTGTATAACATAATGTCCTAGGGTTGTCATCTGATGAAGATCATCAAAGGTTAGTGCTGCATTTAGCTGTCTTCTGGGTTTTTGTGTCATTATATGCTAGCTTGAAAAATGGGTGTCTGATTATTTCTGGCTTGGTACTCTGCTGACATAATCTAATGTTTTGCTTTCGTTGTAAAGCCTTTTTGAAATCGGACAGTGTGGTTAGATAAAGGAGAGTCTTATCTTTAAAATGCTGTGAAATAGTCATATGTTTGAAAAATTGAAGTTTTTGAATTTTTGAGGAATTTGTAATTCGCGCCACGCCTATCATTGGATATTGGAGCAGGTGTTCCGCTAGCGGAACGTCTAGATGTAAGAGGTTTTAACATCCTTATCATTTATCGCCCTCCAGGTTCCCTTGGAGAGTTCATCAATGAGCTTGACGCCTTGATAAGTTCCTTTCCTGAGGACGGCTCACCCCTCACAATTCTGGGTGACTTTAACCTCCCTACGTCTACCTTTGACTCATTCCTCTCTGCCTCCTTCTTTCCACTCCTCTCCTCTTTTGACCTCACCCTCTCACCATCCCCCCCTACTCACAAGGCAGGCAATACGCTTGACCTCATCTTTACTAGATGCTGTTCTTCTACTAATCTCACTGCAAATCCCCTCCAAGTCTCCGACCACTACCTTGTATCCTTTTCCCTCTCGCTCTCCTCCAACACTACTCACTCTGCCCCTTCTCAGATGGTATTGCGCCGTCGCAACCTTCGCTCTTTCTCTCCTGCTACTCTCTCCTCTTCCATCCTATCATCTCTTCCCTCTGCTCAATCCTTCTCCAACCAATCTCCTGATTCTGCCTCCTCAACCCTCCTCTCCTCCCTTTCTGCATCCTTTGACTGTCTATGTCCCTTTCCTCCCGGCCGGCTCGGTCCTCCCCTCCTGCTCCGTGGCTTGACGACTCATTGCGAGCTCACAGAACAGGGCTCCGGGCAGCCGAGCGGAAATGGAGGAAAACTAGCCTCCCTGCGGACCTGGCATCTTTTCACTCCCTCCTGTCCACATTTTCTTCCTCTGTTTCTGCTGCTAAAGCCACTTTCTACCACTCTAAATTCCAAGCATCTGCCTCTAACCCTAGGAAGCTCTTTGCCACCTTCTCCTCCCTCCTGAATCCCCCCCCCGCCCCCTCCTCCCTGTCTGTGGATGACTTTGTCAACCATTTTGAAAAGAAGGTCGACGACATCCGATTCTCGTTTCTTAAGTCAAACGACACCGCTGGTCCTGTTCACTTTGCCCTACCCTATGCTTTGACCTCTTTCTCCTCTCTCTCTCCAGATGAAATCTTGCGACTTGTGACGGCCGGCCGCCCAACAACCTGCCCGCTTGACCCTATTCCCTCCTCTCTTCTCCAGACCATTTCCGGAGACCTTCTCCCTTACCTCACCTCGCTCATCAACTCATCCTTGACCGCTGGCTACGTCCCTTCCGTCTTCAAGAGAGCGAGAGTTGCACCCCTTCTCAAGAAACCTACACTCGATCCCTCCGATGTCAACAACTACAGACCAGTATCCCTTCTTTCTTTTCTCTCCAAAACTCTTGAGCGTGCCGTCCTTGGCCAGCTCTCTTGCCATCTCTCTCAGAATGACCTTCTTGATCCAAATCAGTCAGGTTTCAAGACTGGTCATTCAACTGAGACTGCTCTTCTCTGTGTCACGGAGGCTCTCCGCACTGCTAAAGCTAACTCTCTCTCCTCTGCTCTCATCCTTCTAGACCTATCTGCTGCCTTTGATACTGTGAACCATCAGATCCCCCTCTCCACCCTCTCCGAGTTGGGCATCTCCGGCGCGGCTCACTCTTAGACTGCGTCCTACCTGACAGGTCGCTCCTACCAGGTGGCATGGCGAAAATCCGTCTCCGCACCACATGCTCTCACCACTGGTGTCCCACAGGGCTCAGTTCTCGGCCCTCTCCTATTCTTGCTATACACCAAGTCACTTGGCTCTGTCATATCCTCACATGGTCTCTCCTATCATTGCTATGCAGATGACACACAATTAATCTTCTCCTTTCCCCCTTCTGATAACCAGGTGGCGAATCGCATCTCTGCATGTCTGGCAGACATATCAGTGTGGATGACGGATCACCACCTCAAGCTGAACCTCGGCAAGACGGAGCTGCTCTTCCTCCCGGGGAAGGACTTCCCATTCTATGATCTCGCCATCACGGTTGACAACTCCATTGTGTCCTCTTCCCAGAGTGCTAAGAGCCTTGGCGTGACCCTGGACAACACCCTGTTGTTCTCCGCTAACATCAAGGTGGTGACCCGATCCTGTAGGTTCATGCTCTACAACATTCGCAGAGTACGACCCTGCCTCACACAGGAAGCGGCGCAGGTCCTAATCCAGGCACTTGTCATCTCCCGTCTGGATTACTGCAACTCGCTGTTGGCGGGGCTGCCTGCCTGTGCCATTAAACCCCTACAACTCATCCAGACTCTGTGAGTGAGTTTATAAATAGTGCATTGGAGATGTTGTACCCACTGTGACTATTAAAACCTACCCTAACCAGAAACCGTGGATGGATGGCGGAATTCGCGCAAAACTGAAAGCGCAAACCATCGCATTTAACCATGAGGTAGGGGAATATGGCTGAATATAAACAGTGTAGTTATTCCCTCCGCAAGGTAATCAAACAAGCGAAATGCTGGTACAGGGACAAGGTGGAGTCGCAATTCAACAGCTCAGACACAAGACGTATGTGACAGGGTCTACAGGAAATCACAGACTACAAAAAGAAAACCATCCACGTCACGGACACCGACATCACGCTTCCAAACAAACTAAACACCTTCTTTGCCCGCTTTGAGGATAATACAGTGCCACCGTTGCGGCCCGCTAACAAGGACTGCGCCTCCCCCTTCTCCTTCTCCATGGCCGACGTGAGTAAAACATTTAAACATGTTAACCCTCGCAAGGCTGGTGGCCCAGATGGCATCCTTATTCGTGTCCTCAGAGCGTGCCCAGACCAGCTGGATGGTGTGTTTACGGACATATTCAATTGCTCCCTATCCCAGTCTGTTGTCCCCACATGCTTCAAGATGGCTACCATTGTTCCTGTACCCAAGAAGGCAAAGATAACTGAACTAAATGACTACCACCCCGTAGCACTCACTTCTGTCATCATGAAGTGCTTTGAGAGACTAGTCAAGGATCATATCACCTCCACCTTACCGGCCACCCTAGACCCACTTCAGTTTGCATACCAACAGGTCCACAGATGACGCAATTGCAATCACACTGCACACTGCCCTATCCCATCTGGACAAGAGGAATACCTAACAATGCTGTTCATTGACTACAGCTCAGCATTCAACACCATAGTACCCTCCAAGCTCATCACCAAGCTGGAGGCCCTGGGTCTCAACCCCGCCCTGTGCTATTGGGTCCTGGACTTTCTGATGGGTCGCCTTCAGGTGGTGAAGGTAGGATCTCCACTTCGCTGACCCTCAACACTGGGGCCCCACAAGGCTGCGTGCTCAGCCCCTTCCTGTACTCCCTGTTCACCCTTAGACTGCGTGACCATGCACGCCTCCAACTCAATCATCAAGTTTTCAGATGACACAGTAGTGGGCATGATAACCAACAACAACGAGACAGCCTACAAGGAGGAGGTGAGTGCACTCGGAGTGTGGTGTCAGGAAAACAACCTCTCACTCAACGTCAACAAAACAAAGGAGATGATCGTAGACTTCAGCAAACAGCAGATGCAGCACCCCCCTATCCACATCGAAGGGACAGCAGTGGAGACAGTGGAAAGTTATAAGTTCCTCGGCATACACATCACAGACAGACAGAAATGGTCCACCCACACAGACAGTGTGGTGAAGAAGGCGCAACAGTGCCTCTTCAACCTCAGGAGGCTGAAGAAATCTGGCTTGTCACCCAAAACCCTAACAAACTTTTACAGATGCACAATCGAGAGCATCCTGTCACAACCTGTTACGGCAACTGCACCGCCCTCAACCGCAAGGCTCTCCAGAGTCTGCACAACGCATCACCAGTGGGCAAACTACTTGCCCTCCATGACACCTACAGCACCCGATGTCACATGAAGGCCAAAAAGATCATCAAGGACAAAAACCAACCGAGCCACTGCCTGTTCACACCGCTACCATCCAAGAGGCGAGGTCAGTACAGGTGCATCAAAGCTGGGACCGAGAGACTGAAAAACAGCTTCTATCTCAAGGCCATCAGACTGCTAAACAGCAATTACTAACTCAGAGAGGCTTCTGCCTAAATTGAGACCCAATCACTGGCCAATTTAATAAATGGATCACTGGTCACTTTGAACAATGCCACTTTAAATAATACCACTTTAATAATGTTTACATATCTTACATTACAAATATATAACATGTATATACTGTATTTTATACCATCTATTGCACCTTGCCTATGCCGCTCGGCCATCACTCATCCATATACTTATATGTACATATTCTCATTCACCCCTTTAGATTTGTGTGTATTTGGTAGTTGTTGGGGAATTGTTAGATAACTTGTTAGATGTTACTGCACTGTCAGAACTAGAAGCACAAGCATTTCGCTACACTTGCATTAACATCTGCTAACCATGTGTATGTGACCAATAACATTTGATTTGATTTGAAACTAATTGCGGCATGATTAGCATGCTATTTGCAAGCTTAAAAGAATTGGACCCTTTTTTTCAATTTTCGCCTGAAGCAAGGATATGCATATTATTGATACCATTTGAAAGGAAACACTTTGAAGTTTGTGGAAATGTGAAAAGAATGTAGGAGAATATAACACATTAGATCTGGTAAAAGATAATCCAAAGAAAAAAACATGTGTTTTTTGTTCCATCATCTTTGAAATGCAAGAGAAAGGCCTTCATGTATTATTTCAGCACTGGCAGCAGTGTATGTGCAAAGTTTTAGACTGATCCAATGAACCATTTAATTTCTTCTCAAAATGTTGTATCAAGACTGCCCAAATGTGCCCAATTGGTTTATTAATAACTCTCCTCAAACAATAGCATGGTATTATTTAACTGTAATAGCTACTATAAATTCAACAGTGCAGTTAGATTAACAAGAATTTAAGCTTTCTGCCAATATCAGATACGTCTATGTCCTGGGAAATGTTCTTGTTCCTTACAACCTCATGGTAATCGCATTAGCCTACGTTAGCTCAACTGTCCAGAGGTTAAATTCAAGGTCAGAATACGCATAAAGAGTGTACATGCCAACTGTTGTCTTATGTATTAGGGTTATGAGAGGTGTCCCCCAGACTAACATAAGGTGATGTACTTTGTCACAACACACACTTACCAAAAATATATACATATTTTAGTGACACATACTGAAACTTTACATGTTTTAACGTTTCGCAGGTTGCTTCTTTGATTTCCCAATGTAGGCCTACCTTCCTCCATCCATAACATTATTGTCACAACGTCCACAGAAGGTGGCGGCTCTCCCCGTTCGGGCGGCGCTCGGTGGTCTTCGTCGCCGGCCTACTAGCTGCCACCGATCACCTTTTCTGTTTTCGTTCGGTAATGTCTGATTAGGGTAGCACCTGTTTTGTGTTTAGTAATTAGTGGGGTATTTAGTCTGTCTGTTTTTTGTTTGGGGTTGTGCGGGATTGTTTTGTTTCTGTTGATGAAGGTTGGTGGAGATTTACCTGTCCTTAGACTGTTACGCGTTTTGGGAATTTGGGTTGCTGGGCTGCGTCCCGCCACGTTCCTAGACTGTTTTTGTCTTGTTGGGAATTGTTTTACCCTGCCTTGTAGGTTCGGTACTTTGGACTGTTGCTTTCTTTATTAAGCGTGTTTCACGTACCTGAGTCTCCTGCGCCTGACTTCACCCCTCCTGCATATCTATTGCATGACAATTATGTTGTTTCTCTTCCTCAAACTAGACTTACCGCTCTATTCAGAATCATACATGGTTAGAAACTTGTTACACAAGGTATCTATCTCTAAACCATCTCTGTGTCATGACGTTGCCCTCTTTGAGTACAGGGAGCACAGTTGACCCCTCCCCCTTGCACCATCCCCCTACCTACCTCTCCCTACCCAAGCACGGTGAAGGCGGTCATAAATTCCAAAGGAAATGTCCTGCCGCCCAGTTGAGACACAGAGGGGTTTCATAGAGATAAAAGGAAATTCGTCCAACTCACAGAATTGGGGAACCGAACGACATTTATGTTCTGGAGCAGGTATAAAAGATCGGTGAAGAATCCAGCTACGAACTGGTCCGCTTGGTACAATTTTGTGATACTCAGAAGAGACAATATAGCCATATTACCATAAAACTGTTTATATAATAGCCTCAGCTATGGGACTTGCATCTAAATGGTTGTATAAAATGTATTAATAAGGATAAAGCTATTTGGAATACGTTGAGATGCTATGTACTGATGTTAATGTGATAGAATGTATTTCTGTTCAAAGCTTAAATCAGTCATCGGCACGCCCCCCAGGGACACAGACAGGACCATGCGTCATGTGACAAGCCTGTTCTATGTTCACGAATAAAACCCCCACCCAGGGTTACTTTCTTCAGACCAGGCATCCACTCCATTGCGAGTAGGCCAATAGGTTTGACCATCCAATTCCTCTACTGAAAGTTAACTTTTAGACTACCGATACCGACAGAATAAGAACAAGTCTTTGATATTAATTATTAGTCTGCAGCTAAGTAAATTATATCATTGAACGCGAAGACCGACGAAACATCCATTCTATAACGACATTAATGAATGTCGCTTTGAAAGATCCATTCTAACCGAGAGAGAGAGAGAACAGGACAAAACTCTCCAACAGAACAGAACTCTCCAACAAGGATCCCGACACACACTGAGCGTAAATATATATTGATTGCAATCGTTCCCGAATGAATGAGCGTTCATGTGCAAAGGATTTGCATATCAATTGTTAATATTAATGAACTCTGTGTGCCTTCTCAGCTGCCCTTTATGACCCTTTGTTTAACAAGACACCAGCCATGCCTGTTTAGCCCACTAGGGCACATTACTCTACCAATTCTTTGTGACGATAATTACTGTTTGTATGCTTTCTGTGAATTACTTAGTTTAGTAAATACATGATTTTAAGACAATTGATGTATGGATGACTTTAGTAAAGGCTGGATTCGTGCAGATACAACAATTAACGATGTTTGGAATGAGACTGGACGCGAGGTAAAATACACCATTTAAACCAGAAGATAATCGGCCTATACTATAATATATCATGTTATAATATAGGAAAGTTATATTAGGAAAATTATAACTTTGTAATCTGAATATTTTCCTTGGTGCCCCGATCTCCTAGTTAATTACAGTTAAACGATTAATCAGTTTAATCGCGTAATAATAATTACAGGGAGTTAATTGATAAACATGTCTTCAGTTTAATGGTGCCCAAAGACACGACAACTGCTACCTCTATTAAGCAAATATTTTAAAAGGCATCAACCCAGATTTCTTTTTGAAAAGTCCAACCATACCGAAGCAGGGTGTTTTCTCCAGGGAGCCCATGGCCTGTTGAAGAGGACTATCGGTCTGCTGATGATTGCTTTTGTCCGAAGCTTCAACTTCAACAAATCCAATGAGATAACACATAGTACTAAGGAATCAGATAGTTGGGGCATGACAACTTCAGATAAGTACTCCAACTTCATAAGAACTGCGGATCAGCTCTGTCTTCACTAGGATCAGACTTAGGGCTCTATAAAATCAGTTTTATTTTTTGCCTGATTCCATTAGATTTTTTCAAAATGTCATTTTGTTTTTCCAGGTTTCCAGTTTTCAGGTTTTCGCTCTGAAAAAAGCACACTTTATTAAGTTGCAGGAAATACAAATCACTGATGCATTCTTTTCATGCCTTATGATAAACTTGGACTAATAAATGTTCAATAAGATTCCCTACTAAGTTCAATGCATTTAAGAATTTTGATGAATTCTGTTTTAATGTCTGGATTCCTTGATTCCGTTATTTTACTTTGCAGCTGCTGCAAATGCTTAGTAAAGCTGGGCCTAAGTCTGCTCCATCTTGCTTAGGACAGGAGAGGCTGCGGCCCAGGTCCAGGTCTAGTCCGTAAATACAGATCAGTGGTGCTGGGCTTTGCCCCCACTGGAGCCGGGCTGCAGGTTGGAGCGCAGCTTATTCATGCAGTTGAGAGTGTCCAGCAGGAACGACCGTGTCGTGTTAATCTCCATCAGTCAGGTTGTCCAGCTGGAGAGGGAAAGATGGAGAGGGGGATAAAAAGAGAAGAGAATGTAAATATGGGGGAAAATTATGTTTCTACACAAAGTTCACACATTTAACAACATATACAACAAACCCATGTATCACGTTATCTGCCTTCCCTGACTAGCCTATGTTTCTGAACAATCTATCATGCTGCCTTGTTGACAATATGACCCGGTAGCGCTGACTACTGTTCCATTTGAGCAGGGCGGTCGGCCCTCATCAGTTTTGCTCGGTCACATGAGGGGACACAACCTGGTTCTAATCGAACTTCCTCAGTGATTGATTGATACCTTGGCGTGTGCTTCCTGCTGGCTGATGAAGCTGTCAGTGGAGAGGCGGAGCTTGGCGATGCGCGTGTCCCAGATGTCCTTCACCAGCGTACAGATCTCATCCTCTTTGGGAATGTTATCAGATGCACTGCAGAGAAGCAGGGATATATGAAAACACACTGAGCACACAGCCACCTTCCAATTCCAGTCAAATTATAAGTCAATAGCTATATCCAAACAAATAATTTTTGTTTTACTGTTCAAATTACATTGGTAAACCAGTTTAGTTGCGTCTTGCCTAAGAACAGCTCTTAGCCATGGTATATTGGCCATATACCACACTCCCTCGTGACTTATTACTTAATTATTCATGTTATGTATTAATCACACTGCTGCTAGCATGCAATACAAACAATGTATTAGACCCCATCATAGCACTAAGACTGCACTTGTGAAGGTGGTAAATGACCTTTTAATGACGTCAGACCGAGGCTCTGCATCTGTCCTCGTGCTCCTAGATCTTAGTGCTGCTTTTGATACCATCGATCACCACATTCTTTTTGAGAGATTGGAAACCCAAATTGGTCTACATGGACAAGTTCTGGCCTGGTTTAGATCTTATCTGTCGTAAAGATATCAGTTTGTCTCTGTGAATGGTTTGTCCTCTGACAAATCAACTGTAAATTTCGGTGTTCCTCAAGGTTCCGTTTTAGGACCACTATTGTTTTCACTATATATTTTACCTCTTGGGGATGTCATTCGAAAACATAATGTTAAATTTCACTGCTATGCGGATGACACACAGCCGTACATTTCAATGAAACATGGTGAAGCCCCAAAATTGCCCTCGCTAGAAGCCTGTGTTTCAGACATAAGGAAGTGGATGGCTGCAAACTTTCTACTTTTAAACTCGGACAAAACAGAGATGCTTGTTCTAGGTCCCAAGAAACAAAGAGATCTTCTGTTGAATCTGACAATTAATCTGGATGGTTGTTCAGTCGTCTCAAATAAAACTGCGAAGGACCTCGGCGTTTCTCTGGACCCTGATCTCTCTTTTGAAGAACATATCAAGACTGTTTCAAGGACAGCTTTTTTCCATCTACGTAACATTGCAAAAATCAGAAATTTTCTGTCCAAAAATTATGCAGAAAAATTAATCCATGCTTTTGTTACTTTTAGGTTGGACTACTGCAATGCTCTACTTTCCGGCTACCCGGATAAAGCACTAAATAAACTTCAGTTAGTGCTAAATACGGCTGCTAGAATCCTGACTAGAACCCAAAAATGTGATCATATTACTCCAGTGCTAGCCTCCCTACACTGGCTTCCTGTTAAGGCAAGGGCTGATTTCAAGGTTTTACTGCTAACCTACAAAGCATTACATGGGCTTGCTCCTACCTATCTTTCCGATTTGGTCCTGCCATACATACCTACACATACGCTACGGTCACAAGACGCAGGCCTCCTAATTGTCCCTAGAATTTCTAAGCAAACAGCTGGAGGCAGGGCTTTCTCCTATAGAGCTCCATTTTTATGGAATGGTCTGCCTACCCATGTGAGAGACGCAGACTCAGTCTCGACCTTTAAGTCTTTACTGAAGACTCATCTCTTCAGTAGGTCCTATGATTAAGTGTAGTCTAGCCCAGGAGTGTGAAGGTGAACGGAAAGGCTGGAGCAACGAACCGCCCTTGCTGTCTCTGCCTGGCCGGTTCCCCTCTCCACTGGGATTCTTTGCCTCTAACCCTATCACAGGGGCTGAGTCACTGGCTTACTGGTGTTCTTCCATGCCGTCCCTAGGAGGGGTGCGTCACTTGAGTGGGTTGAGTCACTGACGTGGTCTTCCTGTCTGGGTTGGCGCCCCCCCTTGGGTTGTGCCGTGGCGGAGATCTTTGTGGGCTATACTCAAACTTGTCTCAGGATGGTAAGTTGGTGGTTGGAGACATCCCTCTAATGGTGTGGGGGCTGTGCTTTGGCAAAGTGGATGGGGTTATATCCTGCCTGTTTGGCCCTGTCCGGGGGTATCATCGGATGGGGCCACAGTGTCTCCTGACCCCTCCTGTCTCAGCCTCCAGTATTTATGCTGCAGTAGTTTATGTGTCGGGGGGCTAGGGTCAGTCTGTTACATCTGGAGTATTTCTCTTGTCTTATCCGGTGTCCTGTGTGAATTTAAATATGCTCTCTCTAATTCTCTCTTTCTCTCTTTCTTTCTTTCTTTCTTTCTTTCTTTCTTTCTTTCTTTCTTTCTTTCTTTCTTTCTTTCTTTCTCTCGGAGGACCTGAGCCCTAGGACCATGCCTCAGGACTACCTGGCATGATGACTCCTTGCTGTCCCCAGTCCACCTGGCCATGCTGCTGCTCCCGTTTCAACTGTTCTGCCTGTGGCTATGGAACCCTGACCTGTGCACCGGACATGCTACCTGTCCCAGACCTGCTGTCCCAGACCTGCTGTCCCAGACCTGCTGGAACCCTGACCTGTTCACCGGACGTGCTACCTGTCCCAGACCTGCTGTTTTCAACTCTCTATAGACAGCAGGAGCGGTAGAGATACTCTCAAAGATCGGCTATAAAAAAGTCAACTGACACTTACTCTTGAGTTGCTGACTTGTTGCACCCTCGACAACTACTATGATTATTATTATTTGACCATGCTGGTCATTTATGAACATTTGAACATCTTGGCCATGTTTTGTTAATCTCCACCCCAGCACAGCCAGAAGAGGACTGGCCACCCCTCATAGCCTGGTTCCTCTCTAGGTTTCTTCCTAGGTTTTGGCCTTTCTAGGGAGTTTTTCCTAGCCACTGTGCTTCTACACCTGCATTGCTTGCTGTTTGGGGTTTTAGGCTGGGTTTCTGTACAGCACTTTGAGATATCAGCTGATGTAAGAAGGGCTATATAAATAAATTTGATTTGAATTTGATTTGAATACACCTTACCATGCCTCCCTCTTCAGTGTTACAGCTGGACTTTCTGTGAGGAGAAACAGATACACACACACACACACACACACACACACACACACACACACACACACACACACACACACACACACACACACACACACAAACACACACAAACACACACACACACTGCTGTGGCGAGGCGTGGAGTGGCAGCGGCAGGTTTACGGTGATCCCGCGCTAATCCTGTGGATTTACCGTATGCTGCCTGCAGATGGCAGCGTGCAGCCTCCCACACACACACACACACACACACACACACACACACACACACACACACACACACACACACACACACACACACACACACACAGCAGAGGTGCAGCAGGGATTACAGAGATGCGGGTGAGACAGTGGTAGCCTGCGGCCCCCCATGCAGCCTAAAGACGCTCCCCTCAGCCTGAATGGCCGGACCAAGACCTGGGAGAGCTTTACTGCTCAAGAGTTTGCCCAGCAGTTCCAAGAGTCTGTCCTCCAGTCCCCCCAGAAGGCCCTGCAGAAGCACAAAGGTAGGTTATACTGCAGCACCTCTGGTTCATACTCCAGGTTGAATTTACTCTCAGGCACAGATCTAGGATCAGCTTATACTGTGAATCTCCAAATCAAATCAAATCAAATTGTATTTGTCACATGCGCAGAATACAACAGGTGTAGTAGACCTTACCGTGAAATTATTACTTACAAGCCCTTTACCAAAAATGCAGTTTTGAGAAAATTAAGAGTTAAGAAAATATTTACAAAATAAACTAAAGTAAAAAGAAAGTAACACAAAAAAGTATCAATAATGAGGCTATATACAGGGGGTACCGCCACTGAGTCAATGTACAGGATAGTCGAGGTAATTGAGGTAATATGTACATGTAGGTAGGGGTAAAGTGACTATGCATAGATAATAAATAATAAACAGCGAGTAGCAGCAGCGTAAAAAAATGGGTTGTCAATGCAAATAGTCCAGATAGCCATTTGTCTAACTGTTAAGCAGTCTTATGGCTTGGTGGTTTAAGGAGCTTTTTGGACCTAGACTTTTTTAGGGCCTTCCTCTGACACACCGCCTGGTATAGAGGTCCTGGATGGCAGAAAGCTTGGCCCCAGTGATGTACTGGGCTGTACGCACTACCCACTGTAGCGCTTTGCGGTCGGATGCCGAGCAGTTGCCATACCAGGCGGTGATGCAACCAGTCAGGATGCTCTCGATGGTGCAGCTGTATAACTTTTTGAGAATCTGAGGACCCATGACAAATCTTTTCAGTCTCCTGAGGAGGAATAGGCGTTGTCGTACCCTCTTCACAACTGTCTTGGTGTGTTTGGTCCACAATAGTTTGTTGGAGATGTGGACACCAAAGAACCTGAAGCTCTCGACCTGCTCCACTAGAGCCCCGTCCTTTACCTGTAATCCACGATCATCTCTTTTGTCTTGATCATGTTGAGGGAGAGGTTGTTGTCCTGGCACCACGCTGCTAGGTCTCTGACCTCCTCTCTATAGGCTCTCATTGTTGACGGTGATCAGGCCCAACACCGTTGTGTCATCTGCAAACTTAGTGATGGTGTTGGAGTCGTGTTTGGCCACTCAGTCGTGGGTTATTAGGGAGTACAGAAGGGGACTAAGCATGCACCCTTGAGGGGCCCCCGTGTTGAGGATCAGAGTAGCAGATGTGTAGTTGCCTACCCTCACCACCTGGGGGCGGCCCGTCAGGAAGTCCAAGGATCCAGTTAAAAAGCGAGGTGTTTAGTCCCAGGGTCCTTAGCTTAGTGATGAGCTTTGAGGGGACTATGGTGTTGAATGCTGAGCTGTAGTCAATTAACAGCCTTCTCACATAGGTGTTCCTTTTGTCCAGGTGGGAAAGGGCAGTGTGGAGAGCAATAGAGATGGCATCATCTGTGGATCTGTTGAGGCTGTATGCAAATTGTGGGTCTAGGGTTTCTGGGATGATGGTGTTAATGTGAGCCATGATCAGCCTTTTAAGCACTTCATGGCTACAGATGTGAGTGCTACGGGTCAGTAGTTATTTAGGAAGGTTACCTTGGCGTTCTTGAGCACAGGGACTATGATGGTCTGCTTGAAACATGTAGGTATTACAGACTTGGTCAGGTAGAGGTTGAAAATGTCAGTGAAG
This sequence comes from Salmo salar, assembly GCF_965601325.2. Lineage (NCBI taxonomy): Eukaryota > Metazoa > Chordata > Actinopteri > Salmoniformes > Salmonidae > Salmo > Salmo salar. The sequence continues at coordinate 22,703,946 of NC_138316.1, read as the reverse complement.
ACACTTGCCAGTTGAAACCAAAATAGATCCAAACCCTGAGCATTAAGGTTGTGCAGCATTTTACCTGATGTTAACATTCTGTCATGAAGAGTTTTCCCATCTCAAGGGGTTAAATAAATAAAAAATACAATAGTAAGTGCCAATGTATTGCCATTAGAGTAACAGGGTTGACCGTAACAGGGTTGAGGTTTACATCTTAAATCAGCCATAAATCCCCTTGTGACAGAGGGAATGGAAGCCTGTTCTGTGCAACAGGGATGGGCAATTGAATGCAACTTTCCCCCCCAAAAATTAAACTGTTAAAATATTTCTAGCCTATCTATCCATGGTAACAGGGTTGACACGTTTAGCTTGCCTGGCACGGTTTTCCAGCACAAATCATCAGAATATGGCCAAAAAGCATAGACCCAGCTCACCTGCTTTTACGCCCCCAGCCGGCCGTCCCCGCCACACACCCTCACGCACGCACAATTCCATCCAACACCCGCACTCTCACCCGCACCCCCAGCCCAATGGGCAGCACTGTCCCCCGCAACCCCACCGAGAGCCCCCAGGAGCGAGGGAGGAGCAGTCTGCACCAGAGGACTCAGAAGAAGACGAGGAAGAGGAGGAAGAGGAGGCCCCAGTACCCAGGTGGCAGGGGATTGAAGCGATCTTTGAAGACTATCAGGAATACATTGATGGTAAGCAGTCAGTCACTTTCTATGTTTATTTAAAGGCCCAGTGCAGTCAAAACATAATTTCAGCCTGTCATTTAAAAAATAAAAAATAAATGATTTTTTTGATTTCAGGCTGTTTTAGTGGGATGCAGATAGACACTCTTATCCAGAGCGACTTACAGTAGTGAATGCAAACATTTCATACATTTTTTTACATTTTTAAATAAAAAAAAAGATATATATTCTCCGTACTGGCCCCCCGTGGGAATCAAACCCACAACCCTGGCGTTGCAAACACCATGCTCTACAAACTGAGCCACAGGGGGACATATGTCATACCCCTTACAAATGCCCCTCCTCTTCTTTAACACTGTCAATGCTTATTTACAAGTCTTCTCCATCACATACATTGCTTATCATATCCTGTCCCATGTTACATAATCTACTGCAAGCCCAATGGTTTCTCCCCTCCCTGGGTGGGGAGACCTTCTTCCTGTTATTATTTTCACAGTGGTCACAAGTTGTCTGCTGTCTGTTAACAGTACCCTTTGCCTTGAATGTCTTACTTACATTGCTAAATCATTAAGCTTAAACTTTTCCTACACACACACAGGTGTGCTTCCGGGTTTGGAGCGAGTAGTCGTGTTGCACTCCGCTCAGCAGGTAATATTACATCTCATTACATTACAACGGTTTGATTTGTTTGATCTGAGCAATTTTTTAGCTAGCTACTTAGCTGTCTTTGTATCAAAGATAATTGTGTAGTTTAGAGTAATTATCGAGGTTAGCTAGCCAGCTATTTTCGTCCGCCGCGCCACCGTTCTCCTACTTAGTCAACAACTGCTAGCTAGCTAGCCATCTTCTACCGACTAGCAGCACTGTAGAAACTAATACATTACAACGGAACGATTTGATTAGTGTAGTGTTAGCTAGCTACATAGTTGTCTTTGCTGTCCTTGTATCTAAGATAATTGTGTAGTTTAGAGTAATTATCGAGGTTAGCTAGCCAGCTATTTTCGTCCGCCGCGCCGCGCCACCGTTCTCCTACTTAGTCAACACTGCTAGCTAGCCAACTTCTACCGACTAGCAGCACTGTAGAAACTAATACATTACAACGGAACGATTTGATTAGTGTAGTGTTAGCTAGCTACATAGTTGTCTTTGCTGTCTTTGTATCTAAGATAATTGTGTAGTTTAGAGTAATTATCGAGGTTAGCTAGCCAGGTTAGCTAGTGTTAGCTAGCTACATAGGTGCCTTTGTATCATGATAAAGGTGTAGCACTGAAACTATCGAGGTTACCTAGCCAGCTACACTTTCAAACAAAGTCAACAACGCAGCCACTGCTAGCTAGCCTACTTTACCAGCCAGCAGTACTGTATCATTTTAGTCATTTTAGTCAATAAGTTGTCTTTGTCATAGTTTGTCATAGTTTGATAATTGTGTAGTTTAGAGTAATTATCGAGGTTAGCTGGCCAGCTATTTTCGTCCCCCGCGACGCCATTTTTCCAAACCTAGCCAACTATTACCGACGAGCAGCATTGTAGAAACTAAATACATTACAAAGGAACGTCTTGATTAGTGTTATGTTAGCTAGCTACATTGTTGCCTTTGTATCATGATAAGGTGTAGTACTGAAACTATCGAGGTTACCTAGCCAGCTACACTTTCAAACAAAGTCAACAACGCAGCCACTGCTAGCTAGCCTACTTCACCAGCCAGCAGTACTGTATCCTTTGAATCATTTTAGTCAATAAGATTTTTGCAACGTAAGCTTAACTTTCTGAACATTCGAGACGTGTAGTCCACTTGTCATTCCAATCTCATTTGCATTAGCGTAGACTCTTCTGTAGCCTGTCAACTATGTGTCTGTCTATCCCTGTTCTCTCCCCTCTGCACAGGCCATACAAACGCTTCACACCGCGTGGCCGCTGCCACTCTAACCTGGTGGTCCCAGCGCGCACGACCCACGTGGAGTTCCAGGTCTCCGGCAGCCTCTGGAACTGCCGGTCTGCGGCCAACAAGGCAGAGTTCATCTCAGCCTATACTACCCTCCAGTCCCTCGACTTCTTGGCGCTGACGGAAACATGGATTACCACAGATAACACTGCTACTCCTACTGCTCTCTCCTCGTCTGCCCACGTGTTCTCGCACACCCCGAGAGCTTCTGGTCAGCGGGGTGGTGGCACTGGGATCCTCATCTCTCCCAAGTGGACATTCTCTCTTTCTCCCCTGACCCATCTGTCTATTGCCTCCTTTGAATTCCATGCTGTCACAGTTATCAGTCCTTTCAAGCTTAACATCCTTATCATTTATCGCCCTCCAGGTTCCCTTGGAGAGTTCATCAATGAGCTTGACGCCTTGATAAGTTGCTTTCCTGAAGATGGCTCACCTCTCACAGTTCTGGGTGACTTTAACCTCCCCACGTCTACCTTTGACTCATTCCTCTCTGCCTCCTTCTTTCCACTCCTCTCCTCTTTTGACCTCACCCTCTCACCTTACCCCCTACTCACAAGGCAGGCAATACGCTTGACCTCATCTTTACTAGATGCTGTTCTTCCACTAATCTCATTGCAACTCCCCTCCAAGTCTCCGACCACTACCAAGGTATCCTTTTCCCTCTCGCTCTCATCCAACACTTCTCACTCTGCCCCTACTCGGATGGTATTGCGCCGTCCCAACCTTCGCTCTCTCTCTCCCGCTACTCTCTCCTCTTCCATCCTATCATCTCTTCCCTCTGCTCAAACCTTCTCCAACCTATCTCCTGATTCTGCCTCCTCAACCCTCCTCTCCTCCCTTTCTGCATCCTTTGACTCTCTATGTCCCCTATCCTCCAGGCCGGCTCGGTCCTCCCCTCCTGCTCCGTGGCTCGCCGACTCATTGCGAGCTCACAGAACAGGGCTCCGGGCAGCCGAGCGGAAATGGAGGAAAACTCGCCTCCCTCGCCTCCCTGCGGACCTGGCATCCTTTCACTCCCTCCTCTCTACATTTTCCTCTTATGTCTCTGCTGCTAAAGCCACTTTCTACCACTCTAAATTCCAAGCATTCGCCTCTAACCCTAGGAAGCTCTTTGCCACCTTCTCCTCCCTTTTGAATCCTCCTCCCCCTCCCCCCCCCTCCTCCCTCTCTGCAGATGACTTCGTCAACCATTTTGAAAAGAAGGTCGACGATATCCGATCCTCGTTTGCTAAGTCAAACGACACCGCTGGTCCTGCTCACACTGCCCTACCCTGTGCTTTGACCTATTTCTCCCCTCTCTCTCCAGATGAAATCTTGCGTCTTGAGCCCAACAACCTGCCCGCTTGACCCTATCCCCTCCTCTCTTCTCCAGACCATTTCCGGAGACCTTCTCCCTTACCTCACCACGCTCATCAACTCATCCTTGACCGCTGGCTACGTCCCTTCCGTCTTCAAGAGAGCGAGAGTTGCACCCCTTCTGAAAAAACCTACACTCGATCCCTCCGATGTCAACAACTACAGACCAGTATCCCTTCTTTCTTTTCTCTCCAAAACTCTTGAACATGCCGTCCTTGGCCAGCTCTCCTGCTATCTCTCTCTCTTGATCCAAATCAGTCAGGTTTCAAGACTGGTCATTCAACTGAGACTGCTCTTCTCTGTGTCACGGAGGCTCTCCGCACTGCTAAAGCTAACTCTCTCTCCTCTGCTCTCATCCTTCTAGACCTATCTGCTGCCTTTGATACTGTGAACCATAAGATCCTCCTCTCCACCCTCTCCGAGTTGGGCATCTCCGGCGCGGCCCACGCTTGGATTGCGTCCTACCTGAAAGGTTGCTCCTATCAGGTGGCGTGGCGAGAATCTGTCTCCGCACCACGTGCTCTCACCACTGGTGTCCCCCAGGGCTCTGTTCTAGGCCCTCTCCTATTCTCGCTATACACCAAGTCACTTGGCTCTGTCATATCCTCACATGGTCTCTCCTATCATTGCTATGCAGACGACACACAATTAATCTTCTCCTTTCCCCCTTCTGATAACCAGGTGGCGAATTGCATCTCTGCATGTCTGGCAGACATATCAGTGTGGATGACGGATCACCACCTCAAGCTGAACCTCGGCAAGACGGAGCTGCTCTTCCTCCCGGGGAAGGACTGCCCGTTCCATGATCTCGCCATCACGGTTGACAACTCCATTGTGTCCTCCTCCCAGAGTGCTAAGAACTTTGGCGTGACCCTGGACAACACCCTGTCGTTCTCCACTAACATCAAGGTGGTGACCCGATCCTGTAGGTTCATGCTCTACAACATTCGCAGAGTACGACCCTGCCTCACACAGGAAGTGGCACAGGTCCTAATCCAGGCACTTGTCATCTCCCGTCTGGATTTCTGCAACTCGCTGTTGGCTGGGCTCCCTGCCTGTGCCATTAAACCCCTACAACTCATCCAGAACGCCGCAGCCCGTCTGGTGTTCAACCTTCCCAAGTTCTCTCACGTCACCCCGCTCCTCCGCTCTCTCCACTGGCTTCCAGTTGAAGCTCGCATCCGCTACAAGACCATGGTGCTTGCCTACGGAGCTGTGAGGGGAACGGCACCTCCGTACCTTCAGGCTCTGATCAGGCCCTACACCCAAACAAGGGCACTGCGTTCATCCACCTCTGGCCTGCTCGCCTCCCTACCTCTGAGGAAGCACAGTTCCCGCTCAGCCCAGTCAAAACTGTTCGCTGCTCTGGCACCCCAATGGTGGAACAAGCTCCCCCACGACGCCAGGACAGCGGAGTCAATCACCACCTTCCGGAGACACCTGAAACCCCACCTCTTTAAGGAATACCTAGGATAGGATAAAGTAATCCTTCTAACCCCCCCCCCCCCCCCCCCCCCACCTTAAAAGATTTAGATGCACTATTGTAAAGTGGTTGTTCCACTGGATATCATAAGGTGAATGCACCAATTTGTAAGTCGCTCTGGATAAGAGCGTTTGCTAAATGACTTAACCTGTTGGGGATAGGGGGCAGTATTTGCACGGCCGGATAAAAAACATACCCGATTTAATCTGGTTACTACTCCTGCCCAGTAACTAGAATATGCATATAATTATTGGCTTTGGATAGAAAACACCCTAAAGTTTCTAAAACTGTTTGAATGGTGTCTGTGAGTATAACAGAACTCATATGGCAGGCAAAAACCTGAGAAGATTCCTTACAGGAAGTGGCCTGTCTGACAAGTTCTTGTTCTTCCTGGCTCTGTTTATTGAAAACTGAGGATCTTTGCTGTAACGTGACACTTCCTACGGCTCCCATAGGCTCTCAGAACCCGGGAAAAAGCTGAATGATGTAATTCCAGCCTCTGGCTGAAAAACATTAGCGCGTTTGGATAGTGGCCGGTCAGAGTACCATCAGACTGAGGCTCGTGCACGAGGGGATCCCATGTTTTTATTTTCTCTCTCTTTGGACGTATACACGCTTTCCCGGTCAGAATATTACCGCTTTTTTACGAGAAAAATGGCATAAAAATTGATTTTAAACAGCGGTTGACATGCTTCGAAGTACGGTAATGGAATATTTAGAATGTTTTTGTCACGAAATGCGTCGTGCGCGTCACCCTTCTTTACCATTCGGATAGTGTCTTGAACGCACGAACAAAACAGAGGATATTTGAACATAACTATGGATTATTTTGAACCAAACCAACATTTGTTATTGAAGTAGAAGTCCTGGAAGTGCATTCTGACGAAGAACAGCAAAGGTAATAACATTTTTCTTATAGTAAATCTGACTTTGGTCAGGGCTAAACTTGGTGGGTGTCTAAATAGCTAGCCCTGTGATGCCGGGCTATCTACTCAGAATATTGCAAAATGTGCTTTCACCGAAAAGCTATTTTAAAATCGGACATAGCGAGTGCATAGAGTAGTTCTGTATCTATAATTCTTAAAATAATTGTTATGCTTTTTGTGAACGTTTATCGTGAGTAATTTAGTAAATTCACCGGAAGTTTGCGGGGGGTATGCTAGTTCTGAACGTCACATGCTAATGTAAAAAGCTGTTTTTTGATATAAATATGAACTTGATTGAACAAAACATGCATGTATTGTATAACATAATGTCCTAGGGTTGTCATCTGATGAAGATCATCAAAGGTTAGTGCTGCATTTAGCTGTGGTTTGGGTTTATGTGACATTATATGCTAGCTTGAAAAATGGGTGTCTGATTATTTCTGGCTGGGTACTCTGCTGACATAATCTAATGTTTTGCTTTCGTTGTAAAGCCTTTTTGAAATCGGACAGTGTGGTTAGATTAACGAGAGTCTTGTCTTTAAAATGGTGTAAAATAGTCATATGTTTGAGAAATTGAAGTAATAGCATTTCTAAGGTATTTGAATAACGCGCCACGGGATTCAACTGGCTGTTGAGTAGGTGGGACGATTTCGTCCCGCCGACCCTAGAGAGGTTAAATGTAAATGTAGTACATTCATCTTATAATCACTCGGTTATACATTTTCAGGGTGAAATCATTTAGTCAAACCTTTAATCATATAATTTCCATTACAATGGGGCAGCAGGGCCAAGCAGTGAAGCACTGGCTGGGGCTGCTGCCAGCCTGCCAGGGACGGTGCCACCAGTCAGTGGTCTGTGCTAACCCTGGGGTCAGAGGGAGCAACAGACACGTCACACATGGGGCAAAGCTCTTGGACTGCATGGTCAACACACACACACACACACAAAGAGGCACAAACTCACACCATGCTCTTCAGCAGGCACCAGTTACTCTCTTACATTGCAGTCCCAGCCCCATCCTGGGCTCCCTTCACAGCCACTCCCACACAGACAATCCTGCAGTCGGAGAGCAGCTCAGCCCTGGAATGGGTTTGGTCACATGACAGATCATCATCTACCACCAATCCAATGCCCCTACCTCTGGCCAATCGGACAGGACTGAACCTCCCAGCATCTCTCCTGGCAGCAGGTCAGGCCAGCTTTCAAACTTGAAATGCACTTAAAGAGAAAGACCTGAAGAACTACCTGGTGGTACTGTGTTACGACAAAGAACTGTTCAAATTAAGGAAGAACTTACAAAATGCACATTTTGGAATGAATAAAGGACATTTTTTATTTTGCGATGAGAATAAGAATTTAAAAGGTGCTTCAGCCTTGTATTTTAAATATAATTAAGACTAAAAATCAATTGTATGTTTTTATTACTTTAATCATTGTTCTTTTAAGAAGAAGAAAATAAGCCTGCCATTTTTTTTATATTCATGATTTTTGGGGTGAAACAGAAAGCTTTGCTTTTAGTGTTTGTTCTGCTGCTGGTCAGGACTGCCCTGTTCGGAGGTGTAGATTAAAGTAGAAAAGGAAAGAGAGAACATGCTCCACTCCTCTTCTCCTCTCCTCCTTTGACCCAGCCATGTGTACTGCCGTAGCAGCAGCCCTCCCTCCCTCCAGCCACAGCCCTCCCTCCCCTGGCCTCCAGGCCCCGTAAGGCTCACTGAGATGGGAGTAAGACCTAACTCCAGGCCCCACAGTCCTCCCTCCCCTGGCCTCCAGGCCCGTAAGGCTCACTGAGATGGGGGTAAGACCTAACTCCAGGCCCCACAGGCCTCCCTCCCCTGGCCTCCAGGCCCGTAAGGCTCACTGAGATGGGGTAAGACGTAACTCCATGCCCCACAGGCCTCCCTCCCCTGGCCTCCAGGTCCCGTAAGGCTCACTGAGATGGGGTAAGACCTAACTCCAGGCCCCACAGGCCTCCCTCCCCTGGCCTCCAGGCCCTGTAAGGCTCACTGAGATGGGGTAAGACCTAACTCCAGGCCCCACAGGCCTCCCAGATCCATGCACTCCGTCAGAACACCAGCCCCACACAGAACCCCTCCTGTCAAGAACAGCAAGTTTTACCACTCTCCCTGTGTGAGTAGTTACCCATGGGAAAGTGTGAGTGACAGCTACAGTTACAGTTACAGTGTCATCCTTTATTTTCTCTCTCTCTCTTTATTGTCTGTGATTACTGATCATAATATGTGATGGTTATAATGATGGTTAGAATATACATGTGATGGTTATAATGATAGTTAGAACATACATGTGATAGTTATAATGATAGTTAGAATATACATGGATGGTTATGAAATGACAGTGTAGGTTCACATTGTTACGGTACTTAACCACAAGTGTTAGTATAGGAGGACTCTGCAAGGTCGAATCTTCCCATTACATAGCATAGCTTTATATAGTTTTATAAAATGGTTAGTTCTGGCCTGGCATTATGATTAGTTCAAACTGAAAGGTGTTTTCCATTCATGCTATATATCACTGTATTATATCAATAACTCTTTATTAATTATGATTAAAACTAAAAGGTTCACAATAAAGCATTCAGTGATAAAGTTCATATGAATCTCATCACAGCCTGAAGGGCAGTCATGCAGTCACAGTCAGATAAGTTTCTCTACTCTTCCATCAAACCCTATCTACCCTACATACATGTTCAAATGGAAAACAGCCATTTCAATTTAAAAGCAATGTTCCCATGTTTGCAGAGACTGCTTTCACGGTAAACGCTGCATATATCGACTCAATCGGAAATTAAATTTCAATTTCAATCGCACTATATCTTTAGTGCTATGGATTGAATTTTTGTTGTGTCCCTTATACAGGACACAACAAATATGTACACAGTAGGCTGGAAGTGGTGTTTGAGTGCCAGTAGGGGGCACTCTTCCCTCTGGTCTAAAGAGTTCTCAATGCCCAGGGGCAGAGACAGGGACATTGCCCTGCGTAAGGTGCAGCCTTTCAGATGGGACATTAAACGGATGTCCTGACTGTGGTCATTAAAGTTTCCATGGTACTTATTGTGACCAGTAAGTGGTGTAACCCTGGTGTCCTGGCTAACTTATTATACCCCTCAATCCTAATTGTTTTATACTGTATATCACTCCTCACCTCTACACCATGAAAGCTGATGTCTGGTGAATATTCTGGCGCAAATGGTTACACCCATAGTTGTGTATGACTAGAGATTTATCCAGTCATAAGGTCATTTAGCAACATTTGAGTTTATGTCTTGTTAGGATATGACATTCTCATTCTGGATTGGATAGATTTGTATCACCCTTATTTCTGCTTGTAGATATTAAACACTTCCTCCAACAGAGGACTTGTGGATTGACAGTAAAAATAAAACACTGGTTACAATGGAAAACTATTATATGTAGTTGAATTTCTCTGGACCAAGAGATCCAGCCAAGCAGTCATCAACATCCACTCTGTCTTTTTCTCAACACTCTCTCAAAGGTGCCTCTGGGAATACTATCGCTTTCCAAATAAAAGTCCCCAGGGTACAAACAATAACAGTGCCTCACTACATTATGGTAAAATAAAAGTCGTAACAAAAGTAAGGTTTCAGATTTTTATGTCAACATATGTCTAGGCTTTAGAGCTTCCATTAGTACATATGTGTTACATCTCTGGTTGTTCTGCTCTGCTCTCTGCCTGCCTGCTCCCTGCCTGTCTGCTCCCTGCCTGCCTGCTCTCTGCCTGCCTGCTCCCTGCCTGCCTGCTCTCTGCCTGCCTGCTCTCATCCTGTTGGTTCTCATACTCCCTCACTTTCTTTCTGTATTCTCGGACCTCATAAATGGCATCATACAGGAATGTAACATTTTTCTGTGTTTCTTCATTAATTATGTGCGTTAATTCATCATCTGTACTGTTCAATAGACTAATCAAGAATTGTCTTGTTTCATGAGGAGTTTCTTTTATATTTAACTCACCATGCATGTTTGCACTTGTTGCCCAATTCCAAGGTTTATAGTGTGACTGAGCAGTTGACAGGCCCTTTTCCTCGATTTGACACCTTTCTGGAACAGAGATAATTATGGGTTTGCCCTCGGGAAAGATTGCTTTGAAGTGTTCACGTTGCTTAACTCTTTTGATCAAATTTGGTGACTCCATGTTTTGATTTTGCCCCGTACTCAGAAAGCTCTCTGTTAGTGTGTCCTCCCCTTCAGGGAGTAAAACACAGAAGTTGGGCTCTGGATAGTATGTCCCTAGAGGAAAGTGTTTTGCTGTTATTATTCGAATGTGATTGTCAATCTGGCTTGCCCTCTGCAATTTACCAGAATTCTCAGGAAACTCATAGCCTGTTGACATCACCGTTGGTGGGATGCCAGAGTGAGTGTTAGAGTGCTGTCTGACTATCTCTAAATAAGAGCTGTACACTTGAAGTTTTTAGTATTAGCGTCAATAAAACTGAAATAGATCAAACAGTCCTTATCCTTTCTTCTCAACTGTCTAACAAGCTTTTTAGTTTCTGCATGATTTTTTATATATTCTCTGATTTTCTGATATGGTGGTTTGTCATCTGTGTGTTTTATGTCACCTTCAGATCCCCAAGTAAATGAAATAATTTTTAACTTAACTGCTGATTTTGTGTCCTTATTTTTAACTACCTCGTGACGTTCCGAATGATCTGAATAACAATAGCAATTAAGGCCGATGACCATGGCCACATCTTCCAGGTGTACCTTGTCATTGTCACTAAAGCCTGTGTCCTCCAACAAGTTCAGTAAATTTTGAACCAGTTTTTGGTTTGAGTCAGTTAGTGACACACACATGGGTACATTGATCCTAAACTTGATCTTTTGATCCTGGTTCTGCTTCTGGGTCTGTCAGGAGAAACGACAAAAACAAATCATGTGAGGTTAGAAAATTATAATACTTATAATACTGTTAGAAATTTCTAGCGACGACAGATTTCAAATCTAAAGCTCATCGATGTACTGTATTACTGTATTTCAAAGGTTTGAGCCCAGATGTTGTTCTATTAAAATGACACTGTTGTTGGCTCAACTGACTGGACCGCTCCTTGAACGCTTTCTTACCCTCTTTGGACACTTGGTCTTGGTCTTCCTAGAAGGCCCTGGCTTTGTAGCTTCTGGTATATCAGTATTATCCAAACTGCAGAACAAAAAGGATATACATCCTGCTTTTTAAATCCTTATGTATGTTTGATCCAGTTCTTTAAAGGTTAAAACAATTATAACAGCTAAGTTATAACATAGCTCCCAGTAATAAGAACACTAACTTTGAGAGGTCTTCAACAAGATTTATCCCTTTGTGTTCGATGTTGTCTGGGTTGTTGACAAAGCTGGTGGGCTGTGTCACAATAGGGTCTGAGGGGAGAAACAGGCTATTCAGAGACAGAGCATTTTGGGAAGGTGGTAGAGTTAGTTAGATTGAATGTGTAGTGATAAACCATTCTCTTCTCACCTTGTGTTACATTACTAGCTGGGATGTCCACAAGAACACACGGAGAACATTGAGCAGCCTGTTTTCTTACGTTTTGTAGAACATGTCTCTGGTGATATGTTTTGGGGAAGCAGTCTTTCTTGTGCTATTAATTGTGATGCTGGTCTCTGTTGTCTGTTATTACCCTCCATGATGTCTCAGACAAACCTACTGTATGAAAGCAGAAGACAAGACTCAGAGAAGGACAGGATCTATTTCAAATCAAATGATATGTGCAATACATCTCTGTTTCATAAATCTTCTTGTTCATTTGCTAAATAATAGTAAAAAAACATGTTTTGAGAATGGATTCTCATTTCATTAATTGCTATTGGCATTTTGTAAATCCAACCATACTTCATTGATGCTTGAATGTTGATAGCGAATATACTAGAGCTTAGGATAGCATACTACAATTGTTTCTTAGTGTTGGATTCGAGCTTGAAATATAAACTTATTTATTACTTTACGTGTATTAGGAATGTATATGTTAGGGGTCAAGGAAGGGTAAAGAGGAACTAGGTGTGTGGAAAGTTACTGAGTGAGAAAAAGGGAAGTGCAGAAAGTTCATATTCTGTTCAAATATGTTATTGTTGAATATGAATGTTCCTAAGGAGGGAGGCAAAGGGCAACAGTCTAGTTTCAGTTCCTGATAAGGCAGACCAGTTGCTGAGGAACCAGGACCATGAGGGATGTGGAACTCAACTCGAGATAAGGTCAACAGTTGAAGAGGGAAGACACAGCTGGGAGGGGGGCCACAGGGGCCCACCCCAAAGACAATCTGATTACAGTCCTATCTCACATACACACACACACACACACACACACACACACACACACACACACACACACACACACACACACACACACACACACACACACACACACACACACACACACACACACACACACACACACACACACACACACACACACACACACACACACACACACACACCACACACACACACACACACACACACACACACACACATACTTCCACACCCATGAGGGTCCGGAAGGTATGAATATGTGCTTGTGTGACTTGTATGTTGTCTTTGCAGCTGTATGACCCAGTGGGTGAATAAACTTGGTTTGAGCTTTTCCTAGTTGTTTGTTTCAGTTTTTACTCTTTGTTCAGAACCTAACATTACATTAGTGAAACAAAATTATTCAGATTAAGGTTTTTCCTGATGACTCTAAAGACGAAGATAAGATTAGGCCTATACAAAAATACATCTGTTGATGTTCGTAGCAATCCCAGTAGTTTCCATGTGGGACGTATGTTGTGTGGCAGGTCACCAACATTCCTCCACCATGATGAATATTTCATTGGAGATCAATCTTCCTCCTCAGATACATTCGCAAGAAAGAGCCTACATCACTGCTGTGGTTTCTTATTTACTCTACAGCATGAGGAAGAACTGTTGTGAGCACATTTTAGATAACTATAGTTCCAAATACTATTTGTGGGAGAAAAAAAACGTTGACTACAATTTGGAGGTGACTACAAATACAGATAGCAATAAATAACTTGTATTTGTTTACTATTTGAATACAGATATCAGAAAGCAACTACTTCAAATGTTTTGGGAATACAGATCTCAGGAAGTGATACTTCAGAAACAATTGGATTATCCACCTTGAACTAATGGCAGATTAGTTCAACTAGTGTAGATTAACAAACCAATCAACCAAGAAGATGTGACTCCTTGAACAGCAGATACAGTCCTCACCATATGAATTTTGTGGCTCTTTACACTCTAACATTTTGGATTTGAGATCAAATGTTTTTCAGTGCATTCAGAAAGTATTCAGACCCCTTGACTTTTTCCGCATTTTGTTGTTACAGCCAAAGAAAACCCAAAGAGGCCAACGTCATGACAATAGAGATGCAGGTCTTTAGATGTTTTACACATTAAATTGTAATTTCCCCTATCCAGCTGTTCCATTCTCCATGTAGCCCGCTGCTACAGAACAGCTTCAATGCTCCTTGGCATAGATTCTACAAGTGTCTGGAACTTCCTGTGTGGAAGAACCTACTTTCAATATACATCAAGTATTTTCTTTATTTTGGCAGTTACCTGCTGAATGGACAGAGAGGTATCCCTCCAGTCGCAATAAAATGGATTAGAACATTGCGGATGAGCGGAGGAGGTTTGGAATGACAAGTTCAAAAAAGGTGTCTAGCACCTTCTATAACATAACATACCATTTACATAATTATTTTTTAGATTTGTTTGTTAAAAAGAAAACTTCTCCTTAATTGACACTTTTCATTCGATATTGAAAAGAATAACACTTAATGTTGCATATGGCTCAAAGACTAAGTTGTCATGTAAGGCCTATATTCCTTGTAGTTGTTCCGTTAGTCAATTTGGACAAATTAGTAAAAATACAATAAAACCTGAAACAAAGTCTTACCCACTAAACGTCTTCTGATCACTCCGCTGTCTTTATTTATGCTTCAGGGATGGCTCCTTTGAGGCAGAGGCCTTGTGTGAGCTGTTGAAGGTTCCTCTTTATGAAGCCCAGAATAGGATATAGCCTTTTATACCTCTAAAAAAGGATGTTAACTCGAGACTACAGTCATCTCATTTTCACACAGGATACAGCAAGTTGGTTGCCAAGTATTTCTTAAAGAGGTAGTGGCCCCACAATAATGGGTAACTACACCGAAATTAGCCTCTAAGCGTATGTAACTGTAGTAAATGCATTTGTGGGAACATTACAGTAAAGTGGGACTGGTTGTTTTAATTTGTGAATTCTAATGAGGCAGTTGATTCATTAAACCTGTACAACAGCAGTCATGGCATTGGACAGGAAGGACTTTTGTGTGGGTGGATGACTCAACAACATTCCTCAATAGGCTGAGGTCTGATTCTTTACATTTCCCCACGAATGTTCACTTGTCAACTTCACCTCATGGATTTAAAATAATTACACTGGTGAAAGGAATCTGGTGAAAACTCCCTCCCCCATGCTTGCACCAATCCAATGCTTTTAAAATGCATGAGAAGCAGTGATTGGGTGAGTTAGTTTTGCATGGCCCGGTGTCCCGGTGGGTGGATATTTCACTTAAGGACCAATGGAACGGTCTAAAATGTGCCAACTCCGCCCACCCAGGGCACCGGTCCATGCAAAACCAACTTTCCCAATGAGTGAAAGATGGGTGGCAAATTGAAATAAAATGATTGTGTTATGCATCTGAAATGAAAAGGTAAAAAATAATCCTATAATCGTTTCTTAGGAACTGTGCAAAATGCAGGAGACATGAAAAACACTTCCTGAGGTGTAACTTCAATTCTAAAGTAAATAGATACATATCCTTGTTGAAATGTAAGACCAGGTTAGCAAGAAACCATTCTAATAGGTAGTTGTAGTTGGATAGGTGTGTAGAAGTCTATACTAGCACTGTCAAGGGCTGTAATTCCCCTGCAGCAAACCTTGGTGCATATTCTTGTAATGGGCATTATTACATGGATTCATGTCAGGTCACACTGATAACACTAGACCTTTAATAAAGTATGCATACTCTGAGGCAATGTACACTGAGTGTACAAAACACCTTTCCAAGACATAGACTGACCAGGTGAAAGCTATGACCCTTATTGTCACTTGTTAAATCCACATCAATCAGTGTAGATGAAGGGGAGGAGACAGGTTAAAGAAGGATGTTTAAGCCTTGAGACAATTGAGGCATGGATTGTGTATGTGTGCCATTCAGAAGGTGAATGGGCAAGACAAAAAATGTAAGTGCATTTGAATGGGATATGATAGTAGGTGCCAGGCGAACCGTTTTGTGTAAAAACTGTAACGCTGCTGGGTTTTCCACGCTGAAAAGTTTCCTGTGTGTATCAAGAATGGTCCACCAGCCAAAGGACATCCAGCCAACTTGACACAACTGTGGGAAGCATTGGAGTCAACATGGGCCAGCATCACTATGGAACCCTTCAACACCTTGTAGAGTCCAACTCAATATTAGGAAGGTGTTCTTAATGTTTTGTGCACTCAGTCTATATGCTAACTATCCAGAGGGGCATACATGTACAGATTAGGGTTATTCCCCAACATAAGGGGATTTACTGTCTGAGGCTTCAAAACACAACACACACTAACCAAAAACATATACATTTGAATGAGACATGAAACATTACACGTTATAACGTTTCCGACTTCTTCTTTGATTTCACAACGTAGCCCTAGCGCCCTTCATCCTTAACATGATGTTGTTTCTCTCCCTCAAACTACACTTACCAAAGTGGGTTACACAATTCATACATAGCTACACCACATGGCTAGAAACGTTACAAAAGGTATCTCTTAACCATCCTTGTTACCTCTATTGCATTACATTTGTACAAATGTTCAAAAAGTCCAATCATACATACATAACACAGATATGGAACAGCCAGACCAAAGCAGGGTGTTTCCTCCAGGGAGCCCATGGCCTGTTGATGAGGACTACTGGTCTGCTGATGATTGCTAATGTCTGAAGCTTCAACTAGAAAAAAAAACAATTACACAACACAGATAGTCGGTGCATGACAACTTCAGATGAGTGCTTCGACATGAGAACTGCTGGTCAGCTCTGACTTCACTAGGACGTGACTTTTGCACCTGTTTTGTCAAAAGGGGATAAAGTCCACAAAGCTACAATATGGAACAGTCTTTATTTACACCCTCAATATATTCATCTTAGCTATTTCTTCTACTTTCTATGATAATTCTCTCTGGGAAGAGGACAGGTGCAAATGCTAAGTATAGCTGGGCCTAAATCTGCTCCATCTTGCGGAGGACAGGAGAGGCTGCGGCCCAGGTCCAGGTCTAGTCCGTAAATACAGATCAGTGGTGCTGGGCTTTGCCCCCACTGGAGCCGGGCTGCAGGTTGGAGCGCAGCTTATTCATGCAGTTGAGAGTGTCCAGCAGGAACGACCGTGTCGTGTTAATCTCCATCAGTCAGGTTGTCCAGCTGGAGAGGGAAAGATGGAGAGGGGGATAAAAAGAGAAGAGAATGTAAATATGGGAGAAAATAATGTTTCTACACAAAGTTCACACATTTAACAACATATACAGATGCATTCATCTAACTATGCTTTACTTCTATCATCTTATTAATGCCAAGTCTTTCTTGCTGTAAAAGTGTGTTGGGACCGTTGTGTAAATGTATGTGAAATAAAGTTGGATTGAGGGAGTTTGTTTTGCTTGAATTTCTTGTTTTCACATGCAAAACTGTTTGCTCTTGATATAAACCCATGTATCACTTTATCTGCCTTTCCAGACTAGACTATGTTTCTGAACAATTTATCATGCTGCCTTGTTGACAATATGACCCGGTGGCGCCGACTACTGTTCCATTTGAGCAGGGCGGTCGGCCCTCATCGGTTTTGCTCAGTCACATGAGGGGCCATAACCTGGTTCTAATAAAACTTCCTCAGTGATTGATTGATACCTTGGTGTGTGCTTCCTGCTGGCTGAAGAAGCTGTCAGTGGAGAGGCGGAGTTTGGCGATGCGCGTGTCCCAGATGTCCTTCACCAGTACAGATCTCATCCGCTTTGGGAATGTTATCAGATGCACTGCAGAGAAACAGGGATATATGAAAACACACTGAACACACAATTAGGAGCCACCTTCCAATTCCAGTCAAGTTATAAGTCAATAGCTATAACCAAACTAAGCCAATATATCCAAGCTTAAAGTTAGGAAGTGTAGGATGATATTGACTGATTGAGCAGCAGCTTGGTCCGCTCCATGTAGTATGGACTGGGGACAGGGGTGAATGTGTCTTCCTTCCTCTCTAGCTCTCTTATCTCCTCCAGTTTCTCTGCACACAGATGAAAAAGGAAAGAATTTCAGCTATGGTTTAAGTAGAGGTACCATCTTTGTAGAGAATATATTAACAGATCATTTATACATATTGATATTTAACCAGGACTATGATAAACCCTCTGAGAGACACCTGTCTCCTTAACTTACCTATATCCATCCACTCTGGTGGCACAATCCTGCATTTCTGCCTCTGTTTCAGATTGAGGGCCTGCCACACAGGCACGTCGACTGGTAGCCCTGGGTTAAAAGGACCAAGACCGCCCTGGAGACAGAAATCCACTTCCGAGTCATACTTGGCAGAATGTAAACAAACGTACAGTATCAGTAACGTTAGCTAGTTAGCCATGTCCCATCCCCATGGATCTGACAGAAAAACATGGGAGCCTGGAGTGTAGCTAACTAGTTAGATAGCTAGTAAATTACTGTGGGCTATATTCATGTAGCTAGCTAACGTTAGCAGTTATGAATTAGCTAGTTATTAAACAACATCCGTGATCAGGCCAGAAAAATAGCCTGGTTAGCAAGTTCATGTGATACTAGCTAGCAAGCTAGGCTAACGTCGTAACTAAACAAGAAACTGGTTTGAAGTTAACCAACTCTCTCAGCACATATCAAAGTTACAGAGATGAATATCCATATATTTAGATGTCTTTCTTTCATTGATCCTATATTCTGAGCCCCTTCTCTCTATGTTTCCTAGTCTGTCTACAAAATTCAAATTAAAGGCACAACATATTTAAAGGGATGACTTAAAATAAATAAATCCTATTGAATGAAAACTCCACGAGAAAATATGTTGGCCAGCAAATGGGAAGGTTTTCAGCGTCGAATGTAATGTATTCAGCACATGCAAGGGAACCACCTCAAATGTTCTACTGCTTAAGCTCCTGTTCCGCTTATAGAATATTAGCTCTAAAGTATTGTGGAGCTCCTGCACCTAAATGTAAACAGTAATGGCACCCAAACTGAGTACCGACACCTATTTCAGTCCAAGCACTGGATAAATCAGACTAACTACTGAGAAGTACTGTCGGAATTGGGCCCTATGGTAGTAGTTCCATCATATTCTCTGATAGGTTATGGAAAGTTCTTTGGGGTAGGGACTCTTTCAGGAATCATTTTTTCACCAGACCATTTGTCATGGCCCCTTACTTCTACCAGGGATGGTTTAGAATAAACTTTTCTATACTGTCTCAGCTTCTATATCTTGTCTTGATGGACCCTCATAGATTGGAAAGTATTTTCTGGACTCCCAAGTGGGTGGCACAGCGGTCTAAGGCACTGCATTGCAGTGCTTGAGGCATCATTACAGACCCAGGTTCGATCCCAGGCTGTGTCACAACCAGCTGTGACTGGGAGTCCTATAAGGAGGCGCACAATTGTCCGGGTTAGGGGAGGGTTTGGCCGGGGAGGTTTTACTTGGCTCATTACACTCTAGCGACTCCTTGTGGTGGGCCGGGCGCAGGCTGACCACGGTCATCAGTTGAATGGTGTTTTCGCCAACACATTGGTGCAGCTAGCTTCCAGGTTAAGCGGGCAGGTGTTAAGAAGCGCAGTTTGGCGGGTCATGTTTCGGAGGACACATGACTCGACCTTTGCCTCTCCCGAGCCCGTTGGGGAGTTGCAGCAATGAGACAAGATTGAAAAAGGAGGGTAAAAAATAAATGAAAATGGGAAGTATTTTCCATTAATATCCACTGTATGCTGTCTCAACCCAAAGTGATGGAACACTGCTTCCTAAATTGAACACCTAACTCATTCAGATATATGGATCCGTCAAGTGTGTTGGGCAGCGCTAGGGTAAGGGAGTGATTTTAGAAAAAGGCATTAAAAAACATGCACAATATCTGAAAAGGTTAAATTTTATTTGTACATTCAGTCCAAACATTTTTTTAACAAAAAGGTTTAACATATCAAAACCTCACAAATTATTTTACTTAGGCTTTTATATCTTAATCCAACCCGAAATATATAATTCATGAATCAATAATAATAACATGGACATTTAGCAGATGCTTTTATCCCAAGTGACTTACAGTTTATTACTTATGCAATAACAAGGTTCATTTCAGCAAATAAAGTAAAGAATAATCAGATCATCTTTTAACAAATAAATACTAAGCTATCTCTTATAAGAAAAACAGGAGGGAAACAGTTCAGAGAATATAAACATTAAGACTTAATAGGTTGTGAAAAAAAAAAACATCTCTTGTTGATTACAATTCTGTAATATTTCAATAAGTCAAATCTCAGAACAATAATTTATAATGTCTATCATCTCTGTAACACTACTATTTCTGAAGAACCTAAAGTATCAATATAAGTGTAAATAAATGATATTCATGTTTCCCTACCATTCAGAATTACGCATACATCTTCATTAACTATTAGCATACAAAAACCGTACTCAAAAAACGAGAAAGAAAATTAACACATTGCATTGAATGACACCAAGGTCTTGATCACCTTGATCCTCCCTACTACGGGAACAAAGATCCCAATGGTACCTGTGTCCTGCTTGCCCATGAAAATAGACTGGCCAATGCTCCGAAAGCTCTCTTCCCTGTGAGAGCAATTCACTGGGAACAAAGACTTAGCATTCAGCACTTAGCATTCCTGCGCTACAGTAGTATTAGCACGTCCAACGCCGTTTTGGCCGCAATGTCTTTGTCTAGTGCAGTGCAGTCACTCGGGTTGGAGGCTTAGCACAGGTGCAGGACAGACTTGTTGATCTCAGGGTTTGTCCAGTCATTCCTGAGGTCGTCGAGGTGATTGTCGAAGTCAATCAGGCTCTCGTAGGACCTGCCCTCCAGCAGAGCCGACGTGATCTTCTGAGCCTCACACCAGTCCTCAAAGCAGTCCCTGGAACACACACAAACCAACACTCCAGAACCTCAGCTCCACGTTCGAGAATCACAAATCAAATTGCATTTGTTACATGCACCGAATATAACTGGTGTAGACTTCACCTTGAAATGCTTGCTTACGAACCCTTCCCAACAACACAGTTTAAAAATAAAACAAGAGGAATAAAATAAAATACACAAGAAGTGAGTATCAGTACCAGATCAATGTGGAACTATATACAGGGAGTATCAGTACCAGATCACTGTGGAACTATATACAGGGAGTATCAGTACCAGATCACTGTGGAACTATATACAGGGAGTATCAGATCACTGTGGAGCTATATTTGATTTTATTTTTTACCTTTATTTAACTAGGCAAGTCAGTTAAGAACAAATTCTTATTTTCAATGACAGCCTTGTTCAGGAACAGAACGACAGCTTGGGGATTTGAACTTGCAACCTTTCGGTTACTAGTCCAATGCTCTAACCACTAGGCTACGCTGCCACCCCATATACAGGGAGTATCAATACCAGATCACTGTGGAACTATATACAGGGAGTATCAGTACCAGATCACTGTGGAACTATATACAGGGAGTATCAGTACCAGATCAATGTGTAACTATATACAGGGAGTATCAGTACCAGATCAATGTGGAGCTATATACAGGGAGTATCAGTACCAGATCAATGTGTAACTATATACAGGGAGTATCAGTACCAGATCAATGTGGAGCTATATACAGGGAGTATCAGTACAGGGAGTATCAGTACCAGTATATACAGGGAGTATCAGTACCAGATCAATGTGCAGAGGTACAAGGTATTTGAGGTAGATATGTACATGAAGGCAGGGTAAAGTAACTAGGCATCAGGATATATAATAATAAGAGTAAAATAAATATCTACCACAGTGGGTTCTATTTCACTAACAGATATTGGCATAGTACACCATGTCGTTCCAAATCTTTTTGGATAAATGGCTATTCAGTAGCTGTGATATATCTATCCCACATGACATATTAGGTCAGCTCAGGAACACTTACACATTACAGTCCCTGCATTTCCACTTGTTTTCATGGTGGTCATAGATGGCTAATATGGGCTCATAGCAGCCCATGGTGAATCTGGTGCTGTCCACCTGAGGAACACAACATTATTAGAGATATGGTGGTCAGTGTAGGTCTTATGTGTGAATTCAGTAATGTGGCAGTTCTGATACTGGACAGCTAATAGAGGATTACCATAATCATTGCTGCTTCGCTGAAGTTCTCTGCAATCCTGGCCCCAACTTTTTCAGCAACCTGGTTAGGTCTGTGGGAGTCAAAAGAAGACTGAGTACATTGTGTATCATATCAACACAACTCTCCACAGAGCTTGAAAGGGATCCTGTATCAAAATCTTGTTACCTGAAGTCCTTTGTGCGCTCATTGGCTTGGTAATACCCAGCTATGACATATTTGTTCTCTTTACACCACGTGTCAATCTGGAAGTGGGGAAAGAAAAAAATATATTAGCTTGTTTGACTAGCTGACTAAACTCAACACCACTGTGAAGGACGTTTCTTATAAACTCCACCAATGGACACGTTGAAACAGGTTGAAACATCAGAAACTTCTTTCACCATGATGTTGAGTTTAGCTTGACGCGTCAGCAGGACTTCAACAGGCCCAGTAACTTGCAGTGGTGAACATGCAGTGGAGTAACATTAACATTTTTGAAACATGACATGTGAATAGAAGATAAAGACGATCAATTCACTCACCAATGTAAGTGCCACTTCCAGCATAGGTGCTAATGCAAGTGTGCCGTGGAATAGTGGTATACAATCCACACAGAGGATTGGAGTGGAGTGGCTGTCTTTTTTCTTCTCCTTCTGTTTCTCAGCAACCAGTAATCCGTTCACGGCGCAATGAGGATATTTAGCAGCATGCAAAAGCATCTTGCAATAAGCCTGAGTTGTCAATTTAATACTCATTCTCATTTCGAGATAAACACTAAACTAGCTAATTGTACAAGGATGGTCTGGAGACTGCTAGCTTGACAGCTAGCCAACGGATATCATACCCGATACCACAGAGAGACAGTGACAGCTCTGCCAGGTTGACTACGGTAATCGAGTCTCTTGTAACTAGCTACCTACATAAAGGTCACTTTTCGTGAATGTTACAGTGCATTAATGTTGTATGTTGGTCACGACGGTAACGTTATATCATACTACAAATGTACGCTGCTTGGCTTCTCTCTGGTGGTTTGCACCGGTACCATACTACACACGCACACACACCGCTGTGAAACAGGCAAGAATAACTAAGTACTTCCGGGTAACGGATTTTTGGAATACTTCAGAATAAAAATCCAGCCCTGTATACTTTGTAAATTAATAACTAGGGAGAAAATTATGGAAAATGTGCACAATTATCGATACATCGTATACTACTTATCATACAAAGAATAATGAAAAGTAATTATATAAGACATGTCATTTATTTGTTGATATGTTTATTTTTTTAAAGCCTAAATGGTCATCAATGTTTTTTGTGTGAGTACTCATTTATTGCACATTATAAAAGTATCTGTACGTTGTGTCACAGTAAAATGGGGTTCCACTCTACTCAGGAGCACTTCTAGTTTCCAAATCCACAGAGTTTACACCCAGAGGAGCATCACTGCTGATTTGGTGGACTTTAAATCCAGTGTCCAATATGACAAATCTGTTTTATTTAAGTTGATGGGCCACTCTATAAGGCCCACCAAATGAGCTGTGACACTCCTCTGGATGTAAACTCTATGGATTTGGAAACTTTGAGTGCTCCTAAGTAGAATGGGTTGTGTACTACAGTGCAAAAAGAAAAACGTACTGAACAGTGTTCAATATGAATGGGTTAATTAAGAATGGTATTTACAAGTGTTTTTGAAAGTTGATTATTATAATTATTATAATATTATTGATATTGTTATTACTTTTAGTATTAATAGTAGCATTATAAATCATGTTTTGTTATTTATTACTGTTCTTACCATGATAACTATTTAGTCATCATTAGTTTTATCTCAATCTCTTCATTCAAAGACTCAGCCATGGACACTCTTACTGACAGTTGTGGCTGCTTTGTGATGTATTGTTGTCTCTACCTGCTTGCCCTTTGTGCTGTTGTTTGGGCCCAATAATGTTTGTACCCTGTTTTGTGCTGCTACCATGTTGTGCTTCTGCCATGTTTTTGTCATGCTGTGTTGCTACCATGCTATGTTGTTGTCTTAAGTCTCTCTTTATAGTTTTTTGTTGTCTGTCTTCTCGTGATTTGCCTTTTGTCCTATATTTTTTATTTAATTTATTTTTAATCCCAGCACCCGTGACCAGCAGGAGGCCTTTTGTCTTTTGGTAGGCCGTCATTGTAAATAGGAATTTGTTCTTAACTGACTTGCCTAGTTAAATAAAGGTTACATAAAATTAATTGTAATACTGTTAACAATAATGTCAATGCTATAATATTATTTGTGCTATAATGGCGATTAACTGTATTGCTTTTCCACAAAATTCTAAGTCTGCTAGCATTTCCTGAAAATGTTACGAATTTCGACCATTTGTATAATTTTTCCCCATCTTCATTGCGAAACTTTTATTTAAAGTAAAATCACCGAGGTCACGGCCTTATTCTTGCTAGGTCTTGCTTATTCTTGCTGGCGGGACGAAGGTAGCACACACCCGGGTTGAATCCCACACCATATGGCAGGCCACAAACACCATTTTGGTTCATCTCAGGGCACACCGCGTGACAGGAAGAATGCCAATGCTGCGCAACATGGTAGCGAATGAACACCAGTTTCGCTACATTAATGTTGTAAAAGTTCGAATTCAATTGCACAGCTAAATGAATCACCACTCACATAATTTTACAAACATATTTTAACATGTATATAATAGTGTGACTACATTTGACCTACCACAGTTTCCCATAATCCCTCACTATGCACGTATTTCCGGTTAATCACACTTCCTTTATGGTTTTTGGAGCGTCGGCGAAAGGAGAAAAAGTAAGAGATGTCGGGTGAATTTTCTAAATTATTAGACGTCTGATATACAGCTATCATAGAACATATTATATAGTTTTTTAAAATGAAGATAAACATGCTACATGTCTGCTGTGTAATCAGCAATGGATTTGACAATGTTTCCGAAAGAGCCGAGTGAAGAGATTGACATTGATATTGACATTGTAAAGAGGCAGACAAGACAAGGGGCGAATATGCAATGGTTGGCTAGGCTAGCTAGCATCCTAGCTAACGTTAGTTAAGGTGCCCTTTTCCTGTATGTAGTATAATGTTTTGTGGGTATTCCTCCTCATAGTCATTTGTAATGTTACTGTGGAGTTTAGACCGGAGCAGGAATATTATACAAGGAATAACATGTTGGATGTCTGCAATGTATTTGACCTTGTGCCAGTTAGCGATGATTAGCATCGTTAGTAGCTAGAAGGCTCACACTCAAGCTAACGGGGCGCTGTATTGAGATCACTGCGTAGTCATATTGATACTCCTCAATTGTAACACAGATTTTTGGAAGCAATAGAAATGCAATTTTTTTTATTTCGCCATTCGTTTTTGACACGTTAATTCTATTAGACATCTTCATGCATACTTTTACATTGAGAGCGAAGTAAACAATTTCCTAATATATTTGTTTAGTACTAATGTTACTGTCCAACAACAAATATACTTAAATACATACAATTTTGTCTCTCAATGACCAATACATAGGCTGCAGTCCAAACACTTAAAAGACAGATTATCCCCTCAACCGCTCAAATATTAAGTGGACACTTTTGATGACATATCATGACGTCTGACGAGTGTACACTTGCAGGGTGAGGAAGGAATGATTTTTAAATGGGGATTTTTTTCTGTAAGGCTATTAAGACTCTATACAAATGGTAACAGCTCTATCAAATTGAAATATGGCACCTCACCTAGATTTGAGTTAAAGAGAGGAATTAGGCAAGGTTGTCCTATCTCTCCGTACCTGTTTTTATTAATTACCCAACTTCATACAAATTCTTTAAATAATAGTCCTGTACAAGGTATTTCCATAGCTGGTAAATAAATTATTATAAGCCAGCTGGCTGACGATACTACACTTTTTCTGAAAGATGCTAACCAAATTCCCATATCGATCAATGTGATACAAACCTTTTCCAAAGTGTCTGGTCTATATCTTAACATTAATAAATGTGAACTCATGGCTGTCAAGATTGTGTGACACCTTCATATTATGGTATTCCAGTTAAGAAGAACTTACATATTTAGGCATAATCATTACAAAGGATCAGAAGTCAGGATCAGAAGATGCTTACAAAATTTTAACCCTCTTATTTAAAAAACACAGAAGAAGTTAAATCAATGGCTACAGAGGGACTTAACTTTAAAAGGAAGAGACCTTCAGCCTTGGTTATTATGAATCTCTAGATTAACATATGGCGCTCTATCTTTATATCTTGACGGTAAAATAAGCAAGGAGATAGACCAGATGCTTTTCAACTTTCTGTTGGGAAACCGTACCCATTAAATTAGGAGAACTGTTGTAATGAACACTTATGAGAATGGTGGGCTGAATTTTCTGGACTTTACTACCTTAAATAATACTTTTAAGATCAATTGAATAAAACAATTCCTAAGAAGACCCACTTCTATGTGGATTTTTTTCCCTCGTCATGTCTTCTCTACTTTTGGTGGCCTTAACTTCATGTTGGTTTGCAATTATAATATTGACAAAGTTCCACTGAAACGTTCTGCTTTTCATCGGCAGGTTCTCTTGTCATGGTCCTAATTTATGCTTATACATTTTCTCTACACAGATATTATATATGGAATAATCGGGATATATTGTATAAAAATACTTTTTTGTTTTTAGAATATTGGTTCCGAAATAATATCCTATTGGTGAGCCAACTGGTAAATAATATACTATTGGTGAGCCAACTGGTAAATGCAGAGGGTCTTTTACTTAGTTATAAGGAATTGTTATCACTTTACAAGGTCCCTGAAACACCTAAACATTTTGCAATTGTTTTAGATGATATTCCCTCAGGTGTTGCTTTATTATTCAGAAACGTTTCAAGACCTGACCCTCAGAGCCTACCTTCCATTGACCCTGTTGACTCATCAGTAGGAAAGATTTGTTTCTCTTTTGGTCCATTTAACAGCGATACGAACCTTGTTTCAGCAGGATGTTGAATCTATACCATATGTCATGCCTTTTTGGAATGGATTTATTGATAATATCTGGTGGAAAAAAGTTTGGATGTTGCCACACACATACCTACTTGTTAACAAAATTAAGGAAGTTTCCTTTAAAATGATTCATAAATATTATCCTGCCAACCACTATATGAAGAAGTTTAAGGAAAACATCAACTGAAATTGTTCCTTTTGTAATGACCACCCAGAAACAGTGTTGCATCTTTTTTGGCATTATATTCATGTAAGAAAACTGTGGCAAGACATCAGTAGATTTATAATTGAACACATTTATGAAGATCTTACACTATTGTGGAGAGATGTACTGCTTGGATTCTTTACCTACGATAGAAATAAGCTGAAACATTTTTATGTAATTCATTTCATTATTTCTACAATTTCCAAAAGCTAACCAAACAAAAACATCATTACTTTTACGAGACGTGTTTGTGCCATCATGTACATTAGTAGCACAATTTCTAACCTTTTTACATTAGTTTTTACTTCCACTTGTATGTTCACTTCTCCATTGATGTTATTAAGTTTTGGCGGATTTTTCTTAGCGGATGTAACGTTACAACCGCAACGTAAGCCCCTCTGCTAAGAAAAGTCATCCAAAACTTAAAAACATCAATGGAGAAGTGAACATACAAGTGTAAGAAAAAACAATTGTAAAAAGGTTAGAAATTGTGCTACTAATACACAAACATGTCGCATAAAAGTAATGATGCTTTTGTTTGGTTAGCTTTTGGAAATTGTAGAAATATAACATTTTCCTTCAGAACTTCCAGCTAGGCAGCCTAACGTTAGTTAGCTAATTCATTTGCTAGCTATCATACAGTAGGCGTATATGAATACTTATATAGTTAATATAAGTAGACATGCAATCATAATTGACTGTAGTGCATATAAAGCACCCACAAGCTACCGGTGGCTGAAAACACAATCATCGCAGGATGAACGAGCGACTAATCTCCGGGCAAGGGTGGTCCATTTAAAAATCATTGCTCGCCCCTTGCCCTGCAAGTGTATTCTCGTCAGACATGATACGTCATCAGAAGTCTCCACTTAATATTTGAGGGGATAGGGTGCGTCTTTTACATCTGCGTTGCTTGCTGTTTGGGGTTTTAGGCTTGGTTTCTGTATAGCACTTTGACATCGGGTGATGTAAAAAGGGCTTTATAAATAAATTATATTTTAAGTGTTTGGACTGCAGCCATAGAATCAGCAATCCAGGGTTTATATACTTCATTGGTTTGAACCAGTACCTGGGCTTGAGGAGACAATCAGATCCTTCAATTCAAAGTCATATTAGCCAGTACTCAACAATATATGGGGTTTCATAGAGCAACTATCGTCATTACTGCCGTTACGCATGGTTTGTACTTACAAAAAAGGTCAAAGTAAAATAACTATTTTGTTGACCTTTTTTGTAAGTGCATGCCATGCATAACATCAATAATAACGATAGTAGTTCTGCGAAACTCCATATTTTGATGAGTCTAGAACGCATTTTGACATAATTCAAGTTTGCAGAGCTGGCTAATGGGACTTTGAACTGAAGGATCCTGGGCATCGGAGGAAATCTCATCATATTCATCCTCTCCTCAAGCCCAGGTACTAGTTCAGCTAACATTAGCTTAGGTTGAATAGAACTCATTATTTTCAACATAGACGTTAGCTAGCTACAGTGAGGGAAAAAAGTATTTGATCCCCTGCTGATTTAGTACGTTTGCCCACTGACAAAGAAATGATCAGTCTATAATTTTAATGGTAGGTTTATTTGAACAGTGAGAGACAGAATAACAACAACAACAAATCCAGAAAAACACATGTCAAAAATGTTATAAAATGATTTGCATTTTAATGAGGGAAATAAGTATTTGACCCCTCTGCAAAACATGACTTAGTACTTGGTGGCAGAACCCTTGTTGGCAATCAGAGGTCAGGCGTTTCTTGTAGTTGGCCACCAGGTTTGCACACATCTCAGGAGGGATTTTGCAGATCTTCTCCATGTCATTAAGGTTTTGAGTAGAGGTCGACCGATTATGATTTTTCAACGCCGATACCGATTATTGGAGGACCAAAAAGGCCGATGCCGATTAATCGGCCAATTATTATTGTGATTTTTTTTTTTTATATGTCTAATATATATATATATATATATATATATATATATATATATATATATATATATATATATATATACACACACACACAGCTCTGAAGTGACAACGATACTGAAGAGTCTGCTTAGGAGACAAATACTCTCAACTGAGTTGAAGTTACCTGTGATGAATGCTGAAAACAAAAACTGTAATTTCTATATGCAGGAAATCCTATTTTAATAATGGGCATGGTAAGAAATTGTCATTTATTCCATAGGATATTTTTAGATTAACTTAAAATAAGGTCTGTGTTTGGTTTAGGCTTATACCAACTTGCCAATTTTATAACTGTGTAGATATCCATAGGATATAACTCTGATCAATATAAGCGAAGAGAATTTTTTTTGTAGAGTGGATTTATGAAAATATGTTGACAAACGTTACCTAGTGAGATTTACACGGGTATCAAAACGCCGAGGCGGTTTAAGCGCAAAACGCAGACCTTATTTGAAGTAGATCAAGACATTCTCTATGGAAGACATGAACGGTAAAATAACGAAGGAACCCCTTTCAAGTTCAGCCGCAAGTTATTACAGGAATTATGGCGCGTCGACTATTTCTCTCTAAACCATATACCTTTGACTATTACGAGCCTGCTGCTGCCTACCACCGCTCAGTCAGACTGCTCTATCAAATATCAAATCATAGACTTAACGATAATATAATAAACCTTAGTTTCCTGATTTGACCATATTAATGACCTATCATCTCGAAAACATTATTCTTTCAGTGACATACGGAACCGTTCCGTATTTTATCTAACGGGTGGCATCCATAAGTCTAAATATTCCTGTTACATCGCACAACCTACAATGACATTTCATAGTTCCGTAAAATTCTGGCAAATTAGTTCGCAACGAGCCAGATTCCGTATACCCTGATTCTGCGTGCAACGAACGCAAGAGAACTGACACAATTTCACCTGGTTAATATTGCCTGCTAACCTGGATTTCTTTTAGCTAAATATGCAGGTTTAAAAATATATACTTCTGTGTATTGATTTTAAGAAAGGCATTGATGTTTATGGTTAGGTACAGTCGTGCAACGATTGTGCTTTTTTTTGCAAATGCGCTTTTGTTAAATCATCCCCGTTTGGCGAAGTCTGCTGTCTTTGTTAGGAAGAAATAGTCTTCACAGTTCGCAACAAGCCAGGTGGCCCAAACTGCTGCATATACCCTGACTCTGTTTGCAAGAGAAGTGACACATTTTCCCTAGTTAAAAGAAATTCATGTTAGCAGGCAATATTAACTAAATATGCAGGTTTAAAAATATATACTTGTGTATTGATTTTAAGAAAGACATTGATGTTTATGGTTAGATACACGTCGGAGCAAAGACAGTCCTTTTTCGCGAATGCGCACCACATCGATTATATGCAAAGCAGGACAGGCTAGATAAACTAGTAATATCATCAACCATGTGTAGTTAACTAGTGTTTATGATTGATTGATTGTTTTTTTATAAGATAAGTTTAATGCTAGCTAGCAACTTACCTTGGCAACGTAAAGCAGGTGGTTAGAGCGTTGCGCTAGTTAACGTAAGGTTGCATCCCCAAGCTGACAAG
Organism: Salmo salar; assembly: GCF_965601325.2. Lineage (NCBI taxonomy): Eukaryota > Metazoa > Chordata > Actinopteri > Salmoniformes > Salmonidae > Salmo > Salmo salar. The sequence continues at coordinate 22,673,418 of NC_138316.1, read as the reverse complement.
GTAAAAATCTGTCATTCTGCCCCTGAACAAGGCAGTTAACCCACCGTTCCTAGGCCGTCATTGAAAATAAGAATGTGTTCTTTAACTGACTTGCCTAGTTAAATAAAGGTTTAAAAAAATAAAAAAAGCATTAAAAAAATCGGTGGCCAAAAATACCGATTGTTACGAAAACTTGAAATCAGCCCTAATTAATCGGCCATTCCGATTAATCGGTCGACCTCTAGTTTCGAGGCTGACGTTTGACAACTCGAACCTTCAGCTCCCTCCACAGATTTTTTTTATGGGATTAAGGTCTGGAGACTGGCTAGGCCACTCCATGACCTTAATGTGCTTCTTCTTGAGCCACTCCTTTGTTGCCTTGGCCGTGTGTTTTGGGTCATTGTCATGCTGGAATACCCATCAACGACCCATTTTCAATGCCCTGGCTGAGGGAAGGAGGTTCTCACCCAAGATTTGACAGTACATGGCCCTGTCCATCGTCCCTTTGATGCGGTGAAGTTGTCCTGTCCCCTTAGACGAAAAACACCCCCAAAGCATAATGTTTCCACCTCCATGTTTGACGGTGGAGATGGTGTTCTTGGGGTCATAGGCAGCATTCCTCCTCCTCCAAACACGGCGAGTTGAGTTGATGCCAAAGAGCTACATTTTGGTCACATCTGACCACAACACTTTCACCCAGTTGTCCCCTGAATCATTCAGATGTTCATTGGCAAACTTCAGACGGGCAGGGGGACCTTGCGGGCGCTGCAGGATTTCAGTCCTTCACGGCGTAGTGTTACCAATTGTTTTCTTGGTGACTATGGTCCCAGCTGCCTTGAGATCATTGACAAGATCCTCCCGTGTAGTTCTGGGCTGATTCCTCACCGTTCTCTTGATCATTGCAACTCCATGAGGTGAGATCTTGCATGGAGCCCCAGGCCAAGGGAGATTGACAGTTCTTTTGTGTTTCTTCCATTTGCGAATAATCGCACCAACTGTTGTCACCTTCTCACCAAGCTGCTTGGCGATGGTCTTGTAGCCCATTCCAGCCTTGTGTAGGTCTACAATCTTGTCCCTGACATCCTTGGAGCGCTCTTTGGTCTTGGCCATGGTGGAGAGTTTGGAATCTGATTGATTGATTGCTTCTGTGGACAGGTGTCTGTTTTACAGGTAACAAGCTGAGATTAGGAGAACTCCCTTTAAGAGTGTGCTCCTAATCTCAGCTCTTTACCTGTATAAAAGACACCTGGGAGCCAGAAATCTTTCTGATTGAGAGGGGGGTCGAATACTTATTTCCCTCATTAAAATGAAAATCATTTTATAACATTTTTGACATGCGTTTTTCTGGATTTTTTGTTGTTGTTATTCTGTCTCTCACTGTTCAAATAAACCTACCATTAAAATTATAGAGTGATCATTTCTTTGTCAGTGGGCAAACATACTAAATCAGCAGGGGATCAAATACTTTTTTCTCCTCACTGTATCTATTAGCCTGTCTGATGTTACCATTGAAACGTATGGTTAATATAAGCTTGAAATGTCCACTGCAGATTGATGGCTAAATCGAACGATGGCTAGCTATATTTAGTTTGCGAGGCAACTTTTTAGCATAGACATTTTAGCTGGGTAACTTTATCTAGGTTAACGTAGCTAGCTAGTTTTTCCTCTTTTTTTGACAGTTCTGTTTCTTAGATTTTATTTTTTACAAAAACTGGTTGCTAGCTATGTGTGCTTGAGCAGTGACCATAACTAGTTGCTTAATGTCAGATTAGGGATGCGTGTAGTTTCATAAATTCTTGTTGAACTGTTGCTATTTTTCTATAAATTTAATTGACTAAGAATAAAACTAATCACACTATTTTACAAAGACCTAATGGCTAGCCGCTAGGCTATAGTTTCATGTCATCAGAATAACTTCTTTGTGATTCGTTGGTCAGTAATGTTTTGTTAGAGTAGTAGCTAGCAATATTAATTTTTCATCAAGGGTTTTCTCATACATGTTATTTTCTTTCAGAATGCTGGCCACCAGAGCTCTTAGCCTTGTTGGCAAACGTGCCATTTCCACATCAATCTGTGTACGTGGGGCACATGGTGAGTGACTATGTTGGCAGTACACACCACATACTTGACCTTCATGGTATGGACCTTTAAAAACACCCTCTGTAAATTGTACCTACCACTAAAAGGTTGGCACACGAACAATTGTCAACAATGGATAAAATACACCACCTGCAGCATGGTTTGGAGATGTACAGTAATCAGACAATACCAGCTTATTGTAGAATAAGATACGTTTTTTTAGGTAAACTGAAAAGGCAGTTGTGCGGCTCCCAAAGGCACACAGTATGTATTCGCGTATGCACATATTTGATAAGCAGGTCCCATGCAGGTTTGAATACATGTATTTATTGCTTGTGTGTGTCAGTCCTATGTAGTAACATGGTGAGTTTCCTGCAGGTGTTGCCAAGGTAGACGACTACGCTCTCCCAGCCTACTTTGACAGGCGGGAGAACCCCCTCCCAGACGTCCAGTTTGTGACAGAGCTGAGCGCAGTGCAGAAGTCCTTAAAGGAGAAGGAGAAGGGCTCCTGGGCCACACTCTCCAATGAGGAGAAGATTGCATGTAAGTGGTTTTTACCTTTGTTGTTGAATACTTGACATCTGTCAGTTTTGTTGCTTACTCAAAACAAGGCAGAAGTATTGTTTGCCTATCTGTTCTGTTAGTAGGGATATAATGATTCACCGATACGCGTCAGTCCCCGGTTCAAATGTTTAAGATGTGAGTGCATCTGTCCGTGGGAGCCCAAACCAATCCATATGTAGCATGCATCGGTAAGAAAACAATTAAAATGTTATGAATCGCCAGTTCACTAACATTTATTATGCTGTTTATTTTTTTTTTGCCTTATTCTGAAAATACCTCATCTGTTTGAATTGATGCGTCCTCTCCTTCATCCTATCAAACTTTTATGCATGTAACTGCATGTGATATCGATCTGCAAGTCAGATAACTATGTGCGCAGTGCGGGAGACTCAGCTGCTTGCGCCAACGAGAGGTAGGGCTACCCTATCCCTGTTCTAATATTCGTAGGCAACATCTGTACAGCACCTTCAGCATTAAGATGTTTTTAAAATGGCTTTTGCAATATTAAATAGGTTTTATTAATTGAGGGACAACCGATGTCATTTAGCTAGGCTTCCGTCCAATTGGTGACAGATTTTCATGCGAATATTCTCAATTGTGCATAAAAACAATATGCACAATTTCTTAACAAATTTTTCCATTAAATTGACTTGTTGAGGATAAAAGGTTGATGACGTAGTGCACATAAAAATAGCGCTTGTGCTTAAATTTCCATGTACCGAATAGAAAATACAAGTTAAGTGGGTTTCCACTGCATTTTCAGCTCTACTGATGGTTTTCTCACACAAAATGTTGCTTTATAACGTGTGTCCACTCTGGAATTGGCACGTGCGCTGTAGCCATCAGGTCACAGACACAGTGTGGGTATAGCCTACATGAGATTATTGTGGACAAAAGCAAAATTATTTTTGTCACGGCAGCCAAGCGGCAACGATCATGTCACCAGAATAAGACCCTCTATTTATTGGAAAGGAGCATTAAGCTCATCACCTGCACATTAAACACCCTGTGAAGTTCACTACTTATTTCATCTGTATCCTAATAAACTGCTTGTTTTCCTAATGTGGGAGGATCACACGTCATTGCGTGACTCCAAGTTTACTTCGATATGCTGGTTATTATATCAATATTTCCTCATTAAAGCGTTTCCACCGACATTTCAAGCATAATTAATTTACAGACACTAAAGGATCCCACCTTGTCTAGTGTGTTTTTTGACATTTGGAAAGTTTACCGCAAATTTCCCATCAGGCATGGCATACATTTTTTGGGTTCCGACAGGTACTTTACTTGCATTAAAAGGTTGGATGGAAACCTGGTTTGTGTTACCAAATGCGCTGTAGAAAATAGTTTTACTGGTGAAGCTGTGTAGGCTACCTGAGTGGACATAACTCACATCTTGCTGATTGTTTTATTTTTTCGATTGCCAGGTTCAGCGTACAAAATATTTTTGTTAGTTCTGTTTGGATTTGGTCATTTTTACTTGAACAGGGTAAAGGTGTAATTTTCATAACAAGGACAGCAATCATTTTTGCCAGCTGCACTGGTCAGAATGGGAGAATAGATCACCTCTGGTTCCAAACGGTCAAAACCATTCACTTTTGTGGCAGGTGAAATCCAAAGCTGTGTTATATTAATTGGCTATGTATGTCAAATCTAATTTCTTAAGATAAATATATACATTTTAGTAGCTCAAAATGTATCTGGTATATGACAAGTTATAGCAGTGTGGGGACAAAACATAAATTGCCCCCCGTAATCTGATAGTGGTAGATGCTCAGTCTGCCCTATGGATCAACTCACACATTACATTACACACACACGGCAGAAATACTTTTCTATCATACAGCAACGATGTTCACTCAGCTCAGAAGTCAGCTCAGTCAGATCCAACTCAGCTCCTGAGCGCCATCACTATCAGATATTAAGTTAGAATGGAAAATGAATGTGTTCATGCCATCATTGTTAATCGCATTGATTCATTACACTAATTAAATTGAATCACATCAAATCGTTTCAAACTAAAAATATTGTTCCTGTTTCGGAGCCCATGTATCTAGATGCATATTGAATCGTGCTTGTAAGGAGAGATGCACATCCTTACCCGTTAGGCTGTGTTAAATGTTATCTAACCAAAGTCTTGCATTTTCTCTTTACCCACAGTGTACCGCATTAGCTTCAAGCAGAGCTTCGCAGAGATGAACGAGGGCACAAAGGAGTGGAAATCAGTTATCGCAGGAATGTTCTTCTTTATTGGCATGACAGGACTGGTTGTCCTATGGCAGAGGAAGTTTGGTATGTCTTCTAATAAGAAAAGGAAAGGGAACATTTTATTGTGGATGTAGTCTGTGATCATTCAGTTGTAATATACTGAAAAAATATCAACGCAACATGCAACAATTTCAAAGATTTTACTGAGTTACAGTTCAAATAAGGAAATCAGTCAATTGAAATAAATAAATGAGGCCCTAATCTATTGATTTCACATGACTGGGTAGGGGTGGAGCCATGGGTGGGCCTTGGAGGGCATAGGCCCACTCACTGGGGACCCAGGCCCAGCCAATCAGAATTAGTTTTTCCCCAGAAAAGAGCTTTATTCCAGACAGATATACTCCTCAGCATCCCCCACCCACCCTCAGATGATCCTGCAGGTGAAGAAGCCGGATGTGGAGGTCCTGGGCTGGCGTGGTAACACATGGTCTATGGTTGTGAGGCCGGTTGGACGTACTGACAAATTCTCTAAAACAACGTTGGAGGCAGCTTATGGTGTAGAAATTAACATTCAATTCTCTAGCAACAGCTCTGGTGGACCTTCCTGCAGTCAGCATGACAATTGAACGCTCCCTCAACTTGAGACATCTGTGGCATTATGCTGTGTGACACAACTGCACATTTTAGTGGCCTTTTATTGTCCCCAGCACAAGGTGTACCTGTTTAATGATCATGCTCTTTGATCAGCTTCTTGATATGCCACACCTGTCAGGTGGAGGGATGATCTTGGCAAAGGAGAAATACTCGCTAATAGGCCTGTTAACAAATTTGTGCACAAAATTTGAGCAAAATAAGCTTTTTGTGGAACATTTCTGGGATATTTCAGCTCATGAAACATGGGACCAACACTTTACATGTTGCGTTTATATTTTTGTTAGGTGTACGTTGATGTTAATGGTTTTTCCACCCACCTGTTAAAAGCCATAAGTCAGCATTCTTTCTCAATGAGATAGATGTACAAGATGTTATTTATGACATAATTCAAATACTGTATTTGGCCATCAGTGCCCCTTCAAATACATGGGTTGCGTGTCTTCTCTGCCATTGTATTGCCTCAACCATAATTGGTATAACTGACAAGCAACCAGGTTGTTATTGTGAAACAATGTTCTCAATAATGATTACCTTGGTAGATAAATGTTCAATACAGACTGTTAAAGAATATATGTTAATGGGTGAACTTTGAGGCAGAGCCTAACAAGCTGTCTGTCTCGCTGCAGTGTACGGACCTGTCCCCCCCACCTTTGAGTCAGAATGGAAAGAGAAGGAGGTGCAGAGGATGCTGGACATGAGGATCAACCCCGTGGAGGGCTTCTCAGCCAAATGGGACTATGAGAACAAGGAATGGAAGAAGTAAACCAACCATCCAGAGGACCACATTACATACCATGACACCAACAAACTTACAAACATACCAATTACTTGTCTGTATTTATCGATTGTCCACATTACCTCAGTCAATACGTTTTGGAAGGTCTCTTCCTCTTAAGGTTATCATGTATTATAGAGCAAAATAAAAGTTCCTATGTTTACCCAATAGTATGTCTCCCCTTTGCTGTTATACTACCATGTTGTGGAGGGTTAAATGCCACTGGAGGAGTAGGCCCTACATGTCAATTATATGTGAAGGGCTTACTAGTACAAGGAACATCATAAACAGAGCATAGGTGTGATATTTCCACATCCATGGATTTACCCTATTTTGAAACCTGGCGCGACTTGTTTTCTTGCCTCTAAACTAATTGTGTGAATATCGTACTAGCACCATGTTTGTAGTTGCCATTTTTAAGGAATCCACACTGTAGTCCTGGATTAGGCTATGGCAGGCATGTGTGGGTTTACAGGAATTTAAAAAGCATAGGCTATTCGGTAATTCCAATACTTAAAATGCATTTCTTTAGGACATAGTACAAATAAGTAGTACTGAATGGATTGATGATAATCCTTAACAGGTCTGATGTCACGAAACCAGGCGCGGACTGGGCTGCATTACGATCCCATGTACCAATGATATAATTTATCGGGGGAAACCCGGAAGAGGATTATGGAGTGAAGGTTATACAGAGCAGCATTATGGCGATCGTCTTGTGAAGCAATGTAGACAAAGCGGTCCAAATACACCCATGTTGTTGAGCGTAGAGGCGCAAAGTGGTCTCACTAGTGACGGACCGACCATCTCGCGATCACTCGCACGCACCCCTTCATGTTATTGAAAGTCAGTCCATGTTCTTGTCCAATATTTTGCGTTGTTGCATTGAGACGTAAATACTCAGCTGTATTTTAAATACTTCATAATCTTTATCGTCTGCGAGAGACATGGGAAATGGAATGAACAAGGTAGGGGACTTTGTGTTTTTGTTATGAATGGATCTGTTCTGTTCAATGGCTTTTGATTGTTATTTTGTTGCAAGGCATTTCCTCAGAGGGGCGTAAACGTTGCACATAGATATGCGCGGAATATATTATATGTCATGGTATTTACATCAACCATCTACATGTCTATCTGCAACACTGAACGTCCCTATAGTTCCCCGAATAAAACCAAATGGTAGGCTTCTCATCACACACTGTCACTTAATATAATAACGCGATAACTCATACAGGTTTGGATTTAGGGTATCAAATGGAGAAAAACACTTAGCCCTACTATTTTGACTGTTTTAAAGCCCTTATTGTTATCTGTCAATAGTTGGGTGTTTAAATGTTTTGTATATACAGTACCAGTCAAAAGTTTGAACACGCGTATTCATTCAAGGGTTTTTTGTTATTTTTTACTATTTTCTACATTGTAGAATAATAGTGAAGACACCAAAACTATGAAATAACACATGGAATCATGTAGTAACCAAAAAAGTGTTAAGCATATCTAAATGTATTTGAGATACATCATTTGGAAAAATAATTTGATATGGGGCACTGTCCTCAAACAATCGCATGGCATGCTTTTGCTGTAATGGCTACTGTAAATCGGACAGTGCAGTTAGATTAACAAGAATTTAAGCTTTCAACCGATATAAGACACTTGTATGTACCTAAATGTTTAGTGTCCATAATTTTTATGATTATTTATTTGAATTGCGTGCCCTCCCGTTTCACCGGAAGTTGTCCAGCTAGTGGGACACTTAGCCCAAACAGGTTCCAGCAAGGCTACCACAGCATTCTGCAGCGATACGCCATCCCATCTGGTTTGCGCTTAGTGGGACTATCATTTGTTTTTCAACAGGACAATGACCCAACACACCTCCAGGTTGTGTAAGGGCTATTTGACCAACAAGGAGAGTGAGGGAGTGCTGCATCAGATGACCTGGCCTCCACAATCACCCGACCTCAACCCAGTTGATATGGTTTGGGATGAGTTGGACCTCAGAGTGAAGGAAAAGCAGCCAACAAGTGCTTAGCATATGTGGGAACTCCTTCAAGACTGTTGGAAAAGCATTCCAGGTGAAGGTGGTTGAGAGAATGCCAAGAGTGTGCAAAGGGTGGCTACTTTGAAGAATCTAAAATCAAAAATATATTTTGTTCTAACACTTTTTTGGGTTATGACATGATTCCATATGTGTTATTACATAGTTTTGATGTCTTCACTATTATTCTACGATGTAGAAAATAGTATAAAAAAAAAAACCTTGAATGAGTAGGTGTGTCCAAACTTTTGACTGGTACTGTATATATTACCTGTCTTAGTGTCCCGCTAACAGTGATGGGAGTGTCCAGAAGCATCTCTGGGCACCACTGTAATTCCACCCTAACTGAAGCTCTAAGCTTATCTTATCTAAAATCATAGGCAGGCATATACTTTTTATTTTGAAATCTTAAATAATGCAGGAGTCTTGTAATGTCTAGATGAGATCATGATCGGATTGCTACAGCTTTATTGCACAGCTTTGTGTCAACATGGCCTTAACCATGAGTTGGTTTAGTGCTCCTCACTCCCAGTCATGCCAGGCAATACTATTTATTACAGGCCCTATAAGGCTTGACTTAGCTATGAGAACGGTTCCTGTTTGTTTTCAACACCTGAATACGTCCTACGACCATAGATTCGGAGCATCACTAAGGTTAAGGCCATGCTCAAATTGTGAATATCTATCTAGTGAAATGTCTCTTTGTTTTCCTATTTGCAGGTTGTTGATGGGCTCTACCTGGGAAATATCAGAGGTGAGAACAGGATTCTGTTGAAATCCATTCAGTTGTTTTATATGTTGCACAGTCAGGCATCCCACCCAAGAGGCAACACTCACTCTAATTCACTAGGTGTGGCAGGAGCAGCTTGCTTGAATCCAGGGCAGCTTTCAAAGACACTCAGGCATTTTCTTCTGTTATTGATGCACATGAGCTTTACTTTCTCTGTCCTTATGTTGTTATAATGTTGTTGAGGTTGTAAGGTATGGCCAAATGTTACAATGGAAGAGATGACAAGAATATTTGGTGAGTGGACTATAGTTATGTATAGATCAGAATAGAGTAGCAGAAGGTTATACGTGTACTGTAGCTTAATGATCTAAGGCATGGCCCACCTTAAGGCTGCTGCATGCATCCATCAGTAGAATATGGTTCATTTACTCCCTCTGGTAGTGTTGGTGTTTATCTGCTCCTCAGCCAAGGGGGTTTCTGCCCTACCAGCTTAATGTAACATCTACCCTGCTATAATTTTAGCCATACTGATGATGGCTTCACAAGATGGTCCAAGTACTGCTCACACACTGAAAATAGCTTTAAGTGACAAGGCCAAATGATTGCTAACCAAATTACAGCCACACAGTCACATATGCTGCTTCTGGGCAAGCCACTCCTTGGTCTTAAACACTTCAAATTATGCATTTCCTCTCTCTCCTTATGACATTGCTTTGTCTACTGAGGGTCTCATAGAAATTCACTGAGAAGAATCACTGATAGACATGTTCTCCCTCTCTTTGTCTTTTCCCAGACTCGGAGAACAGAGAAAGTTTGTCCCAGAACAACATCACCCACATCCTGTCTGTGTACAACAATGCTAAACCCGTGCTGGAGGTGAGTGGGACAGGCGGCCATTGAGGACACAAGGCCAGTTTCACAGACACAGACATTGTTGTTTGTGTCTTGAGTCGGCTGGAGTAGGCTTCATTCTGGTTTAGTTGGTCAAGAACTGAAATGGGATTTCATGACCATTGACTATAACCTTGAATAACATGTCTCACATGAGTCAAACGTAAACATTTAAATGATTTTTAACTTCCTCATACTCAGTTAGTGAATATGGGATTTTGTCTCAAATTCTAGAGAGACGTCTAATAACTTTTTGGGTCAGTATTCAGTTCCTTGATTTGATTCATGGGAATTGTGTAGTGTAATGAAATCCGTACAGTATGACATAATTTTGTCAATGTGGGAAACATAGATTTTGTAGTACATAGTTGAAGCCAGCTGGGGGTAGTGGTGTCTCACAGTTTAATACATACCGGTGACATTGGGCTGTAGAACTTTAGACAAAGCTTTAACTATTCAATAAAGCACTTCATTCTTGAAGCATCATATTTTTGTTTTATTTGACCTATGTGGTTCATTTATAATACTCAGTTGAGTATGTGTGTGCATTTACTTGACTCATCCAACAACAATGTGCAGTTGATGACCACACACCTTACCTACTAATTACTGTTTCTAACAATAGAAAAAATGACAAGAATGCTAATTGGCAGAAAGTGAATGATGTACCACTGATAAACTGTGCTGTGACCACATGTAGATGGTATGTGTTGTCTGCAGAACAAACCTGACCCTTCTGTTGTATCTGTACTCCTATCTGTCTACCTCTCACAGGACATGACCTACCTGTGTATCCACGCAGCTGATGCGTCTAGCCAGAACCTGTGAGTTACCACACACACACACACACACACACACACACACACACACACACACACACACACACACACACACACACACACACACACACACACACACACACACACACACACACCGCATACCATTCATTGTCAAACAAATCCACCAACACAATCCACTCTGCTGTGTACCATCGTCAGAGGTCCCTCTTTTCTTCCTGTGAACAAGACATGACTCATGTGTCATATTGTTTCAACAACATCAGTTGAACGTAACTCTTCAGTTTGTGGCTCCAGGGTGACACGCAGGCAGGAAAAGTAGATTAGTCACTTTGTCTTTGCAACAACTGAAATAAGCCTAGAAGTCTTTTAAAGGTTCATACAGTATGTATCAGGTAGAAATAAACAAGGTATCTATCTATACATTATCAAGTCAGAGACCAAAACAGTAAAAAAAAACACTAAGATCTGATAATCGAAAGGACTCTGAGAGGAAGACATCTCAGTTTGACTTGTCTGGCTTTGCTATCAGAGCAGGAAAGAGTGTGGAGATGGTGCAGTATTTTAAATGGCTGTAGTTTTATATAGACCCCATCACCACTGTGTGAAATGAGCCAGATAGACTGCTGCTGCTTCACGTGTGTTATCAAGTCCCCCTCTGTCATTATAGCAGCAGACAAAAACATTTACTTCTCTGTCTCTAAGCTGCTCTCATGTTTGGTGGGTCGCCATTGGCATACTACCATTTAGTATAAATACTGAAAATGTTATAAAAGAAGTTGCAGAAATGTAACAGTTGAAAATAAAAAATAATCAGGGGTTGGAACCAAAATCATTTCCCAATCATTTCGTTCTGAACAGAACCACTATTTGTTTTGTTCCGTTCCACTGTTCCGACCAGCAAAATAAAGTTCCGAACCGGTTCGAATCCCAAAAAAGTACCAGTTTTTATATCGTTCCTTTCTGTTTCTTTTTTAACCTGTGAAATCTACAGTTTTTTACATTTTGGTCATTAAATTACTCCACCAATCAGTGCGGATAGCGCAGGCAAGCTAGTTGTTTACATGCATGATGGACAGACAAGTGTAGCCTATTGCGCAAGATGTGACTGAAATTTTACGAGTGGTGAGAGAGCGAGAGAGGGTTAAGGAGCAGGCTTGAAGAGCTAGGAATCTTATGACATGCATTATATGAATTAGGTCCACAGAGTTATACAGTAACTAGGCCTATAATATTCTTAACTAGCATTGAAAAAGTTAATACATTTTTCTCTAGCTAATAAAAAATCTCTCTCCCCGTCTTCTCACGCTTCTAACGTCAGTACAGTAGCCTATGCTTCGGAAGGGGGAGAGGCAGGTAACTTAAACATGCACACACACCGGCAAAGATTTTCAGCTTGCAGGCAGACGCTGGAATAAGTTTCTGAGTGACAGAGTGAGGGCTTTGCATTGGCGCTTTGTTGCATTTTTTTGGTGGGACTAGAAAAGAATGCCTGGAATGTAAAATAATGTTATTAACCGTTTTTCCTTGCTTTTAAAATAACGGTTCTGTTCCGGAACAGTATGGATCACTTTCATTCCCGGTTCCATTTCTGTTCCTTGAAAAATGTCGTTCTTTTCCGGTTTTCGGTTCTGTTCCTCGAACCGGTTCCAACCCCTGAAAATGATAATACAAATTCTGTAACAGTGTGAGATGAGAATCATTTCAGTAGTAAGGGACTCCGACTCTAGTGTTGTGGTGGTCATTGGAGGCAGGTCTTTCATGTCACTTGATTACACATTGTGGTTATTTGAAAAGAAAAGTAGTGTCAGAGTCCCCCTGGCATCACTTGCTTAACCCTGTGATGTCTCTCCAAGTGACTTGACAGCTGAGGGTAGAGTCCCTGTAGCACTGAGAGTGTTCTCCTCAGCTCTGTTCTGCTCTGTGTGGGTGTCCTTCCTTCCACCCATGCCATTATCACTTTCACGTTCAGTCTTTAGTAGAGTTGAATATTTTCCCGGTATTTAAAAATTTTTCCATCCCGAGAATAAATCACTTTTCTCTCGGGCACCTGATATTTCCCTCCAAAACCTTAAGTGTCATTCCAAAGCATATAAAACATATAAACTGAGTGTACCATACATTAGGAACACCTTCCTAATATTGAGTTGCTCCCCCTTTTGCCCTCAGAATAGCCTCAATTCATCAGAGCATGGACTCTACAAGGTGTCAAAAGCGTTCCACAGGGATGCTGGCACATGTTGACTCCAATGCTTTCCACAGTTGGCTGGATGTCCTTTGGGTAGTGTACCATTCTTGATACACATGGAATATTGTTGAGTGTGAAAAATCCAGAAGCGTTGCACTTCTTGACATTCTCAAACTGGTGCACCTGGCACCTACTACCATACCCTGTTCAAAGGCACTTAAATCTGTTGTCTTGCCCATTCACCCTATGAATAGCACACATACACAATCCATGTGTCACTTGTCTCAAGGCTTAAAAATCCTTCTTCAATCTGTATCCTCCCCTTCATCTACACTGATTGAAGTGGATTTAACAAGCGACATCATTAAGAGATGATAGCTTTCACCTGGATTCACCTGGTCAGTCTGTCATAGAAAGAGCTATGTTTTGTACGCTGGGTAAGTACAGTTGAAGTTGGAAGTTTACATACACCTTCGCCAAATACATTTAAACTCAGTTTTTCACAATTCCTGACATTTAATCCTAGTAAAAATTCCCTGTCTTAGGTCAGTTAGGATCACCACTTTATTTTAAGAATGTGAAATGTCAGAATAATAGTAGAGAGAATGATTTATTTCAGCTTTTATTTCTTTCATCACATTCCCAGTGGGTCAGAAGTTTACATACACTCAATTAGTATTTGGTAGCATTGCCTTTAAATTGTTTAACTTGGGTCAAACATTTCAGGTAGCCTTCCACAAGCTTCCCACAATAAGTTGGGTGAATTTTGGCCCATTCCTCCTGACAGAGCTGGTGTAACTGAGTCAGGTTTGTAGGCCTCCTTGCTCGCACACGCTTCTTCAGTTCTGCCCACAGATTTTCTATAGGATTGAGGTCAGGGCTTTGTGATGGCCACTCCAGTACCTTTACTTTGTTGTCCTTAAGCCATTTTGCCACAACTTTGGAAGTATGCTTGGGGTCATTGTCCATTTGGAAGACCTATTTGCAACCAAGCTTTAACTTCCTGACTGATGTCTTGAGATGTTGCTTTAATATATCTACATAATTTTCCTGCCTCATGATGCCATCTATTTTGTAAAGTGCACCAGTCCCTCCTGCAGCAAAGCACCCCCACAACATGATGCTGCCACTCTAGTGCTTCACGGTTGGGATGGTGTTCTTCGGCTTGCAAGCGTCCCCCTTTTTCCTCCAAACATAACGATGGTCATTATGACCAAACAGTTCTACTTTTGTTTCATCAGACCAAAGGACATTTCTCCAAAAAGTACGATCTTTGTCCCCATATGCAGTTGCAAACCGTAGTCTGGCTTTTTTATGGCGGTTTTGGAGCAGTGGCTTCTTCTTGTTGAGCGGCCTTTCGGGTTATGTCGATATAGGACTCGTTTTACTGTGGGTATAGATACTTTTGTATCTGTTTCCTCCAGCATCTTCACAAGGTCCTTTACTGTTGTTCTGGGATTCATTTGCACTTTTCGCACCAAAGTACGTTAATCTCTAGGAGACAGAACGTGTCTCCTTCCTGAGCGGTATGATGGCTGCGTGGTCCCATGGTGTTTATACTTGCGTACTATTGTTTGTACAGATGAACGTGGTACCTTCAGGTGTTTTGAAATTGCTCCCAAGGATGAACTAGACTTGTGGAGGTCTACAATTGTTTTTCTGAGGTCTTGACTGATTTATTTTTGATATTCCCATGATGTCAAGCAAAGAGGCACTGAGTTTGAAGGTAGGCCTTGAAATACATCCACAGGTACACCTCTATTTGACTCAAATTATGTCAATTAGCCTATCAGAAGCTTCTAAAGCCATGACATCATTTTCTGGAATTTTCCAAGCTGTTTAAAGGCACAGTCAACTTAGTGTATGTAAACTTCTGAACCACTGGAATTGTGATACAGTGAATTATAAGTGAAATAATCTGTCTTAACAATTGTTGGAAAAATGACTTGTGTCATGCACAAAGTAGATGTCCTACCGGACATGCCAAAACTATAGTTTGTTTTATCAAGAAATTTGTGGAGTGGCTGAAATACGAGTTTTATTGACTCCAACCTAAGTGTATGTAAACTTCCGACTTCAACTGTATGTCTGGATTTGATTAGAGCTTTGATCGGCATGAAAATTCAAGCCTGAAGCCACTTGAGCCTGATGAGCCATACATTAAAGACATTTTATGAGCCTAAGCCCAAAAAAGGCCAAATGATTGTGTCGTTATCCAATACATAGACGCACATTACGCTGGCCACGCACCACTTTTAGAGATCCTATAAAAGAGAGAGCTACTTCCCTGGTACCTATGACCTGCACCATCTGTTGAGTTTGTTCTGTGTCCACTGTCCACATTAATTACTGCTCATTACATTAGTATTGTAGCACGCTGTGTAGCGCAGTAAGGATAACTATCAGGGTGGAATGTCCTACCCTGCTTTTCATACCTGGACAGAAACACCCTGTCTGCCAGTCAGTCAGAAAGAGACAGACACTAGTGTTAAAAACTTGCTTCGTAACTTTGGCGACTAGTAAGTATTTTTTTAAACCTCCCGCAAGCAGAGCATAACTCAGTCAGTCTGTCAATCACTTATCTTCTCAGAGGAAAATAAGAAGGAGAGAGATGACGATGAGGTTGCGGATGAGGGGAGGAGGGGATGTTGTTGGGTTGGGGGGCCTCTGACCCCCCTGTCGCAACCAACTGGTCTGCAGGCAGCAGGAAGGAAGCCTTGCTGTGACATCCTGCTGTGCCACGGTCACCAGGCCTATTATAGTCCCTGTCTGTCACAATCCCTAGGCTGGGAAAACAGGGCTAACGGTCTCCCCACTGGTTTCATCACGTCCCCCTGTTCCCCGCTTTTAGAGACCAGGCCAGGGACTGACATGGCTAGGGGCACTAGGGGCTAGGACTGGGGGCCTCTCTCCTGATGAGTCTCTGAGAGTGTCATTATTGTGGTAGGATGCTGACCTGACCCCCACTTCATGTTGTTTTATGAAAAACTCAAGAAACAAGAATTAGATTCAGGTGGACATGTCCTATATCTTCAGTTACCAGATATCACAAAACTAAAGCACAACAGAGTCTTTGTTTGGATTCAACCATACAGTTTGCCACTGTCCATCATTTGTGATTATAATATGGGAAGTTCGAGCCCTGAATGCTGATTGGCTGACAGCCGTGTTATATCAGACCATATACCACGGGTTTGACAAAACATGTATTTTTACTGCTCTAATTACGTCGGTAACCAGTTTATAAAAATGGTGCCGGAGGAGATGGCAGCAGTTTTACGGTCTCCTAACCAATTGTGCTATTATGTGTTGTTTTTTTTGCGATATTTGTAAATTATTTTGTACATAATGTTTCTGCAACCGTATCTTATGGCAGAAAAGAGCTTCTGGAAATCAGGACAGCGATCACTCACCTCGGATTAGACAAAGATTTTTTCAACAACAACAACAACAACAAGCAGGACTCACACGATATTCTCCAAACACCCCGCAGGGCAGACATCCCAATTATTCGCATAAGGAAGCGACACAGAGGAAGTAGAGGAAGCCTCGTCCGGATCCACAGAAGGCGAGTAGGAAAGCTGTCGTTACTGTCAATATTACTTGCCAACGTGCAATCATTGGACAATAAACTAGACAAGGTACGATCACGAATATCCTACCAACGGGACATCAAAAACTGTAATATCCTATGTTTCACGGAATCGTGGCTGAATGACGACATGGATATTCAACTAGCGGGATACACGCTGCACCGGCAAGATAGAACAGCACACTCCGGTAAGACAAGGGGGGTGGTCTGTGCATATTTGTAAACAACAGCTGGTGCACGAAATCTAAGGAAGTCTCTAGATTTTGCTCGCCTGAAGTAGAGTATATTGTGATAAATTGCAGGCCACTACTTGCCTAGAGAGTTCTCAGCTATACTTTTTGTGGCTGTTTATTTACCACCACAATCAGATGTGGGCACTAAGACTGCGCTCAGTCAGCTGTATAAGGAAATAAGCAAACAGGAAACCACTCACCCAGAGGCAGCGCTCCTAGTGGCC
The DNA here is from genome assembly GCF_965601325.2 of Salmo salar. Classification (NCBI taxonomy): domain Eukaryota; kingdom Metazoa; phylum Chordata; class Actinopteri; order Salmoniformes; family Salmonidae; genus Salmo; species Salmo salar. Next base: position 22,656,466 of record NC_138316.1, on the reverse strand, counting down.
GGAGACTTTAATGCAGGGAAACTTAAATCAGTTCTACCAAATCTCTATCAACATGTTAAATGTGCAACCAGAGGGAAAGAAATTCTAGATCACCTGTATTCCACACACAGAGATGCGTACAAAGCTCTCCCTTGCCCTCCATCTGGTAAATCTGACCACAACTCTATCCTCCTGATTCCTGCTTACAAGCAAAAATTAAAGCAGGAAGCACCAGTGACTCGGTCTATAAAAAAATGGTCTGATGAAGCAGATGCTAAACTACAGGACTGTTTTGCTAGCACAGACTGGAACATGTTCCGGGATTCTTCCGATGACATTGAGGAATACACCACATCAGTCACTGGGTTTATCAATAAGTGCATTGAGGACGTCGTCCCCACAGTGACTGTACGTACATACCCCAACCAGAAGCCATGGATTACAGGCAACATTCGCACTGAGCTAAATGGTAGAGCTTCCGCTTTCAAGGTGCGGGACTCTAACCCGGAAGCTTACAAGAAATCCCGCTATGCCCTGCGACAAACCATCAAACAGGCAAAGCGTCAATACAGGGCTAAGATTGAATCATACTACACCGGCTCCGATGCTCGTCGGATGTGGCAGGGCTTGCAAACTATTACAGACTACAAAGGGAAGCACAGCCGCGAGCTGCCCAGTGACACGAGCCTACCAGACGAGCTAAATCACTAGTGCAAAAAAAAAGGTGTGTGTGTGTGTGTGTGTGTGTGTGTGTATAGGTAAGTAAAGAAATAAAACAACAGTAAAAATACATTTGAAAATAAGAGTAGCAAGGCTATATACAGACACCGGTTAGTCAGGCTTATTGAGGTAGTATGTACCTCCTCGGGGCTTATTGCTTAAATATACACTGAGTATACCAAACACCCCTCTCCTCCCTCATTGCAGTTCTTGACACAAACCGGTGTGCCTGGCACCTACAACCATACCTGTTTCAAAGGCGCTTAAATATTTTGTCTTGCCTATTCACTCTCTGAATGGCACACATACACAATCCATGTCTCAAGGCTTAAGAGTTTTTCTTTAGCCTGTCTCCACCCCTTCATCTACACTGATTGAAATGGATTTAACAAGTGACATCAATAAGGGATCATAGCTTTCACCTGGATTTCACCTGGTCAGTCTGTCATGGAAAGAGCAGGTGTTCTTAATGTTTTGTATACTCGGTGTAAGATCCTAATTCTTTTTGTTTTCATTTGGAGTTCAGCCTCTGAAAACACAAAACAATCACCACATAATACATTTCTGCACATTTAACAAGATAGCCGGAAACCTCTGGACCAGAAATAATTTGAAAAGTGCTGAGGAGACATCTTTCAGCAAGAGTTTGACTTCAAGTGAGAAGGAGGGAACGTGCAATCCATCTATTTTAGCCCCTGGCTGTTGAGTTGGTTGGGTAACCAAGCAGCCTTTGCTGTTATAGGACAATGCTCCCCACCATATGACTCTCCTATTGCGCAACGCTTCACTACTATTTCCCAATAGTGTGGTAGTCCTACACAAAAACACAGATCACAGTATAGGGTAGACGGAAGGAGAATGTTAGTTGGGGTATGCTGTATTGATCTACATGAAAAGATGATGTCTGAAGATGGAATGATAGTGGTTGTAAAGTCTGGGAGGGGAAGCCGTATAGGAGTCCCCTATACTCTCATTACCTCACAGTCCTACAAAGGTGCATGAATTGACAAACGAACGGGTTGTGTGAGAGATATTATGACTTTCTTGGATGACAATGGAAGTTGAATAGAAAATACTTCTAGGTTCTCCTAGTAGTGTCCAGTGGAGAGTGCTACTAAACAAGACAACTGTATAGGGCAGATCACTTCCACCACCATCTCCAGAGTAAGCTACCCATCCCTTCCCCCTCCATAACATCGTTATGTCTTTTCCTACTAGCACTGACTTTGCTGATAACCATTTTGTTCAGGAAAAAATGTACTTGCTACGATTGTGATGTGTTGTTGTCTCACCTACAGTAGCTATCTTAAGATGAATGCACTAATGTAAGTCACTCTGGATAAGACCGTATGCTAAATGACTAGATTGTAAAATATACCCTGGGACTTCCCAGTGGTGTGACGATTGGACACAGATACTTGGGTATAAGACAGGACAGGTATCTATCTGGACATCATGACTAAGATGAAACGGATTGAAGGAACTTGTGCTGTGCAGAGATGGGTTCCACATGACTTTTACACCTTAGTTTCACTTCTTCCTGTTCTTTCTCATATCCCATAAAATGTGACCTGAAATCAATTTCTATATTTATAGATCTGGTCTCACCTAAGGCTGTGGCGGTCATGACATTTTGTCAGCCGGTGATTGTCAAGCAAATAACTGCCAGTTTCATGGTAATTGACCATTAATTAACATAAACACATTTAGCTTCTCCTGGCTTCCACACATAGCCACTGATGCAGACCTTTGGAACATCTACATTTTAAAAAGTCTAATATATCCATGTAAGAGCCTACATCATCACAATAAATCTGTGATCTAAAGAAACATGATATGAAGAAAATGTAGTGTATTTCAGAAGAACAGAATAGCATACTCTGAGTTGTCCTTGTGTTAGGCCCTGATCTGGCTATGCCATATGGCTGTGGGCTACACTAGTTCATTGCTTAGAATTCTGTGACATTATTTTACATGATTGTATAGAATGAAGAATACAATTGAACATAGCTGAATAAAATAGAATGGATATTTTCTCCAAACATTTTAAAGGAGTGTGCATATGCAGCTATTCTGTGTTGAGCGCTTATTAACAAAGAAACAGGTACTCCTAAATACTTAATTTCAAGTTATGTATGTATCTTTGGTTGTGATACAAACATCGGGCTGTATCTTCTGATTTTTAATACATTCTAAGGCTGCATGATGCGACTCTAATGATGTTTTGAAAAAAGTTGCATGAAAGGCATGAGCTCTGCTTTGTTTTTTGCACAGGCTGTACACACTTTGACAAGCTCTTGATAATGCCTTGAATTTTGTCTTTTGCGGCCAGTGGCCATTGTGCTCTTGGGCTGAATATAATTATTATAATTCCCTTCTCCCGGTTGCATGCTCTGAAGCACCTCTCACTCACATGGCTCTCCATCACGTGATGGGTCTTTCTCACAGGCTACAAGTGAAGACGGACACATCGGGGAGGCAACTGCGTGCGTCCTTATCCAATTCCGAGGAAGAACTGTCCACATTTACTTTTCGTCAGCCAACAAGATGAGTAGGCCTAATGAACAGCAAAAGCACTAGCCTATGTCAATCTACTATCCCCCATAGTACAAAAGTCGACATATTCTGTGCGAGAAATAAATATTCCAAACATAGTGTAGGACAGTTGTGGGATGCAATAGATTCCAAATTAATCCAACCACTAGCATTAAAACAACTTTTTTAAGCAATGAGCCTGAAGCTACAGATCAGAACATTTAGCTTAAAATGTTGAGAAACTATTAGGATTTTTCTTCACATTATAAGCGCAGCAATGTGCACACCGTAGTAAGCTATAAGCACAAATCTTCCATTAGCAGGAAAACACAATTCTCAAAAGTGACCGCAAATGCAATTCTGAATGTAATGCTTTTATTATAAATGTGCATTTTTATGGTGAAAATTATCTTCTCCATACTTGAGACTCACGTGCTTCATATGTATGCCAGTTAGGCGCTACACCCGTTGTAAAACTGATTATTGTGCTCCATTTGAAGAAGTTATTTGGCCACTTTAGCTGTGATACAAACCTTATCAAAACATATAGTCCTATGGGCTAGGCTACATGAGGTGTGCAGCTATGATGTGAAAAGTCGCCAAAAAAAGGCTTGCGCTGTTTCTTGCCTTAAGCTGGGCATCAAGTGATAGTATATCATTCACAAGTGATAGGTTAATATTGTCACCCATCAGACTATTCTTGATTTAATCTTGTCTTTACATATACTAAATAATATATATGTGAAATTTTGATTTATCATGCACCTGTCTCGAAACCGGGGCCAGGAAAAAATACATGGAATCTATGCACTTAAATAGAGAATGGAGGACGCTATTCTCGAGGTTCATTTTCATGCCAACCAGGTAGGCTATACTCCTGTTGTAAAGAGAAGCAATGTGCTTAGTATTAGGAAAGTTGAGAAATATAGGCCTAGCCTATAGAAAGCTGATGTGATCCTCCTCTCTTTAATAGAGGCCATCACTCTGTTTTCTCATGCAATTGCATAGAAATGTTGCGCAACATGAGCTCATGGGCTCTCATTCAGTGTTTGATTTAGATTTTCAATAACATTTGCATTGATGTCAGAGTGATTAGAGGGACAATAGAGTGCTGAGTACCAGGCAGTTAGCAAGTTAGGTAGGCTACTAATGACCATCAGCAGCATCAGAGCTTGGAGAAGCCTAATTACTGTGACTAAATGGTCACGTGGAATTTGATTGCCATCATGACTCGTGACCGCCGGTGTGGCGGTAATATGGTCATCTTAACAGCCCTAGTCTCACCTATGACAAGACAATCCACATCCTGATATGATCAGTGATACAATTTTTACACTACACTGTTTATTCTGTACTTGTACCTAATAAGGCCATGTGTTTGTGTCTTTGCAGGTCACAGCATTTCAAAGAGAGCGTCAGGTTCATCCACGAATGTCGTCTAAATGGAGGGGCCTGTCTGGTGCACTGGTACGTACACCACCTAACCATAAACCACTAACTTTCTGTTGACCGTACCTGACCCCTTATGACTATGCTCTCCCTGTCCCTGTCCCATAATGCAGCCTGGCCGGTGTGTCCCGTAGTACTACCATGGTGGTGGCCTACCTGATGACCGTCACCACCTACAGCTGGGAGGAGTGTCTGTCGGCTGTCAAGGCCGTGCGTTCCTTTGTAGGCCCGAACTATGGCTTCCAACAGCAACTACAGGAGTACCAGATGAACCAAGTCACAGAGGTAGGTACACACACATTGAAAAACACACACCCTGTATATCAAATCAAATCAAACTTTATTTGCCACATACACCGAATACAACAAGTGTAGACTTTACCGTGAAATGCTTACTTACAACCCCTTAACCAACAGTGCAGTTCAAGAAGAAGAAAATAGTAGGCTAACACAAAAAGTAACACAATAAGAATAACAATAATATATACAGGGGTCACCGGTACCGAGTCAGTGTGCAGGGATACAGGCTAGTTGAGGTAATCTGTACATATAGGTGGGGGCGAAGTGACTATGCATAGGTAACAAACAAACAGCGAGTAGCAGCAGTGTACAAGGGGTGGGGGGGTCAATGTAAATTGTCCGGTGGCGATTTTTATGACTTGTTCAGCAGTCTAATGGCTTGGGGGTAGAAGCTGTTGAGGAGCCTTTTGGTCCTAGACTTGGTGCTCCGGTACCGGTTGCCGTGCGGTAGCAGAGTAGCAGAGAAAACGGTAGCAGAGAGCGGTAGCAGAGAAAACAGTCTATAACTTGGGTGACTGGAGTCTCTGACAGTTTTATGGGCTTTCCTCTGACACCGCCTATTATATAGGTCCTGGATGGCAGGAAGCTTGGCCCCAGTGATGTACTGGGCCGTTTGCACTACCCTCTGTAGCGCCTTACGATCAGATGCCGACAGTTGCCATACCAGGCGGTGATGCAACTGGTCAGGATGCTCTCGATGGTGCAGCTGTAGAACCTTTTGAGGATCTGGGGCCACTGCCAAATCTTTTCAGTCTTCTGAGGGGGAAAGGGTTTTGTCGTGCCCTCTTCATGACTGTCTTGGTATGTTTGGACCATGATAGTTCGTTGGTGATGTGGAAACCAAAGAACTTGAAACTCTAGACCCCCTCCACTACAGCCCCGTCAATGTTAATGGGGGCCTGTTCGGCCCACCTTTTACTGTAGTCCACGATCAGCTCCTTTGTCTTGCTCACATTGAGGGAGAGGTTGTTGTCCTCTGACCTCCCTATAGGCCGTCTCATCATTGTTGGTGATCAGGCCTACCACTGTTGTGTCGTCAGCAAACGTAATGATGGTGTTGGAGTCGTGTTTGGCCATGCAGTCGTGGGTGAACAGGGAATACAAGGAGGGGACTAAGTACACACCCCTGAGGGGCCCCAGTGTTGAGGATCAGCGTGGCAGATGTATTGTTGCCTACTCTTACCACCTGGGGGCGGCCCTTAATGCTCCAGGGGCGGTGTACAATGGCGACCCTGGCCGTGACCCCACTCCCTGCGGGTGTCTCACGGGGAGTTGGGATATGCAACAAAAAACAGGACAAATATAAGCACCCCCCAAATTGTTATTATTATTCTAGAGCTTCCCGCAATTCAATGTGCAGAAAAACACCCTGTAACACAGCTCAAGCGTAATATTTAGACTTGAATAGTTCAGGCCTATCAACGGTAAACAATTTCAGTGAGTAAGAAGAATACCAGTTAAGTCCCACCGTTTCTCTAACACCCACTCGGAAGCCAAACTGTTAGCTTACTCCCACTCATAGTACAGAGTCACAGGAATGTGTCATCATTCAGCTGCTATCAGTTAATGATGCAGCTGTTTTTTACAAGGCCACTCCTGCCCTCTCAGGTTCATACTTTTGGTTTACTTTCACTTCTGTGGATGGAGGTGGGTCTCTGACAGTAAACCTGGAGCCCATCCTTCCTCGTTGCCTGACTCAACTTTGTCTGGCCTACCAGGGATCTTCCTAAACTCATCATACTGCTCATTAGCAATCTGGGAGGTGATCTCTGTGATGGCTGATGGCTTTATGCCCGAGGTGGGTTATGAACCCTCAATGTATTTAGGCAAACAGAAGACAACTAGATCGTGTGTAAACTGTTACTATGTGCTTTCATCTGGGCCACCAGAAATACACAAGTTATTTAATTAGAAGTGCCACCATCATGCATATGAACTGTGACTTCACCCTCCTTCACTCTCATGTCACTAGACCTACACCAAAGTTTTTGCTGGTTTCAAAGTGAGTATCTGTGTTGTCAGTTTATTTATAGACATCTGCATATTATTCACACAAGATGTAGTTGGGTGAGAAAATGGCTTTCCTGTTGTGGGGCAGCTATTTCCACACACATCAGACTTCAAACCTGTGAAATGATGTGTGACATGCACACGCGCAGACGCACACACACACACATGTTTCTAGACCATGCTGCAAAGAGATCTGTGTATGGAGGTTGCTGAGAAGGCTTTGTCTGTCTAGCTGGTGGCACTCAGTACGTGTGTGTGTGTGTGTGTGTGTGTGTGTGTGTAGCGTACAGAAGGGGAACTGGAGGGGCTTGCTGAAATTGCATTAGCCTGGTACTAACCATCACGTGACTGTAATTACTGTCAGAGGCTTGCAACATGTCTTCACTGAAGAAAAAAAACATTTGTTATTTTCTTATTGTTTGGTTGAGTTGGCTGTGATTTTGAGGATCAAAGGGGAAATGGGATTCCTTTCTTCATGCTTTTCCCACGACTGTGTCTTAGAGAGAATTTTCTCTTGTCATCCCAATAGTTTTATCTATAGTGTTATACTGTATATAGGGGTGATCAATTGTATATTTTTTTTATTTCACAATACTTGTTAAAAATGATTATAAATGCGTTATTACGTGGGTGTTTTGTTGAGCGTAAGGTGTTGTTCAGTAAGTGTGATAGTGTCTTAGGGGTTGTGTCCAGGTCACTGTTCCTCAGTTTGGACTTTGACTTACTTTGAATGGGTTCAAAACAGAGATGTTTTCAAGCAAACAAAACTGAAATTAACATAATTTGTTCCAATTTTGAGTAATCCTTTCCTCATGAATTGATGATCTGGAAGTGAAAACTGGTAAAGTGATGGTGGAGAGTCTGACTCAAAGCTGGGTTTGGGACTCAAGTCTCCCATCTGACCTTATCGTGTGTAGTGTAACTGTTCATTGTACCTTCCTTGGTGCATATTTTTGTAACACAGTGCGTATTTTTGTAACACAGTGCGAATTTTTGTAACACAGTGTGTATTTTTGTAACGAGGTTTGAGTATGTTGTATGGCTGGTTATGGAGGGTGGTAATGTGTGGGAGTCGCTGTGACACCTGAAGGTTGTGTGGGAGGAAACATACTTCACAGCGACACACCTGAACACAACTCTTCTCTTTTATCAGACATGGGAACTTTCTTGGTTCATCTGGAACTCCTGAATTTATGATAGGACGTCTGTAACACTATTTTGTATGTAACATTAAAATTATACTGTATTTCATGATTACTCAACTAATGTAAATAATGTACCACTAGTTTGTTAACCTATACACTACTGTAATAAATTATAGGTAATTTATAAGAAAATCACTAAATAAATACACATTACAATCTTTTGTTGAACTATCACATTGGTGGCTAATGCATTGATACTAGTAGCCACCCACCACTCTATCCAACACCTGTCTACCAGAAGCCCATGATGTGATGTCCAACACCTGTCTACCAGAAGCCCATGATGTGATGTCCAACACCTGTCTACCAGAAGCCCATGATGTGATGTCCAACACCTGTCTACCAGAAGCCCATGATGTGATGTCCAACACCTGTCTACCAGAAGCCCATGATATGACGTTCCGTTGTTTTAAATGTCAGCCATGACTTCCCACAGCACAGCTGAGAACTACACGGATCAATCCCACTGTCCTGTGTGGAAGTCTGACCCAAAAGAGCATAAACTGCACTATACTCGTCTGGTCTTACAAGGACATCCATGTTTGATGTGTTCGGTCAGGGGTAGCAATGTTCATGTCAGAACAATAATATGTCCAACTGTGTGGTTGTTTTGATTTCTCACTGCATTTCCAAAATGTTCATAAATTATGTCTATAGATCCAGCGGTGTGGAACACATCTTAGCTGCATAACCTTGATTAGTGAACACACAGGTGCCAAAAAGAATGTGACAACTGAAGCGAAAAGAAACTGAATGTTTAGGTTCATTAGGCTCACAGTAGTGTGAACATTTTATTTATCTCTTTATAATCTACAGTTCCCTCTTTGTATTCATATTGCGTTACTGAAATGGAACATAATTCAATATATTACTTTCAGAGACACTTTCAGTTCGTCCTATTTCGCAATATATATGGTGTTACACAATAAATTATTAGATGGTTATTTCCTGGATTCCCTCCAGAAACCGCAGATCTGGATGGCTGTTGGACTTGTTGACCTAAATGGTTAGATCTTTACTGGAAGGGCAAGATGGAGCATGTCCCACAGGCTGTGGTTCCACTCTGGTAAAAGGAGGGCTGGGTAATGTTCAATTAACGTATGGTGTGTCACACTTACAGAATCACCTGGACTGAAATAGAACACATATGAATAGAAGGAATAAAAAACAATATCGGTCAAATACAATTTCTTGTGTATTTGTATTTATTATGGATCCCCATTAGCTGCTGCCAAGGCAGCTAAGGAAGATGGCACCGGAGGGTAGGGCTGCCGTCTTATCGGCTGTTAAACAACCATGCTATTTTATTTTTTGCGTTGTTCGTTACTTGTTTTGTACATAATGTTGCTGCTACCGTCTCTTATGACCAAAAAGAGCTTCTGGACATCAAAACTGGGATTACTCACCTAAAATTGGACGAGGAGTTTTTCTTCAATGAGTCGGACGCGGGGGATATACTACGGACACCTGACCAGGCCCAGATCCCCGTGATTCGCTGGAAAAGGAAACGTAGGTTTCGCGGAAAGAGATCAGGATGCCTTGTGAGGATCAGGCGACGAGTGGCTAATCTGCCCTTGCCTTCCGTTCTGCTAGCTAACGTTCAATCGCTGGAAAATAAATGGGATGAACTGAAAGCACGTATATCCTACCAACAGGACATTTAAAAACTGTAATATCTTATGTTTCACAGAGTCGTGGCTCAGGGTTTTGCTCGACTGAGGTAGAGTATCTCATGATAAGCTGTAGACCACACTATCTACCTAGAGAGTTTATCTGTATTTTTCATAAATATCTACAGACCGAGGCTGGCACTAAAACCGCACTCAATTAGCTGTATTCCGCCATAAGCAAACAGGAAAACGCTCATCCACAGGCAGCGCTTCTAGTAGCCGGCGACTTTAATGCAGGGAAACTTAAATCAGTTTTACCTAATTTCTATCCGCATGTTAAATGTGCAACCAGAGGGGGAAAAAATCTAGACCACCTTTACTCCACACACAGAGAGGCGTACAAAGCTCTCCCTCACCCTCCATTTGGCAAATCTGACCATAACTCTATCCTCCTGATTCCTGCTTATAAGCAAAAATTAAAGCAGGGAGAGGTTGGAAATGTCAGTGAAGACACTTGCCAGTTGGTCAGCACAGCACATGCAGCACATGACTGTCTATAAAAAAGTGGTCAGATGAAGCAGATGCTAAACCACAGGACTGTTTTGCTAGCACAGACTGGAATATGTTCTGTGATTCTTCCGATGGCATTGAGGAATACACCACATCAGTCACTGGCTTTATCAATAAGTGCATTGAGGACATCGTCCCCACAGTGACTGTACGTACATACATACCCCAACCAGAAGCCATGGATTACAGGCAACATTCACACTGAGCTAAAGGGTAGAGCTGCTGCTTTCAAGGAGCGGGACTCTAACCCGGAAGCTTATAAGAAATCCCGAATCGTACTACACCGGCTCCAACACTCGTCGGATGTGGCAGGGCTTGCAAAATATAACAGACTACAAAGGGAAGCACAGCCGAGAGCTGCCCAGTGACACGACCCTACCAGACGCAAGTAACACGGAAACATGCATGAGAGCATCAGCTGTTCCGGACGACTGTGTGATCACGCTCTCAGCAGCCGATGTGAGTAAGACCTTTAAACAGGTCGACATTCACAAAGCCGCTGGGCCAGACGGATTACCAGGACGTGTACTCCGAGCATGCGCTGACCAACTGGCAAGTGTCTTCACTGACATTTTCAATCTCTCCCTGTCCGAGTCTGTAATGCCAACATGTTCAAGCAGACCAACATAATCCCTGTGCCCAAGAACACTAAGGTAACCTGCGTAAATGACTACCGACCTGTAGCACTCACATCTGTAGCCATGAAATACTTTGAAAGGCTGGTCATGGCTCACATCAACACCATTATCCCAGAAACCCTAGACTCACTCCAATTTGCATACCGCACCAACAAATCCACAGATGATGCAATCTTTATTGCACTCCACACTGCCCTTTCCCACCTGGACAAAAGGAACACCTATGTGAGAATGCTATTCATTGACTACAGCTCAGCGTTCATCACCATAGTGCCCTCAAAGCTCATCACTAAGCTAAGGACCCTGGGACTAAACACCTCCCTCTGCAATTGGATCTTGGACTTCCTGACGGGCCGCCCCCAGGTGGTAAGGGTAGGTAACAACACATTCGCCACGCTGATCCTCAACACGGGGACCCCTCAGGGGTACGTGCTCAGACCCCTCCTATACTCCCTGTTCACTCATGACTGCACGGCCAGGCACGACTCCAACACCATCATTAAGTTTGCTGATGACACAACAGTGGTAGACCTGATCACTGACAACAATGAGACAGCCTATAGGGAGGAGGTCAGAGACCTGACCATGTGGTGCAAGGACAACAACCATTCCATCAACGTGATCAAGACAAAGATGATGATTGTGGACTACAGGACCGAGCACGCCCCCATTCTCACCGACGGGGCTGTAGTGGAGCAGGTTGAGAGTTCCTTGGCATCCACATCACTAACAAACTAACATGGTCCAAGCACACCAAGACAGTCGTGAAGAGGGCACAACAAAACCTGTTCCCCCTCAGGAGACTGAAAAGATTTGACATGGGTCCTCAGATCCTTAAAAGGTTTGACAGCTGCACCATCGAGAGCATCACTGCCTGGTATGGCAACTGCTCGGCCTCTGACCACAAGGCACTACAGAGGGTAGTGTGTACGGCCCAGTACATTAATGGGGCCAAGCTTCCTGCCATCCAGGACCTAGGCTTTACAGAAGAGCTGGGCTTTACAGAAGAGTGGCCAGAAAAAAGTCATTGCTTAAAGAAAAAATAAGCAAACACATTTGGTGTTCGCCAAAATGTATGTGGGAGACTCCCCAAACATATGGAATAAGGTACTCTGGTCAGATGAGACTAAAATTGAGTTTTTTGGCCATCAAGAAAAACGCAATGTCTGGCACGAACCCAGAACCTCTCATCACCTTCACCCCACAGTGAAGCATGGTGGTGGAAGCATCATGCTGTGGGGATGTTTTTCATCGGCAGGGACTGGGAAACTGGTCAGAATTGAAGGAATGATGGATGGTGCTAAATACAGGGAAATTCTTGACGGAAACCTGTTTGTCTTCCAGAGATTTGAGACTGGGAAGGAGGTTCACCTTCCAGCAGGACAATGACCCTAAGCATACTGCTAAAGCAACACTCGAGTAGAGTAAGGGGAAACATTTAAATGTCTTGGAATGGCCTATGTAACCTATGTGAAATGGCTAGCTAGTTAGCGGGGTGCGCGCTAATAGCGTTTCAATCGGTGACGTCACTTGCTCTGAGACCTTGAAGTAGTCGGTCCCCTTGCGCTGCAAGGGCCGTGGCTTTTGTGGAGCGATGGGTAACGATGCTTCGTGGGTGTCAGTTGTTGATGTGTGCAGAGGGTCCCTGGTTCGAGCCCAGGTAGGGGCGAGGAGAGGGACGGAAGCAAAACTGTTACACCTAGTCAAAGCCCAGACCTCGATCCAATTGAGAATATGTGGTATGACTTAAAGATGGCTGTACACCAGCTGGAACTTATCCAACTTGAAGGAGCTGGAGCAGTTTTGCCTTGAAGAATGGGCAAAAATCCCAGGGGCTAGATGTGCCAAGCTTATGGAGACATGTCCCAAGAGACTTGCAGTTGTAATTGCTGCAAAAGGTGGCTTTACAAAGTATTGACTTTGGGGGGCTGAATAGTTATGCACGCTCAAGTAAAAAAAATGTTTGTCTTATTTCTTGTTTGTTTCACAAAAAATATATATATATTTTGCATCTTCAAAATGGTAGGCATGTTGTGTAAATCAAATGATACAGACCCCCCAAAAATATATTTTAATTCCAGGTTTTAAGGCAACAAAATAGGAAAAATGCCAAGGGGGTGAATACTTTCGCAAGGCACTGTACTGCTGCTCTTTAATTATTTGTTATTCTTATCTCTTACTTTTTTAGGGATTTTCTTACAACTGCATTGTTGGTTAAGGGCTTGTAAGTAAGCATTTCACTGTAAGGTGTATTCGGCACGTGACAAATAATATTTGATTTGATTAACTCATCCTGGGGTCCAGAAAGATTAAGGCAGTTTATACAATTTTAAAACATTACAAAACATTCACAGACTGTGTGCCCTCAGGCCCCTACTCCACCACTACCACGTATATACAGTACAAAATCCATGTGTACATGTGCGTGTGTGTGTGTGTGTGTGTGTGTGTATGCATGTGTCTGTGCCTATGTTTGTGTTGCTTCTAGAGGTCGACCGATTAATTACGGCCGATTTCAAGTTTTATAACAATCGGTAATCGGTATTTTTGGACACCGATTTGCCGATTTATTCTTCTTCTTTTTTAATTATTTTACACCTTTATTAAACTAGGCAAGTCAGATTAAGAACACATTCTTATTTTCAATGATGGCCTAGGAACGGGGGTTAACTGCCTTGTTCAGGGGCAGAACAACAGATTTTTACCTTGTCACCTCGGGATTCGTTTTTGCAACCTTCCGGTTACTAGTCCAACGCTCTAACCCACCTGCCTTACATTGCACTCCACGAGGAGCCTGCGTGGCAGGCTGACTACCTGTTACGCGAGGGCAGCAAGAAGCCAAGGTAAGTTGCTAGCTAGCATTAAACATATCTTATAAAAAACGATCAATCTTAACATAATCACTAGTTAACTACACATGGTTGATGATATTACTTGATATTACTAGTTTATCTAACGTGTCCTGCGTTGCATATAATCGATGCGGTGCCTGTTAATTTCTCATCGAATCACAGCCTACTTCGACAAACGGGTGATGATTTAACAAGCGCATTTACGAATGAAGCACTGTCGTTGCACCAATGTACCTAAACATCAATGCCTTTCTTTAAAATCAATACACAAGTATATATTTTTAAACCTGCATATTTAGTTACTATTGCCTGCTAACATGAATTTCTTATAACTAGGGAAGTTGTGTCACTTCTCTTGCGTTCCGTGCAAGCAGTCAGGGTATATACAGCAGTTTGGGCTGCCTGGCTCATTGCGAACTGTGTGAAGTCCATTTATTCCTAACAAAGGCCATAATTAATTTGCCAGAATTGTACATAATTATGACATAACATTGAAGGTTGTGCAATGTAACAGGAATATTTAGACTTGCCACCCGTTAGATAAAATACGGAACGGTTCCGTATTTCACTGAAATAATAAACGTTTTGTTTTCGAAATGATAGTTTCCGGATTCGACCATATTAATGACCAAAGGCTTGTATTTCTGTGTGTTATTATGTTATAATTAAGTCTATGATTTGATATTTGATAGAGCAGTCTGACTGAGCGATGGTAGGCAGCAGCAGGCTCGCAAGCGTTCATTCAAACAGCACCTTCGTGCATTTGCCAGCAGCTCTTCGCAATTCTTCAAGCATTGCGCTGTTTATGACTTCAAGCCTATCAACCCCCGAGATTAGGCTGGTGTAACCGATGTGAAATGGCTAGCTAGTTAGCAGGGTGCGCGCTAATAGCGTTTCAAACGTCACTCGCTCTGAGACTTGGGAGTGGTTGTTCCCCTTGCTCTACATGGGTAACGCTGCTTCGAGGGTGGCTGTTGTCGATGTGTACCTGGTTCGAGCCCAGGTAGGAGCGAGGAGAGGGACAGAAGCTATACTGTTACACTGGCAATACTAAAGTGCCTATAAGAACATCCAATAGTCAAAGGTATATGAAATACAAATTGTATAGAGAGAAATAGTCCTATAATTCCTATAATAACTACAACCTAAAACTTCTTACCTGGGAATATTGAAAACTCATGTTAAAAGAAACCACCAGCTTTCATATGTTCTCATGTTCTGATCAAGGAACTTAAACGTTAGCTTTTTTTACATGGCACATATTGCACTTTTACTTTCTTCTCCAACACTTTGTTTTTGCATTATTTATACCAAATTGAACATGTTTCATTATTTAATTGAGACTAAATTGATAGTATTTATGTATTATATTAAGTTAAAATAAGTGTTCATTCAGTATTGTTGTAATTGTCATTATTACAAATAAATAAAAAATAAAACAATTGGCCGATTTAATCGGTATCTTGGGTCATCCAATAATCGGTATCGGCGTTGAAAAATCATAATCGGTCGACCTCTGGTTGCTTCACAGTCCCCGCTGTTCCATAAGGTATTTTTTAAATTTGTTTTTAAATCTAATTTTACTGCTTGCATGAGTTACTTGTGGAATAGAGTTCCATGTAGTCATGGCTCTATTTAGTACTGTGCGCCTTCCATAGTCTGTTCTGGACTTGGGGACTGTGAAGAGACCGCTTGTGGCATGTCTTGTGGGGTATGCATGGGTGTCCGAGCTGTGTGCCAGTAGTTCAAACAGACAGCTCAGTGCATTCAACATGTCAATACCTCTCATAAATACAAGCAGTGATGAAGTCGATCTCTCCTCCATTTTGAGCTAGGAGAGATTGACATGCATATTATTAATATTATCTCTCTGTGTACATCCAAGGGCCAGCCGTGCTGCCCTGTTCTGAACCAATTGCAACCAAAGTCCTTTTTTGTTAGGTGTACATTTCTACAAGCTTCAATGGAATTGGGTGACATCACTTTCACAGTCACTACAATCGAGGTTGTGCCTAGATCTGTTTCTGCTTGAGAGCCCGTAACTAATGTGTGAGCAGGAATGTCAGAGGAGGAGTGACTGAAGTGGAGGCAGGTTCCTGGTAAAGCTCTGACTCAGAGCTAGCTTTCCCCACCCTTTCCTCAGCTCTCACTGGTTCCTATGTGGGCCCATTGACCGCTGGGCTAAAGACCTGGGACTTCTGCCAGGGGTTTCCCACCCAACCCCTGCTGCCTCCTCGAGGCCCTCTAACCAGGACTAATCCCTGTGTACCGTTAAACCCAGACACTGGGCCATTTTAGAGGACATTGTCTATGTAAATATATGATACTTACAGTCCTCATAGAAGGTCACATCTCATCTTGAGATCAGCATGTGTAACTTGAATTTTCACAAGTTACACATGCAAATAAAACTAAATGCATGCTATTCAACCGATCATTGCCCGCACCTGCCCGCCCATCCAGCATCACTACTCTGGACGGCTCTGACTTAGAATACGTGGATAACTACAAATACCTGGGTGTCTGGCTAGACTGTAAAATCTCCTTCCAGACTCATATTAAGCATCTACAATCCAAAATTAAATCTAGAATCGGCTTCCTATTTTGCAACAAAGCATCCTTCACTCATGCTGCCAAACATACCCTCATAAAACTGACCATCCTACCGATCCTCGACTTCGGCGATGTCATCTATAAAATAGCCTCCAACACTCTACTCTACCTGGATGCAGTCTATCACAGTACCATCCGTTTTGTCACCAAAGCCCCATACACTACCCACCATTGCGACCTATACGCTCTCGTTGGCTGGCCCTCACTTAATACTTGTCGCCAAACCCACTGGCTACAGGTTATCTACAAGTCTCTGCTAGGTAAAGCCCCGCCTTATCTCAGCTCGCTGGTCACCATAGCAGCACCCACTCGTAGCTCGCGCTCCAGCAGGTATATCTCACTGGTCACCCCCAAAGCCAATTCCTCCTTTGGTCGCCTTTCCTTACAGTTCTCTGCTGCCAATGACTGGAACGAACTGCACAAATCTCTGAAGCTGGAGATTCCCATCTCCCTCACTAGCTTTAAGCACCAGCTGTCAGAGCAGCTCACAGATCACTGCACCTGTTCATAGCCCATCTGTATACAGCCCATCTATCTACCTCATCCCCATACTGTATTTATTTATTTATTTATTTATTCTGCTCCTTTTGCACCCCAGTATCTCTACTTGCACATCCATCTTTTGCACATCTACCATTCCAGTGTTTAATTGCCATATTGTAATTACTTTGCCACCATGGCCTATTTATTGCCTTAATTCCCTTATTTTACCTAATTTGCACTCACTGTATATATACTTTTTGTTTTCTTTTTTCTACTGTATTATTGACTGTATGTTTTGTTCATTCCATATGTAACTCTGTGTTGTATGTGTCTAACTGCTATGCTTTATCTTGGCCAGGTCGCAGTTGCAAATGAGAACATGTTCTCAACTAGCCTACCTGGTTAAATAAAGGTGAAATAAAACAAATAAAAAAATGACATCAATGCATGATTTACGTGCACAGAATTCAAGTTGGGATCAAGCCCAGAAGCAATGTTGTTAAAGCCAGAGTGAGTGTGTTGGGGGCACAGCTGTTGGACCTCTTATGGCTCTCTGAGCTGTTGAGGAAAGTCCCTCATTTTCAGGAATGTCTGCCGTCCGTTTGCCAACCACACACAGAGATTGATCTAGAGATAGAGGCAGCTACAATCTAAGCAATTTATCTACAGTCGTGGCCAAAAGTTTTCAGAATGACACAAATATTAATTTCCACAAAGTTTGCTGCTTCAGTGTCTTTAGATATTTTTGTCAGATGTTACTATGGAATTCTGAAGTATAATTACAAGACTTTCATAAGCGTCAAATGCTTTTATTGACAATTGAAGTTGATGCGAATATTTGTCAATATTTGCAACACCTTCAATGAGATGAGAATATTAGTCAATATTTGCAGTGTTGACCTTTCTTTTTCAAGACCTCTGCAATCCGCCATAGCATGCTGTCAATTAACTTCTGGGCCACATCCTGACTGATGGCAGCCCATTCTTGCATAATCAAACCTTGGAGTTTGTCAGAATTTGTGGGGTTTTGTTTGTCCACCCGCCTCTTGAGGATTGACCACAAGTTGTCAATGGGATTAAGGTCTACGGAGTTTCCTGGCCATGGACCCAAAATATCTATGTTTTGTTCTCCGAGCCACTTAGTTATCACTTTTGCCTTATGGCAAGGTGCTCCATCATGCTGGAAAAGGCATTGTTCATCACCAAACTGTTCCTGGATGTTTGGGAGAAGTTGCTCTCGGAGGATGTGTTGGTACCATTCTTTATTCATGGCTGTGTTCTTGGGCAAAATTGTGAGTGAGCCCACTTCCTTGGCTGAGAAGCAACCCCACACATGAATGGTCTCAGGGTGCTTTACTGTTGGCATGACACAGGACTGATGGTAGCGCTCACCTTGTCTTCTCCGGACAAGCTTTTTTCCGGATGCCCCAAACAATCGGAAAGGGGATTCATCAGAGAAAATGACTTTACCCCAGTCCTCAGCAGTCCAATCCCTGTACCTTTTGCAGAATATCAGTCTGTCCCTGATGTTTTTCCTGGAGAGAAGTGGCTTCTTTGCTGCCCTTCTTGACACTAGGCCATCCTCCAAAAGTCTTCACCTCACTGTGCGTGCAGATGCACTCACACCTGCCTTCTGCCATTCCTGAGCAAGCTCTGTACTGGTGGTGCCCCCATCCCACAGCTGAATCACCTTTAGTAGACGGTCCTGGCACTTGCTGGACTTTCTTGGGCGTCCTGAAGCCTTCTGCAGAAATGCAGTGGAAATGTTTTTTGGGGATTCAGTTCATCTGCATGGCGAAGAGGGACTTTGCAATTAATTGCAATTCATCTGGTCACTCTTCATAACATTCTGGAGTATATGCAAATTGCCAACATACAAACTGAGACAGCAGACTTTGAAAATGTATATTTGTGTCATTCTCAAAACTTTTGGCCACAACTGTACATCTATCACCATCTACTGGGAAGGAAAAGAAACCAAGAGAAAGTATGGTAAATTATACCACAATAGAAAAATAACTTCTCACCCACACACTGTGCTCTGACGCCAGAACACTCTGCTCTGACGCCAGAACACTCTGCTCTGACATCCCACCCTTGGAGGACCATTGAACACTAATTGATCTGAACCATCAAACATGGTATTTTCTGTCTTTTCTGTCTGTCTGTCTGTCTGTCTCTGTCTGTCTGTCTGTCTGTCTGTCTGTCTGTCTGTCTGTCTGTCTGTCTGTCTGTCTGTCTGTCTGTCTGTCTGTCTGTCTGTCTGTCTGTCTGTCTGTCTGTCTGTCTGTCTGTCTGTCTGTCTGTCTGTCTGTCTGTCTGTCTGTCTGTCTGTCTGTGTCTTTCTTCTCTCCAGTACCGGGCGTGGCTGCGGGCCAGTTTCCTCCCCAGTCCCTTCATGGACCAGGAGCAGGTGGGAGCGCTGCTGAACCAGTACATAGAGCAGCAGCAGCAGGAGAACCAGAGGAGAGGAGGGGACCAGGGCTGGATGAACCAGGCCTCCAGTGTCTACCCTCTACCATACAATGCCTACAACGGCTCTGGGGGCAACAGATGAGCAAGGGGCCGTGAGTCTCCCTGGTCCCACCAACCTCCAGCTCAGGCCTGCCTGGAGAGTGAGACAATGGCCAAATCCCCAAATCAGCCCTAGGCACATAGATCTGAAAGGATCTGATGGGTGTAAGTAGGGCCAGGTGTTTCTTTTGACCAAGACATTCTCCAGAACCTAGTCCTCCTAAGCAATATGGGAATAGCTCCACCCTGCCCTCTGATAGACTAGGTGGAATTGTCACCTTATTGCCTGTAACTATTTAGTACTTGCAGGTCCCAAGTGCATAGGGTTATTGTCTAACTGACTCTCACCACTGCACTACCTCCCATGTCCCTCACCACTAAACTGACCTTAGTACAGCCTGATCAGGAGCTCTGATGCTCACTGAAGCCTTAGTCCAAACACCTCCACACCTCAACACCTTAACCTTACAGCCACATACTACCATGAGGCTTCACCTGTCCTATAACCTCAACTCATCTCTAAACCCAACGGGTCAACTTTTAAGGCCAAACAGATAAAGAAGTGTAGGACTAGCATTTTTTTTTTGTAATCATCTGCCTAAGACCTATAACTAGGACCTGGTTAGGTCACATGATCAGGAAAAAGTCCTACACCTAACATTACATTTTAATCAATTATAATTAATGTTATCAAAATGTTATTACATGGTACCATGATTACATCATGTTAAATGCAGTCCGCTGGTTAGATGGAGGATCTGATTGGTGTTGAGGGTTGAATGGACATATGAATGAACATAAGATGCTCTCCGCCCTAATTTAAACTGATCCAGCTACTGTATACCTGCATGTGATAAAGCTGTAAATAACAGCAGCTTTGCCATAGAAAATGAATGCCTCATTCCAGTTAGTAAAATGAAGGATCATTACAGCCCAAAGTCATATGGGGTCTTCCTAAAATCTACCGTAGATCTGCTATGGAAATTTGCTTAATTTATCAGAAGTTATAAATATTATTTTATTTTTAGGGAATTTTTAAGATCTTTGTTAAATGTTTAGCGGTACAAATGATGTTGGATCATAGTGTATGTATCTGCTTTATTAATATTAAAATGTACACTTTCATTGTTTGCCAAAAAATATATGCTAATAAATACTATTGTGAAGCCAAAGCAGCATATTGAGACTGAAACAACCTTACAACAATATACAAAGATTGTATAAGGCTGGCTACAAACCAAAGAATTATCAAATCATAACAAAACTAATGTGTGTTTGTGTGTGTATGTGCAAGAGATAGAGAGAGCTTGTGCTTGAAAGTGTATGGTACCAGAGCATCAACTCTTGGACCAACAGGCTCTGCAACAGCTTCTATCCCCATGCCATAATACTGCTAAATAGCCATAAGACTGCTAAATTGTTAATTAATTGTTACCCGGACTATCCACGCTGACCCTATCTTGCACTAACTCAATGCACACTCACAAGAATATATATACACACTATATACACACCCTCTAACACTCACACTACACTGACACTCTCACACAAAACCCTCACACATTTACATACACTACCGGTCAAAGGTTTTAGAACACCTACTCATTCAAGGGTTTTTCTTTATTTGTACTGTTTTCTACATTGTAGAATAATAGTGAAGACAAAAGTATGAAGTAACACATATGGAATTATGTAGGAACCAAAAAAGTGTTAAACAAATCAAAATATATTTTATATTTGAGATTCTTCAAATTAGCCACCCTTTGCCTTGATGACAGCTTTGCACACTTTTAGTATTCTTTCAACCAGCTTCACCTGGAATGCTTTTCCAACAGTCTTGAAAGAGTTCCCACATATGCTGATCAATTGTTGGCTGCTTTTCCTTCACTCTGCGGTCAGACTCATCCCAAACCATCTCAATTTGGTTGAGGGGGTTGTGGAGGCCAGGTCATCTGATGCAGCACTCCATCACTCTCCTTCTTGGTCAGATAGCCCTTACACAGCCTGGAGGTGGGTTTTGTCATTGTCCTGTTGAAAACAAGTGATAGTCCCACTAAGCCCAAACCAAATGGGATGACGTATCGCTGCAGAATGCTGTGGTAGCCATGCTGGTTACGTGTGCCTTGAATTCTAAATAAATCACAGACAGTGTCACCAGCAAAGCATCCCCACACCATAGACCTCCTCCATGCTTTACGGTGGGAAATACACATGTGGAGATTGTCCGTTCACCCACACAGCGTCTCACAAAGACACAGTGGTTGGAACTACAAATCTCCAATTTGGACTCATCAGATCAAAGGACAGATTTTCACCGGTGTAATGTCCATTGCTCGTGTTTCTTGGCCCAAGCAAGTCTCTTCTTATTGATGTCCTTTAGTAGTGGTTTCTTTGCAGCAATTCGACCATGAAGGCCTGATTCACACAGTCTCCCCTGGACAGTTGTTACTTGAACTCTGTGAAGCATTTATTTGGGCTGCAATTTCTGAGGATGGTAGCTCTAATGAACTTATCCTCTGCAGCAGAGGTAACTCTGGGTCTTCCATTCCTATGGACTTGGTCTTTTACCAAATAGGGCTATCTTCTGTATACTATCATCCCCCCCCACCCCCACCCCCACCTTGTCACAACACAACTGATTGGCTCAAACACATTAAGAAGGAAAGAAATTCCACAAATTAACTTTTAAGAAGGCACACCTGTTAATTGAAATGCATTCCAGGTGACTACCTCATGAAGATGGCTGAGAGAATGCCAAGCATGTGCAAAGCTGTCAAGGCAAAGGGTGGCTATTTGAAGGATATAAAATATATTTGGATTTGTTTAACACTTTTTTGGTTACTACATAATTCCATATGTGTTATTTCATAGTTTTGATGTCTTCACTATTATTCTACAATTTAGAAAATAGTAAAAATAAAGAAAAACCCTTGAACGAGTAGGCGTTCTAAAACTTTTGACCAGTTGTGTATGCGCGCGCACACACACTCACACCGACATAACACAAACACACACACACACTTCTACACATCATATGCTGCTGCCACTATGTTGTTTATGTTCTTATTATCTATGCTGATGTCTAGTCACTTTACCCTGCCTTCATGTACATGTCTACCTCTAATACCTTATTATTATCTATGCTGATGTCTAGTCACTTTACCCTGCCTTCATGTACATATCTACCTCTAATACCTTATTATTATCTATGCTGATGTCTAGTCACTTTACCCTGCCTTCATGTACATATCTACCTCTAATACCTTATTATTATCTATGCTGATGTCTAGTCACTTTACCCTGCCTTCATGTACAGTGCCTATAGAAAGTCTACACCCCTTGAACTTTTTTCACACTTTGTTGTGTCAGTGCTTTAGAGCAGGGTTTCCCAAACTCAGTTCTGCACCCCTCCCCCCTCAGGTGCACATTTCGTTTTTTTTGCCCTAGCACTACACAGCTGATTCAAATAACCAACTCATCAATCTTTGATGATTTGAATCAAAATCAAATGTGTACCCAGGGGGGCAGAGCCGAGATTGGGAAACGCTGCTTTTTAATTGCTTTGGTACTATTTTCGCAAGTATGTGGTAAAATTTCACAACTCTTAGTACAAACTCAAAACATATCCTCAAATTGGCTGTTTTTTAAACCATTAAGAGGTCAAAGACGTGGGCATGGGCCCCGTCAGGGAACTGTTGTGTCTAATGAAGCCCGGGTCATCGTCATTGACCATGTGGCAAACAGAGGCCTTACCATGGCAGAGGCTGCCAAATTAGTTCACCCCGATCTAAAAAGATCAACTGTCAATTTGATAATGAGAACATTTTACCAAGGAAACCTTTAAATCTACAGGATATGTACTATGCATATTACCATTACATTTACAGTAAATTACATTGTAATGCATGTAAATTCACAAAACATGTTATAGTATTCTTACAGTATGATCTATTGACAGTATACTCTGTTCTATCCTCAGAATCACAATATCATATTGGAACTATACTGTAAAAATAACTAACCAAAATCTATTTTAAGAGGGTGCTTGATGCTGCTGTGAACAATCACAAGTATATCTTTGTTGATGAAGCGAACTTCAACCTGGCCAAAACTCGGCTCCGTGGGCGGAACATCGGCCAACTGGCGACCATCCAAGTGCCTGGACAACGGCTATCTCTAAAGATAGTGTGGTCGGACATTGGCCATTACTTGCACAGCTCATTGTGTTTCTCAATCAAATTGAGCAGGCCTGTCAAGGTGAAGGGGTCACCTATGTCATTGTGTGGGACAATGCTAGGTTCCACCATGCAGAGGTGGTTCAGGCATGGTTTCGGGCCCATCCCCGATTTGTGATGCTATACCTGCCCCCATACTCTCTATTCTTTCAAACCTATTGAGGATTTTCAATAGGGTTGAAAATCCTCAATAGGATTGAAGGTCGAAGCTGTACGATTGCCATCCCCATGAGCTTCCTTCTGGCCATGGATGAGGCATGTTACGACATCAACGCAGACCAAATGTCAGGCTTGGATTCACCATGCCAAAAGCTTTTTCCCGTGGTGCATGAACAATGAGGACATTCACTGTGATGTGGATGAATTTATGGCCAAATGCTCAAGACAGTCTTGATACAAATGAATGCGTGCTAAACATTATGTTTTATTTTCATCGATTTAATTTGTTTAATTTAATTTCTTACATTTTATTACAGACAGTACACCTATATTGCAATTGTATTTTTGTTGTTGCATGAATGGTTGTAGAGGATGTCTTCATTGATCACACCTTTGATTACACATTGGATAGATATTATGGAAATTATAGATTTTCCTTCCATTTTGTTGGGTAATGTAAGTGTATTGCCCAATGTGAAAACTGTAATCTACTGTAATTTACAGTACTGTAGCATATTACTTTCATCACTTCTAAGGGTGATTCGAAACATGTATCTTGCATTGTTTGGTATTAGATTAACTGGTAGTTAAAACAACTAGATTGAAACGATATCAATGTTGTGTTTTGGGGATTAAACCAATGTTCTCATTACATTTCACAAATGTATATTTTGAATCAATGGTTGGTTGTGCGGTGAGAGATGTTTACATTCCAAATTGTATTTATTTTTATTTCACCTTTTATTTAACCAGGTAGGCAAGTTGAGAACAAGTTCTCATTTACAATTACGACCTGGCCAAGATAAAGCTAAGCAGTTTGACACATACAACAACACAGTTACACATGGAGTAAAACAAACATACAGTCAATAATATAGTATAAAAATAAGTCTATATACAAAGTGAGTAAATGAGGTGAGATAAGGGAGGTAAAGGCAAAAAAGGCCATGGTGGCGAAGTAAATACAATAGAGCAAGTAAAACACTGGAATGGTAGATTTGCAGTGGAAGAAAGTGCAAAGTAGAAATAATGGGGTGCAAAGGAGCTAAATAAATAAATACAGTAGGGGAAGAGGTAGTTGTTTGGGCTAAATTATAGATGGGCTATGTACAGGTGCAGTAATCTGTGAGCTGCTCTGACAGCTGGTGCTTAAAGCTAGTGAGGGAGATGTGTTTCCAGTTTTAGAGATTTTTGTAGTTCGTTCCAGTCATTGGCAGCAATGAATGCACAATGACAGGTGTTGAATGAAAGACTGACTGTGTTACAAGTGTAACCAGTTTTGAGTTTTGTGCTAAGAGTTTTGAAAATGTACCACATACTTGTGAAAATAGTAGCAAAGCGATAATTTTTTAGATATTAAATACAAACTGAAATGTCATAATTGTATACCTCTCCACCCCCCTGAGTTGGTGGAAGCACCTTTGACAGCAATTACAGCCGTGAGTCTGTTGGGATAGTCTCTACCAACTTTGCGCACCTATATTTGGCAATATTTGACCATTCTTTTTTGCAAAACTGTTCAAGCTCTTTCAAATTCCTTGGGGAGCGTTGATGGACAGCAATCTTCAAGTCATGCTGCAAAGTTTCGATTGTATTTAGGTCAGGGCTCTGACTGGGCCACTCAAGGAAAGGTTCCTTTTAATTCCTTAGCCACTCCACTTTAGCTTTGACTGTGTGCTTCGGGTTGTTGTCGTGCTGAAAGGTGAACTTCCCTCCCAGTTTCAGCTTTCTTGCAGAGGGTAGCAGGTTTTCCTCAAGAACTTTTCTGTACATTGCGCCGTTAATTTTACCTTCTATCCTGATCAGTCCCTGACGACGAGACACATCCCCATAACATGATGCTGCCACCACCATGCTTCACATTAGGGATAGTGTTCTTTGGGTGATGTGCCGTGTAGGGTTTGCACCAAACATAAAGATTTACATTTAGGCCAAATAGTTTCATTTTCATTTTGTTAGACCACAAACATTTTGACCACATGGTTACGGAATCTCCCAAGTGCTTCAAGGGATATTCATGGCATTTAAAATATTTTTATACCCATCCCCTGATCTGTGTCTTTCCACAACTTTGTCCCAGAGTTCTTTTGAAAGCTCCCTGGTGCTTATGGTTGAGTGTTTGCTTTGCAATTCACTACCCAGCAGAGGGAACCTACAGGAAGGAGGTCAGAGACCTAGCCGTGCGTTGCCAGGACAACAACCTCTCCCTCAATGTAATCAAGACAAAGGAGATGATTGTGGACTACAGGAAAAGGAGGACCAAGCATGCCCCCATTCTCAGCGACAGCGCTGCAGTGGAGCAAGGTTGAGAGCTTCAAGTTCCTTAGTGTCCACATCACCAACAAACTAACATGGTCCAAGCACACCAAGACAGTCGTGAAGAGGGCACGACAAAACCTATTCCCCCTCAGGAGACTGAAAAGATTTGTCATGGGTCCTCAGATCCTCAAAAGGGTCTACAGCTGCACCATCGAAAGTGTCCTGACAGGTTGCATCACTGCCTGGTTTGGCAACTGCTCGGCCTCCGACTGCAAGGCACTACAGAGGGTAGTGTATACAGCCCAGTACATCACTGGGGCCAAGCTTACTGCCATCCAGGACCTCTATACCAGGCTGTGTCAGAGGAAGGCCCTAAAAATTGCCAAAGACTCCAGCCACCCTAGTCATAGACTGTTCTCTCTGCTACCGCATGGCAAGCGGTACCGGATCGCCAAGTCTAGGTCCAAGAAGCTTCTAAACAGCTTCTACCCCCAAGCCATAAGACTCCTGAAAATCTAATCAAATGGCTACCCAGACTATTTGCATTACCCCCCTCTTATGCTGCTGCTACTCTCTGTTATTATTATCTATGCATAGTCACTTTAATAACTCTACCTACATGTACATATTACCTCAATTAACTCAACTAACCGGTGCCCCCGCACATTGACTCTGTACCGGTACCCCCTGTATATAGCCTCGCTATTGTTATTTCTTTGATTATTTGTTACTTTTATTTATTATTTTGTAGGTATTTTTCTTAATTGCATTGTTGGTTAAGGGCTTGTAAGTAAGCATTTCACTGTAAGGTTGTCACAACGTCCACAGAAGGTGGCGCCACTCCCCGGTCGGGCGGCGCTCGGCGGTCGTCGTCGCCGGCCTACTAGCTGCCACCGATCCATGTTTCATGTGTCTGTTGGTTATGTCTGTTTAGTACGCACCTGTTCCTTGTTTGTAATTAGTGGGAGGGTATTTAGTTTGTCTGTTTCTTGTTTGGGATTTGTGCGGGATTGTTTTGTGTTACGTTGAGGTTAAGGGCTGGATGATTTTTCCTATGTGTTTTAGTTACACAACATTTTTGATAGGCCATAGGGTTGCCGGGCTGCGCCCCGTGTATTTTTTTAGTTTGGAGCTGTTCTCCCTTTTGTTTGTGGTTTGTACCCTGCCTAGTAGCTGTATTCACTCTGGACATTATGAAATATATATTCTACGGACCTTTCGTCTCCTGTGCCTGACTCACCCGTTTCCTGCTCCCTGAGATACGTGACAAAGGTCTAAACCTGTTGAATTCGGTGCATGTGACAAATACGATTTGATTTGAACTGCTGAATTTATCCTGAGATCATGCGAATCACTACAATTTAACACAGATGAGGCCAATAAACATAGTGTGTGATTTTGAAGTTGATTGGTTACACCTGAGGTAATTCAGGATTGTTATCACTTATCCAACCAAGCTTTTCAGTTCAATTCTTTTTAAATAGATTTAATAAATTCCAGAATACCAATTTTTTTCCAACTACCAATTTTTCACTTGGTAGTTGTGGGGTAGGATATTTAAATCAATGGGGAAAAATTACATTTTAATTCCAGTCTATGAGCTGAAAATGTTGAAAGGGGGAGTAGACTTTCTATATCTACCTCAAAACTGCACATTGACCTGGTACTTCCTGTATATACACTATGATTTACATTTTTGTCATTTAGCAGACGCTCTAATCCAGAGCAATTTACAGTAGAGTGCATTCGTACTGGTCCCCCTTGGAAATCGAACCCACAACCCTGGCGTTGCAAGTGACCTGCTCTACCAACTGAGCTACACAGGACCTATGTAGCAGTATGTGGACACCCCTTCAAATGAGTGGATTCGGCTATTTCAGCCACACCTGTTTCTGACAGGTGTATAAAATTGAGCACACAGCCATGCAATCTCCATAAACAAACATTGGCAGTAGAATGGCCTTACTGAAGGGCTCAGTGACTTTCAGTGTGGCACCATCATGGGATGCCAACTTTCCAACAAGTCAGTTCTTCAAATTTCTGCCCTGCTAGAGCTGCCCGGGTCAACTGTAAGTGCTGTTATTGTGAAGTGGAGACATCTAGGAACAACAAAGGCTCAGCCACGAGGTGGTAGACCATGCAAGCTCACAGAACAGGACCGCCGAGTGCTGAAGCACATAGCGCATAAAAATCATCTGTCTTCAGTTGCAACAGTCATTACAGAGTTCCAAACTGCCTCTGGAAGCAACATCAGCACAATAACTGTTTGTCTCGAGCTTCATGAAATGGGTTTCCATGGTCGAGCAGCCGCACACAAGCTTAAGCTCACCATGCGCTATGCCAAGCGTCGGCTGGAGTGGTGTAAAGCTCGCCGCCATTGGACTCTGGAGCAGTGGAAACTCGTTCTCAGGAGTGATGACAGAAACAGAAAAATCTGGATTTGGCGGATGCCAGGAGAACGCTACCTGCCCCAATACTTAGTGCCAACTGTAAAGTTTGGTGGAGGAGGAATAATGGTCTGGGGCTGTTTTTCATTGCTCGGTCTAGGCCATTAGTTCCAATGATGAAAAATCTTAACACTACAGCATACAATGACATTCTAGCGCTTCTGTGTTTCCAACTTTGTGGCAACAGTTTGGGGAAGGCCCTTTCCTGTTTCAGCATGACAATGCCCCTGTGCACAAAGTGAGGTCCACACAGAAATGGTTTGTCGAGATCGGTGTGGAAGAACTTGACTGGCCTGCACAGAGCCCTGTCCTCAACCCCGTTAAACACTTTTGGGATGAATTGGAACACCGACTGCAAGCCAGGCCTAATCGCCAAACATCAGTGCCCGATCTCACTAATGTCCCCCGCAGCAATGTTCCAACATCTAGTGGAAAGCCTTCCCAGAAGAGTGGAGGCAGCACATGGGGGAACCACTCCATATTAATGCCCATGATTTTGAAATGAGATGTTCGACGATCAGCTGTCCACATACTTTTGGTCATGTAGTGTAGCTCCATTCTTGTGTATTTTTTTCCTCGTGTTAGCAGTTAAAAAATATATATGTTTTTACTCTGCATCGTTGGGAAGGCCGCGTAAATAAGAATTTTACGATTCAGTCTATACCTGTTGTATTTAGCACATGTGACAAATAAAATGTTATTTGTGTATGTGTTAGGGAAAGACCCAGAGATGGAGGGTTGGTCAGAGACAGAGTGCCTTGGCAGTGCCACCCCAGACTGGCATGGACACAGTAGTAACAATGAGTGTTCTGTTCCCCTCAGTGAGAAGTCCTTCTCTGACCCAGAGACCATGCCACCCCCAGCTTCCCCAAACAGTCCCCCCCTATACAGACTCCACCCCCGCCGTACAGGTGAGCCCAGACCACGACATGGCTCAAATCCTCAAAACGCACCCTTGACATGTGACCTTACCTCCACCAGAACGGCTTTTCTCAGTTTCGAAATGATACATACAAAGGCTGTCTGAATACAGTACTGAGGATGGGGCACAACAAGTTAACCCTCTCCGCCAACATTCAGTCCTGCAGTATCTGTTGAAACCACTGAACCATTCCTGTGAAGAATACAGTTTTAATATTAGTCAGATGAAATCAGCTAACTCCTGTAGGGCAGGCTATTTTTAGCATATACACGGAGTGTACAAAACATTAGGAACGCCTTCCTATTACTGAGTTGCATCCCTTTTGCCCTCAGAACAGCCCATGCCCCTCAGAATTCGTCGGGGCATGGACTACAAGGTGTCGAAAGTGCTCCACAGGGATGCTGGCCCATGTTGACTCCATTGCTTCCCACATTTGGCTGGATGTCCTTTGGGTGGTGAACCATTCTTTTTTTATAAGATTTTATAAACAATACAAAACATGCACACAAATGACAACATCATACAAACATTAACTACATCCTACCTGGCTAGACCCACTAGCACATCCCCCCCCCCATCTCCAGGGCCCACATCACTTTCCGCCACATGGCCTGAAACTGCACCATTTTGTTTCTCTCCATAGCCCACGCACTTTCAATATTTAAATAATAAATCATTCCATTTTTCCATTGTGTTAATGATGGCGGATTGATTGATTTCCACGTTTTTTGTGTCCATTTTTTCAATATGAGTGATAAGAGAATCGTCCAACCCATCGGGTATCTCACTACACCCCCATATGCCATGTCTTGAAATATGCAGACAGACAGATTCAAATTAAGTTTACATTGCAATACTTCTGACAGCCAACTTTCTAGCTCCGTCCACAACTTCCGGACTTCATAAAAAGCATGGATTATTAAGTCATTATTTGTTTAACACTTAAGACATGATTCTGCTGTTGTACTGTATAATTTGTGAATTTTGTCTCTTGCATAATAAATTCTATACATTATCTTACACTGGATTAAGCATACTTTTTTGTTAGCTCTAATTTCATTAGTTTTGCTAACATTCCTTCCATCTTGTGCCAACATCAGTTTTTTAAAGTCTTGGTTTCAATAGTTTATATTTTTTTCTAAGAGATTGTCAGTTGGATATGCTCTCTGCAAGGTTTTGTATATCTTCCCAATCATATGAACATCCTTTTTCTGACAAATAAGATTTCCTCAAGGTTGCTGTGATGTCCAAACCTTTTCAAATATACATTTTGTGATATGTAACTTTTAAGTTGCATGTATTTGTAATTCTGTCATGGAAATAAATGTATTTCCTGTTATCAAGTCATTTACGCTTTCTATGCCTTTAGTTTTCCATGTCGACCAATTTATCGGTGAATTCTGAAAAGCTCTCCAAGGATTGTTCCATAAGGTTGTGTTTTTAAGAAGTGATATTGGTTTTTCTAGAATACGTTTAATTTTCTTCCATATTGTGATAGTGTTCCTTATCCTTTGAAAATAGACATGCAAAAAGATTCTCGGGATGGGCATGTACATCTTCAATATGTACCCATTGTTCCTTTTTAGTGCATTTAACTATCTGCTGCAAAGTAAAAGCCTCGAGTGGCAAGTTGATACAATACCATGTCTGGAAGGTTAAAACCAACCTCAGACTTTTTATTCTATGCATTTTCTTTTTGAGATCGGTTTCCCATATAAAGTCTTATGACTGAGTACACTTTTTTTTATGACTCTTCGGTGGGGTAATTGGTATTACCAAAAATAAATACAAAAACCTTGTCAGCCATGCCATTATAAACAGGTTCATTCTACCTGTAAGATTTATGGAAAGATTATTGAATTTAATTAGATCTGCTTTCATATTGTCGAGTAATGGAATAAAGTTATCTGTTTAAATTTGTAGTTTGTTGTCACTTATTAAGTATCCTATATATTTCATATTTTTTGTGGCCCACTTAAAGTATTGCTGGAAATCGTGACAATAAAAAATAAAAATAAATCCTATTGCCGTTATTTTTTTTCTTCCGAAGTTCATTTTATATCCTGAGAGTTTTGAATATTCTGTAAATATTTTTAACAAAGGGGGCATTGAGTTTTCAATATTGGTCAGGTATATCAAGAGATCATCTGCCAATAAGATTAGTTCATGGTCATGTTGGCTTCCCTGTGGCTCAGTTGGTAGAGCATGGTGTTTGCAATGCCAGGGTTGTGGGTTTGATTCCCATGGGGAGCCAGTACAGAGAAGAAAAAAAAATGTATGAAATGTATGCATTCACTACTGTAAGTTGCTCTGGATAAGAGTGTCTGCTAAATGACTAAAATGTAATGTTTACCAATACTGACACCTGTTACGTTTGGGTCCTGTCTAATTATTTCTGCAAGTAGTTCAATTGCCACAGCAAACAGGAGGGGGAAGAGGGGACATCCCTGTTTTGTGATCCTTTCTAAAGCAATTTCATCAGATATTGTGTTATTTGTGTGTATTTTTACTTTAGGACAATTATACAATATTTTTATTAAATGTATTATTACAGCTCTATTGTTTATAAGCTTGAATATTTTGTCATAATTGATTAAACTTGTGTCTATAATCAGCAGGGGACTCCACATTTTCCTAGTTTTATAACTGAAAAAACTGTTTGATACATGGAACTAGGAAGTACTGGTTTGAGTGACGTGTGTTGTCACTTGTATAAACAGGGGGGCTACTTTGTCACCAAATGTTGAATAGAATTCTATGGGAAAGCCATCCATTCCTGATGCTTTTCTCCATGTGAATGTTTTAACAGTATCTAATATCTCTGTTTTTAGGGATAATTTTTTTGTCTTGCTTCAGAGT
Source organism: Salmo salar (assembly GCF_965601325.2). Taxonomy (NCBI): domain Eukaryota; kingdom Metazoa; phylum Chordata; class Actinopteri; order Salmoniformes; family Salmonidae; genus Salmo; species Salmo salar. The sequence continues at coordinate 22,624,107 of NC_138316.1, read as the reverse complement.
TGTTATAGGATATAGGATCAGTCCAACTGTTGTTTAATTATGATTTCTATAAATTTTCATAGAAGCTTTTACAATGGAAATGAATCATGGCGAACCATTTTTGATACACACGGGAAACTGTTGAGTGAAAAACCCAGCAGCGTTGCAGTTCTTGACACACTCAAACCAGTGCGCCTGGCACCTACTGTCATACCCCATTCAAAGGCACTTACATATTTTGCTTGCCTATTCACCCTCTGAATAGCACACATACACAATCCATATCTCAAGGCTTAAAAATCCTTCTTCAACCTCCTCCCCTTCATCTATACTGATTGAAGTGGATTTAACAGGTGACAGCTTTCACCTGGTCAGTCTATGTGATGGAAAGAGCAGGTGTTCCTAATGTTTTGTGTATAGTCCTTTCAGTATAAGGGCTATGAATAAGCATGTTGGCATTAGAGACTTTGTCTTTTTTTTGGACACTCTTATTCTCACGAAATAAAAACGAATTCACATGGTAACATGATAAACACTTTATAATTGCATCTATTTCAGAGTACATATCGGTCCAAAATAGCCAACCTGAAAGTCACCCTGCCTACACCTACAGTATGTTTGAATGCAGCCTAGGCTGTAGTAAAACCTGCACCAGTAGGGTGACGAAGGAACAATACCTGTTGGGCTAACCTTTACAGTAAAATGTAATTTTATGACGCTGTAAAATTCCCTTTATCCTTTACTAATTATTATCCAGGATTGTTCAATACCCCGCCGTCTGTAGCCAACTGTGGCATAGACCCTACGATATCTCATGTCAGATGATTTCTTGTAAATGGCCATGCTTCGAAGAACAAGACTTCCGAATTGGCTTATCTATAAGTATTTCCCAAACCTGATTGGATACAAGTGAAACGCATCTGTCCAATCAGCTTGCAGTCAATGCTTCATTCATCTGAAAGAAGAGATTAAACTGTATGCGAGTAAAGATTTATTCTATTGACTCTGAGACATCGACTTGGTGTTAAGGTTTAATAGTCTTCAATAAGCTATTTGAAGGATATCACAAGGATATCTAAAGGACTTATCAATACAAAAATAAAAGGTAAGATTTAGTTGTCTTTATTTAAACTCTTCAAGAGTGGTCCCTGTTAGCTATATAAAAAGGTAGGCTAGTTAAATGATAGTTGTTTTGAAATAATAAACCAATATTATTTTGTTTTACTTTTTGCTCTCTCTCTCCCCCCCTCTACATCTGTCTCTCTCTCTCTTGAAATAAGTTCCTAATTATCACAAACAAGGATCAAATTAAAACAACCGTTCAGCCCATACAGTGACATGTCTTATGAATGTTTATGACAGATGTCAGTAAACCCGGGCGGTCGGAGGCTGAAACAGTGGCTAGTTGAGCAGATCCACAGCGGCCAGTACCCGGGGCTGCTCTGGGAGGACGACAGCCGCACTATGTTCCGCATCCCCTGGAAACATGCTGGGAAGCAGGATTACAACCAGGAGGTTGACGCCTCTATCTTCAAGGTAGGTTTATTGGCGGAAGATTTGAGAGCATTTTTAGATCACCGATATATGTGTAGCCTTCCGCACGACTTTTGGAGAGACATACAGCACAAACTTTTTTTTCGCACCTACAAATAGAGCAGGTGTGAATTACGTTTTGTTGGTTTAACTAAAACATTCTCACCACCTGTAACGCACATAAATAGGCTACACATGAATTGTTTAGTATGCGCCTACAAATAGAACGGGTGTGCATTACGTGTTGTTGGTTTAACACATTCTCACCACCTGTAACGCACATAAATAGGCTACACATGAATTGTTTAGTATGCGCCTACAAATAGAACGGGTGTGCATTACGTGTTGTTGGTTTAACACATTCTCACCACCTGTAACGCACATAAATAGGCTACACATTAATTGTAGAGTATGATGACATAATTGACAATACGTTGATCTATGAGTCATGGGGCTGTATTTTAACAAACCTAACACAATGCTAAATCTAAGTGCTGGCAGTATCTCTTGGTCTGGAGGTGTGTCAGAAACATTTGTGCTGTTTTCACAGCCAGAATTATAAGCACAATAGCTGGCAGTGGCACGAAAGGGCTGGGTTTTGATAAATAAACAAGTTGTAGGTGTGACAAGGGCTTGGCCACTCAATGCATTGCATGGCTTAATAATGCATGCATTTTCTCAAGTTCTGTAGGTTATTGATGATTTTTGTGTTGTCATCAACTCCAATTCGGCTGGGGGAGTGGACTATTCTCGTCCTGGTCCATTGTGGATTGATACTACAGCTTATTAAATAGCATAGGCTACAGTAATGAGTAATAGCAACAGTAAAAAAACATCTGAGTTAGCTCAATAGTCTATGTTTGGAATGTTGTCAGTCAACAGTGTTGTAATTGGCTTCAACGAGCCTAGCCTATAGCCTACATGTCTTTGCGCATCGCACTTCATCTAAAATAAAAAATACTAGGCTCCCACAAATCGCACTGTATGTGTGAGGCACGTTATCAATAAGCAAAATATAGCCTAGGCCTACCGTTGATTATGCATTATAGGACTGAATAATTGAAATACGTTTGGAGGAGCGTGTCTTTGGTAACCAGATGAAATGCACTCTGTGGAGATGAGGATGGATACTTGAACAAGCGAAATGAACTATGCAGGTATGTGAATTGTGAAAAAGCATGAGGGCGAAATATTTCTAAGCACTCTCAGCAGACCATTTACAACCCCGTTATCCATAGGCTACTTGGCTAATGGCCAGGATAAAAAGATGCATCTATGCAGTGCTGCTAAATCAGCCTTGAATAAAGGGAGGCTATGCTTTTTTTTTCTAAATACGAAATTCACTGGCATGAAAGGCACATCTGTCTTCCATGGGCACTGTGCATCATGCCTGGAAAGGCTACCTCTCAAAAGCCATGCCATTATCAACTGTGTTACCGTTAAGACCTGCTTTATGTGGGTCTTAAAACTTCCCATTAGCGCTCCATGAAATTGTCACTTTTGCGCTTGTATTTAAGGACCCACCTCAAATATTGCCACCCTTCCCCCCTCAGTGCAAGCGAGCTGATGTTAGACAGGTAAATTGCCGAACCAGGGGTAATGGCTGGAAAATGCAAGTGCACCAGTTTTTACATGATGAAATTGCAAACTAATCTGCGTTTGACACTTGTGCCTTCTTGGAGCCAGCTGAAATAGAGCCAATGGTCATAAGAAGTCAAGCAGAGAGAAATTACATTGAAAATCTAATATCTTTGTGTAATTACATGTAATTATAACTTAACAGTTAACAAGTAATTTAAACCAGAACCTGTCCAGTTTCATGTCATTACAATTCAACCTTTTTTTTAAAATAATAAAATAAATAAAAAATGCATGGTATGAAATGTATGTATTCACTACTGTAAGTCGCTCTGGATAAGAGCGTCTGCTAAATGACTAAAATGTAAAATGTAAATGTAACCTACCTGTACTTATCATGTAATTAATTGTATTCTGGCTATCAAAGTAGTTGAGTTCTAATTACTTCTATGCATGGCTTCATCGTTCAGTTCCAGACCTTTTTGAATATAACATGTTGTTGAGAGCACCAGCAGGTATGTGTTATGTTTGGATGTATGTTACTATGGCTCTCGTTCTAATGCACCTGCTCCCTCCCTGCAGGCCTGGGCTGTGTTTAAGGGGAAGTTTAAGGAGGGGGAGAAGGCTGAGCCTGCTACATGGAAGACCAGGCTGCGGTGTGCCCTCAATAAGAGCCCCGACTTCGAGGAGGTGGGAGACAGGTCCCAGCTGGACATCTCTGAGCCCTACAAGGTGTACCGCATCGTCCCCGAGGAGGAGCAGAAGAGTGAGTTCATATTTCACTGTGGAGACATTAGAATAATGAACATTATAAACACCTGTATTGAATGGATGTAGAGTCAAATTGCGCCCATGCACAAATAATCAATTAAAAGTCACTAATGTTTCAGCAGCAGAACGTTGCCTTGATCAGAGTTGAAAACGTAGAAACCTGGACAAAGACAGCTTGCTGCTGAAACTTGATTTACATTTGACCATCAGCCTTTTCCGTAGTAAATATAAAAAATAGCTGTGACAATAATACTAACAACCATGCTGTCCCCTCTGCTTCAGCAGGTAAAAGTGCAGCAGCAGCTTTGACATCTAGCTCTGGTGACATTACTGACATGGACTGCAGCTCTGCAGACCTGGAGGAGCTCATCAAAGAGGTGAAGCAGGTATGCGTTTCTTTTTTCCATCCATTTCTTCCCTTCCTCTCTCTATCTATATTTCTCACCAACTTCACTCTGTTTTTCTCTGTTTTCTTGTTTTACTGTCTTTCAAGTTCTCTCATTTTCTGTCTCTATCATCCACTATCAACTATCTTACCTCTTCTGTTTCTAAATATGTATGATTATATGTATGATTGTTGATGTATAGTTATTAGAGACTAATTGCATGGTGTGTCATTCCATTGTCAGTCTTCCAGTGATGAGTACCTTGGCATCGTCAAGAGGAGCCACTCTCCCCAGGAGGATGGCTGTAGGATGCAGCCCAGCCCAGAGTACTGGTCCCAGGGCAGCGTCAGTGGTAAGGGTCCTTCTTCACTCAGTCAACGGTTCTTCTCTTTAGCAGTGTCATCCAATCTAGTGGAGTATCGCCAACATGCAGTGGTGTCATGTCCATTTAAACACTGTCATACAGTGGTGACTGGAACATATATGTATGTGAATTATCTAATCTACTTAATTAGAGTTAGCAAACGCCTATACATCATATTGTCCTTTGTTAAAAGTATCTGTCTAGCTGTTTTCCATGAGAATTTTTTTTAAGGTGTGTAGAGAAACTTGCATGTTTATGTCTCCTGTATCAAAATGGGCATTATTGTGGTATGTTCTATGAGGCTACAGCATGAGGCTACAGTTCCTCCTTTGTGAGAGTTGAGATGTATTCATTTAAAAATAAATGCATATATAGCGACGCAAAACACTGCGACATTACATTGCAGTTATGGCTTCTAACACAAGCTTGTTTACATGATTCTAGAATTCTGCAGGGGGAAGGATTTGCTAATTTCCTTTAGCACTTTGCTGACTAAGGTGTTTTCTTCTTGGTCACGCCTGGGAGTCTGTTGTGCTTGACGGGCTGTATTTTTTTGATGAAATGACAAATCATGACTGGATAGAGGGGTCAGATGTTTTTTACGGTCACTCGAGATCATTGCATCTTAACGAGCATGCTGCATATGTAAGAGGAAGGCAATGTTTGAATTTCATGATAGAAAAAAATCTATACCACAATGTCAGTTATCTTTTTTTCCCCTTTTCCCTGCAGTCTTCCCGGGGCATCAAGATCCCTCGCCGATGGGTTCTTTCAATGCCGGTATGTTTCCTCAGTATTTCTAAATACAGATGTATTTATTTCCATTCCTCTGTGAGACTTAATGGAAGACAATGCGGTGGCTTACTTAGCACTTCCCTCCCTCTGTTTCCAGCTTTCTCCCAGATGATCATTAACTTCTTCTATGGCGGGAAGCTGATGGACAGCGTGGTGACATCTCATGCTGATGGCTGTCGTATCTCTCCGGGTCAGCCTCCCTTGGTCCAGCACAGGTCCCCCTACGGTCTCCCAGACAGCCTGCAGAACGTCCGTTTCCCTCCCGCTGAGCTCATCGAGGTTGAGCGCCAACGCCATGTCACCCGCAAGCTCCTGGGCCACCTGGAACGGGGCGTGCTGGTCCGTGCCAACCGCGAGGGCATCTTCATCAAGAGGCTGTGCCAGAGCCGTGTGTTCTGGAGCGGGCTGGGGGGATTGGGCCCCCACTACAGCCCTGGGGGGCCCTGCAAACTGGAGAGAGACGCTGTGGTCAAGATTTTTGACACAGGAAGGTTCTTCCAAGGTGAGGAGAAAGGAACTCATGTTGTTTTTGTTGTTGATTTAGGATGTTGTGCTCTGAAGAGGACAGGAATACATGTACTCTTGACTGACAGACGTATACTCTGGAGTACATGCCTTCACTCATCAGTGTGCAGTTATGATGAAGCAGTCTCTGTCTGTGCAATAAGTTCTTCTCTGTCTGCTTGTTTGTCCCAGCTCTCCAGCTGTACCAGGAGGGCCAGCTTCCCGCCCCTGACCCCATGGTGACCCTGTGTTTCGGGGAGGAGCTTCATGACCTCAGCACAGCCAAGAGCAAACTTATCATCGTCCAGGTAGCAGAGATTATATCCTCTGGATCACTGAAACATGTGGTATCCCCCTGCACAGTCCCAGAATGTGTTTAAGTAAATATAGGTAACTTTAGTCTTCAAGGTGATTTGGTCAAAAGGGCACCACTACACTCTTAGAAAAAAGGGTTCCAAAGGGGTTCTTTGGGCTGTCCCCAAACCTTTTTGCTTCCAGATAGAACCCTTCTGGGTTCCATGTAGAACCCTCTGTAGAAAAAGTTTCTACATGGAACCTAAAAGGGTTCTACCTGGAACCAAAAGGGTTCTACCTGCAAGTACAAATGTTTCTTCAAAGGGTTCTCCTATGGGGACAGTCGAAGAACCCTTTAAGGTTCTAGATAGCACCTTTTTTTCTAAGAGTGTACCATAAAAATACAAACTGAGCTAACAGTCTTCTTCTCTCCCTGTCTAGTTGTGTTCTGATCACTCCAGTCTACTGTCAGAAGCTGGCAGACTGAGCTTACAGTTCCCCCTCTCCTTCTCTCCCCTTCTCTTCTTTTTTCTCTGTCTGTGCTCGGCCACAGGTCACTCCAGTGAACTGCCAGCAGCTGTTGGATGCAGTGAGCATGCGTCGTTCCCAGTACAGCAGTCCTAACCTGGAGATCCAGTCAGACGAGCTGCAGGCCGGGGAGCAGATGGCCCGGATCTACCAGGACCTGTGTAGCTACACCGCCCCCCAGAGGTCAGCCTGCTACAGGGACAACATGCCCATCACCGCCTGAACCCCCCCTCATTGATATAACAAGAAAGGACTGACATGACATATGGCGTCACGCCTTTCAGCCCTTGCTTACACCATTCCAATGCATTTCAATTCTCCAGAGCCAATGAGCAAGGGCATACTTTGATGAATGGAGAAAGAGATGGGATAGAGGATCGGAACAAAGCCAATACTTGCAAGGTGTGAACTGATAGGACCCAAAGCTATGCAGCTTGGGTGTTACAGAGGCACTGTGTGTCAAGAAAGGGAAGTACTATACAACCGTATTACAAATGGTGCTGTAAAGGTATTAAAGGGTTTACTCATCAAATGTACCACCCCAGTAAGTATACCACATGTTTCCTCCAATCCAGAAAAAAACGGTTAAAATGTAATACAATTCTGAATAAATAGTGGTTTGAACTATTCTGTCTTGTAAACCTACTATCATCAAGGTTATCACTATTCATTTTTAAACAACATGTGGTGAATCTACTACAGCAGTAAATTTGATTGAATAAACCCTGAAATATTGAATGTTATATTAGAATTTGTGTGTCTATCGATTGACTAACTTTTGTTTGTCAGATTTCTCACCTGCTTTTAATGTATTTTTTATGATGGAAAATGTGATTGATATTCAATCCAATAGTCCATACTAGTCATCATATCAAAGTGTATATACATTTAAACATGTTAAATCAAGGGCCACTATAGCAGGACATTTAGCTACCAGTACACCAGATTACCTATTTTCTTTATATGTAGAACATCCTTAAAACTTTTCTATTTTTTCTATTTGTACTGTAGAAACATATTTTTCTTATACTGTATGAGAGATTTTAACAGCAACATGATTGCTTGGATTGTATTTGATATAGATAGGTTTTACTATCGTATTCTGCCCACTGTTTTACTCTCTCTGAATTCATTTTTCAAACTTTGAAATAAATATCACACTTTTCAGTGAATCTCTTCATTTGGCTTGTATTTTATTTATGAGCTGTTACACAGCAATATCTATGAAGTCACTTACTGAACATATCATTGATTATTGTTTTGACGATGGCTTGAAAACCACAGCTAAAACTATTCAGCACACAATAAGCCAGAATAAATTGTAAAATTACATAATTTTCCTGTGTGTGTGTGTGTGTGTGTATTTCATTGAATACTTTGAAAGATGCAGGCGGCCTAAAAAAGCATTTTCCAGAGAAGTGTACCCATACTAGCCACCCTAGACTCTCAATTCCATGGTAGTAGCACTCGTCACCATACATCCCACACGTGAAATCACGTGTCTGAGTGAGGGAATGAGTATACTAGTGATGGAACAACAGCCAACATTTTCAGAAACCATAGAGAGGATGGACCATAGAGAAGGGAAACTAGTGTCTAGGACATCCCCAGTGAGTAAGACATGGCTGATGGAGAAAGGAGAGAAATGAGGACGAGGGCAGAAGAAGAGAGACAAAGGTCTTTGTGATCTCCCCATTTCCTCTGTGGGGGATTCATTTATTGTTCTTCTCATTGCTGGTAACTTCTAGAGAATGGGCTATTCTCCCATCTCAAATCATGAGAAACTGCAAAATTACAGAAGAACAACCTACACAAACATGCCCAGTTCACAGATTAGAGTTCCCAGGTCACTCAGCACTTATTTATTTGGAATTCAGCTACAAAACATTGCTAACAAGCCGCACTCGCACACTCTCATCACAAACAGTCTAGGTGATCTATTTCACTTGACTTGTGCCTGATTCACACTACAGGGCTGACAAGAACTGTACTGGCTAGGGTGTGTGTGTGTGTGTGTGTGTGTGTGTGTGTGTGTGTGTGTGTGTGTGTGTGTGTGTGTGTGTGTGTGTGTGTGTGTGTGTGTGTGTGTGTGTGTGTGTGTGTGTGTGTGTGTGTGTGTGTGTGTGTGTGTGTGTGTGTGTGTGTGTGTGTGTGTGTGTGTGTGTGTGTGTGTGTGTGTGTGTGTGTGTGTGTGTGTGTGTGTGTGTGTGTGTGTGTGTGTGTGTGTGTGTGTGTGTGTGTGTGTGTGTGTGTGTGTGTGTGTGTGTGTGTGTGTGTGTGTGTGTGTGTGTGTGTGTGTGTGTGTGTGTGTGTGTGTGTGTGTGTGTGTGTGTGTGTGTCGCGCGCGCTGTGTGTGTGTGTGTGTGTGTGTGTGTGTGTGTGTGTGTGTGTGTGTGTGTGTGTGTGTGTGTGTGTGTGTGTGTGTGTGTGTGTGTGTGTGTGTGTGTGTGTGTGTGTGTGTGTGTGTGTGTGTGTGTGTGTGTGTGTGTGTGTGTGTGTGTGTGTGTGTGTGTGTGTGTGTGTGTGTGTGTGTGTGTGTGTGTGTGTGTGTGTGTGTGTGTGTGTGTGTGTTGTTGTCCAGAGACATGTAGAGGTGTTACACGTCTGTCAGAACCCCTCTACATGGTTTCAACAAGCAGGAACTGACTGCAAGCCGTCAGAAACTGTCACAGGAAACCAAGTCTACCCCCCAAATAAGATCTGTCTGAGACTAGGCTAATTTAACCCTGTGTCTCTAATATTCAGAAGAATAGAATTGGGTCTATTGCCTCTACTTATGTGATCTGAGCAGGACAAACTCTAGGCCTAATAACTCAGACTTCCTGGTCAGACTTCCTGGTCAGGAAAAACTGCTGTCCCTAGTTATAATGAGAAAAGTTGGTTATGGGGGTGTTGGAGTGCACTTATTTTCTGTCTACAGTTGCAGTGTCTGCAGTGTGGTGTCTCCTGTGTTGCAACACTGCCTTGTGGCATCTGAGGTTGCCCACAATAAATGATTATAAAAAAGCAAGACTTATATTCAACATCAGCGGCTGTGGTGGTAGCATACAGACACTACAGTAGTAATGGAATGTAAAGGTCTCTACACATGCATTATGCCAGATCTAGAGACACTGACATACACTTCAGCCTCTCACGAACCAACTACAATCATCAAAGAAATGAAAGATTAAATAAAGAGGAATTACTATTCTCCAGAGTATTTCCTTGAAAATCTGCTTTTTCTCTTTCTGGTTTTGTGGCTGGATTTGTTGCTGACTTCTCTTAAAATGTAAAGATGTCTCTGAACTGGGCTGTATAGTCAGCAATGACCCCCCCCCCCCCCCCCCCCTTCCCTCACAATGTTTTGGTCTGTGAATCCCCTCATCTTGTTTCATCATATTCACCATAGACACTCGAAAACACAGGAAACAAAAATATGTCCTTTTTCCTATGTGAGCCCAGTTGTATGTAAAGCAGAACACGAAAGTAGGATTTTCTGTACTGCTGTTTTCCATTTATTTAATTTTGATGTGAAACAAGAATTGAATTAATTCAGTTATACGTAACTAGGCTACATATGAGACTCTGAAACATCATTATTGTTTGCCTTTCTTTGGAGAAAGACAACATTTACAGGAAACAATGCATGATAAAGCCATGGGTAGAGTCATATCTAGAGGCAAACACTTTGTTTTCTTCACTCACTTGTGTTCAATATTATACATGTTTGTATAATCAAACTATCTTCTGTACATGTATTTTACTTTCTAAACTGTATTGAGATGTATTTTGAATACTGTATTGTGACTACTGTTATTAAGTTACTGTATCAGTGCTGATGATTGGATGATACTGTATCATATGAATCCTGGTCTCACTAACCGCAGGGACAAGGTGGAGTAGGAGGTAACAGAAACCCAGGGCAGAAGGATGTGGAGAAAGACTGTGTGAATTTCTATGAATAAGGGACATACAGTAAATACATACCAGATTAAAGATTGACAGTTGTTGTTGATGATGCTTTAGCTGCCCCACCCAAATACATGATGACTAAAAGTTCAAAGGTCTTGGAGAGATCTACAGGTCCATTCCCACATAACCTTTTTGCTAAATGGTATTTTCTACTGCTTGTTTCAATTATATCATTGTTTTGTTCAATTGTTATGTGATGTTTTTGCTTATATAGCACTGTTTTTGTTTATAAAGCCCTCCTTTATAAACTTCCTCCATACCTTAATTCATTTTTTACTTACAGATGTACAAGATACCAGACCCGGTCTCAGGCATGGCTAAATCTGGAGATCCATTCCATCTCCACTGATTTAGGTAAATCTGCTTTTTAGTTTTTTTGCACATTACTTGTGGAATGAGCTCCAAGGCTCTCTAAAGGCGGAAGAATTGGTGCCTCTAGGGCATTTCAAAAGGATGATTGTGGGACCTTTTTACTGAAGAATAATTCTATGATTGTGTTTTGCTTTTCATGTATTGATGTTTATTTATTTAACCTTTATTTAACTAGGCAAGTTAGTTAAGAACAAATTATTATTTACAACGACAGCCTAATCCGGCAAAACCCTAACGACACTGGGCCGGTTGTGATACAGCCTGGAATCAAACCAGGGTCCGTAGTGACGCCTCTAGCACTAAGATGCAGTGTCTTAGACCGCTGTGCCACTCGGGAGTATATTGATGTGTATCGATTTGTATACAAGGCTAATCAGTGAAAGAGAGATTTGTCTCATCATCACTTCCTGTTACAATAAAGGTAAAAAAAAACATTTGACAAAGTAAATACCAAGTGAGAAGCAGAAGCATAACCAAGACATGCACAAAACAACAGAATGTAATATTATGCTAGAACCTGTGATTTCCTAAGAAAAGGATCTTTATTATGCAATCAGAGTGAGTTGGGAGTTTGACTGGCGTCTCTGGGGAGGAGTGGGGTTAGAGACAAGCATGTGTGAGATGAGAATAGTCAACAAGAGAGGAACTGGGAGAGCAGCGAGAACACTGAGGGGTGGAGAGACAGGTGGAGAGGGAACCCACATCCTGGAACCTGGAGGATAGACACCTGACCGCACCCACACAAACACACACACACACACCCACATGCATGCACACGAACCACAAACACACACACACACACATTGGCCGGCAGTCCAGGGTTGTTTCCTCTAATCAGTATCGGTTCACTTATGTCCCTCTGACCCCAAACCCACCACCAAGCCCCTCTGGGAGGGGTCCCTGCAAGGCGGAGGAGCCACAAGTTCTGGGGGTCAATGCGTCCTTTTTATCTCACACCTATCTCTACATTTTATGAATGAGTTACAGTTCATATAAGGAAATCAGTCAATTTAAATAAATTCATTAGGTCCTAATCTATGGATTTCAAATTACTGGGAATAAAGATATGCATCTGTTGGTCACAGATACCTTTTAAAAAAAAGGTAGGGATCTGAAAACCAGTCAGTATCTGGTGTGACCACCATTTGCCTCACGCAGCTCGACACATCTCCTTCGCATAGAGTTGATCAGGCTGTTGATTGTGGTCTGTGGAATGTTGTCCCACTTCTCTTCAATGGCTGTGCAAAGTTGCTGGATATTGGCGGGAACTGGAACACATACAGTACCAGTCAAAAGTTTGGACAAACCTACTCATTCAAGGGTTTTTCTTTATTTCTACTAATGTGTAAAAATGGTGTAAAACAAATCCAAATATATTTGAGATTTGAGATTCTTCAAATGCCACCCTTTGCCTTGATGACAGCTTTGCACACTCTTGGTATTCTTTCAACCAACTTCACCTGGAATGCTTTTCCAACAATCTTGAAGGAGTTCCCACATATGCTGAGCACTTGTTGGCTGCTTTTCCTTCACTTTTCCTTCACTCTGTGGTCCAACTCATCTCAATTGGGTTGAGGTTGGGTGATTGTGGAGGCCAGGTCATCTGATGCAGCACTTTATCACTCTCCTTGTTGTTCAAATAGCCCTTACACAACCTGGAGGTGTGTCTCACAAAGACATGGCAGTTGGAACCAAAAATCTCAAATTTGGACTCATCAGACCAAAGGATAGATTTCCACTGGTCTAATGTCCATTGCTCGTGTTTCTTGGCCCAAGCAAGTCTCTTCTTCTTATTGGTGTCCTTTAGTAGTGGTTTCTTTTCAGCAATTCGACCATGAAGGCCTGATTCACACAGTCTCCTCTGATCAGTTGATGTTGAGATTTGTCTGTTACTTGAACTCTGTGAAGCATTTATTTGGGCTGCAATCTGAGGTGCTTATCCTCTGCAGCAGGGTCTTCTTATCCTGTGGAGGTCCTCATGAGAGCCAGTTTCATCATCGCGCTTGACGGTTTTTATGGCTGCACTTGAAGAAACTTTCAAAGTTATTGAAATGTTCCGCATTGACTGACCTTCATGTCTTAAAGTAATGATGGACTGTTGTTTCTCTTTGCTTATTTGAGCTGTTTTTGCCATAATATGGACATTGTCTTTTACCAAATATGTCTATCTTCTGTATACCACCCCTACCTTGTCACAACACAACTGATTGGCTGAAAAGCATTCAGAAGGAAAGACATTCCACAAATTAACTTTTAACAAGGCACACCTGTTAATTGAAATACATTCCTCATGAGGCTGGTTGAGAGAATGCCAAGACTGTGCAAACCTGTCATCAAGGTAAAGGGTGGCTAATATATTTTGATTCCGTGTGTTATTTTATATTTTCAATGTCTTCACTATTATTCTACAATTTAGAAAATAGTAAAAATTAAGAAAAACCTTTGAATAAGTAGGTGTGTCCAAACTTTTGACTGGTACTGTACTTCGATCCAGAGCATCCTAAACATGCTCAATGTTGACATGTCTGGTGAGTATACATGGAAGAACTGGGACAGGAAGAACTGGGACAGATGAGCTTCCCTGAGACGGTTTATGAGAGTTTGTGCAGAAATTCTTCGGTTGTGCAAACACACAGTTTCATCAGCTGTCCGAGTGGCTGGTGTCAGATGATCCGGCAGGTGATGAAGCCTGATGTGGAGGTCCTGGGTTGGCGTGGTTACACGTGATCTTCAATTCAGCCACAAGAGCATTTGCTAGGTCGGGCACTGATGTTGGGTGATTAGGCCTGGCTCGCAGTTGGCGTTCCAATTCATCCCAAAGGTGTTCGATGGGGTTGAGGTCAGGGCTCTGTGCAGGCCAGTCAAGTTCTTCCACACCGATTTCGACAAACCATTTCTGTATGGACCTCGCTTTGTGCACTAGGGCATTGTCATGCTGAAACAGGAAAAGGGTCTTCCCCAAACTGTTGCCACAAAGTTGGAAGCACAGAATCGTCTAGAATGTCATTGTATGCTGTAGCGTTAATATTTCCCTTCACTGGAACTAAGGGGCATAGCCCAAACCATGAAAAACACCCCCAGACCATTATTCCTCCTCCACCAAACTGTACAGTTGGCACTATGCATTGGGGCAGGTAGCGTTCTTATGCCATCTGCCAAATCCAGAATCGTCCGGCGGTCTGCCAGATGGTGAAGTGTGATTCGTCACTCCAGATAACGGGTTTCCTCTGCTCCAGAATCCAATAGCGGCGAGTTTACACCACTCCAGCCAACGGTTGGCATTGCGCATGGTGATCTGCTATAAGCCAGTGGGTCTGGGCCCATGAGTAACTAGCCTCAACAGGGGGCGGAACCCTTAGGAAGCTTATTAGCAAGCTTTTATGTCAGAAAAAATGAGTTAGATAAGACCAGCTGAAGACACATACTGTGCGTGTGTTGAACATCCTTTAATATGAGTGAGAAATGTATACAGTAGGCTGTCTAAAGGAATTCATTTTGTTTTAAAGGTATACAGTACATATAACACACTGTATCCGTCTCCTACTAGCTAAAGTGCACATACAAATCCCAGTTTAAAGTCCATAGAACATAACATGCATAGAGCTCTCACTGTGTAAAGTCATCTGGTGTTCCTGTCCGGAGGAGTGATCTGTGACCTCCTCATCTGGCCCTGGCCTGGACAGGAAGAGCATGTGGACCGGAGAGGATCCAACTGAGCAGCATGCAACTTCCCTATAGAAAAGAGGAAGAAGGCACAGAGCATTGGAGCCAGAGACAGACAGTGGTCAAGGAGTCAAAGACCCTGGCTGGAGCACATAGATTATACTCATATAGAAAATACTACATATAGAAGTGAAAGGGGAAATTGTGAGTAGGGTAGGTGTCTGTACACATCAAGAGGACATTGTGAACAGGAATTGTTCTCCATTGAAATATAGACAACATTTAAATCGTTTTTTTTTTTTTAACTTGGTGAGTCCTAGGTTGATCCTTTGCTCTTCTGTTCGTATTCGGGTGAAACAAAACTTACAGTGTCAGCAGGGTAATAGGGGGTGGGTGGTGGTGGTGTAGAGTGGGGTGGGGTGCCAGTCCCAAGGGAGATTATGGGGGCTGCCACAGTGATCACAGGGTCACAGTACAGGGGATTTCTGCTCCAACCTGCCGCTCTGACCCAGGCCATCTCAAACGGCTCAGTGCTCACTGGATTATATGTGTGTGTCAGGGAACAGGATGTGGTTGGCCAGCTCAAAGACAGGTGACAGTCATAGGGTTCCGATAGGTGAAAGACACAGAAAAGCACCTGAGATGAGAATAGCTGAAGTGTACAGTGCCTGTCAAAAGTTTGGACACACCTACTCATTCAAGGGTTTTTCTTTATTTTTACTATTTTCTACATTGTAGAATAATAGTAAAGACATCAAAACTATGAAATGACATATATGGAATCATGTAGTAACCAAAATGGTGTTAAACAAATCCAAATATATTTTATATTTGAGATTCTTCAAAGTAGCAACTCTTTGCCTTGATGACAGCTTTGAACACTCTTGGCATTCTCTTAACCAGCTTCATGAGGTAGTCACATGGAATGCATTTCAGATAACAGATTCATTTGTGGAATTTATTTCCTTCTTAATGTGTTGGAGCTAATCAGTTGTGTTGTGTCAAGGTAGGGGTGGTATACAGAAGATAGTCCATATTATGGCAAGAACAGCTCAAATAAGCAAAGAGAAACGACAGTCCATCATTACTTTAAGACATGAAGGTCAGTCAATCAGTCGCAAAAACTATCAAGCTCTATGATGAAACTAGCTCTCATGAGGACCGCCTCAGGAAAGGAAGACCCAGTGTTTCCTCTGCTGCTGAGGATAAGTTCATTAGAGTTACCAGTCTCAGAAATTGCAACCCAAATAAATGCTTCACAGAGTTCAAGTAACAGACACATCTCAATATCAACTGTTTGGAGGAGACTGCGTGAATCAGGCCTTCATGGTTGAATTGTTGCAAAGAAACCACTACTAAAGGACACCAATAAGAAGAAGAGACTTGCTTGATCACCGAAACACGAGCGATGAACATTAGACTGGTGGAAATCTGTCCTTTAGTCTAATGACTGCAAATTTGAGATTTTTGGTTCCAACCGCCGTGTCTTTGTGAGACGCAGAGAAGGTGAACGGATGATCTCTGCATGTGTGGTTCCCACAGTGAAGCATGGAGGAGGAGGTGTGATGGTGTGGGAGTGTTTTGCTGGTGACGCTGTCTGTGATTTATTTTGAATTCAAGGCACACTTAACCAGCATGGCTACCACAGCATTCTGCAGCGATACGCCATCCCATCTGGTTTGTGTTTAGTGGGACTATCATCATCAACAGGACAATGACCCAACACACCTCCAGGTTGTGTAAGGGCTATTTAACCAAGAAGGAGAAGATACTTGCTTGAACCAAGGAACATGAGCAATGGACATTAGACCAGTGGAAATCTATCCTTTGGTCTGATGAGTCCAAATTTGAGATTTTTGATTCCAACTGCCATGTCTTTGTGAGACACACCTCCAGGCTGTGTAAGGGCTATTTGACCAAGAAGGAGAGTGATAGAGTGCTGCATCAGATGACCTGGAATCAACAATCACCCGACCTCAACCCAATTGAGATTGTTTGGGATGAGTTGGACCGCAGAGTGAAAGAAAATCAGCCAACAAGTACTTTGTATATGTGGGAACTCTTTCAAGACTGTTGGAAAAGCAATCCAGGTGGAGCTGGTTGAGAGAATGCCAAGATTATGCAAAGCTGTCATCGAGGCAAAGGTTGGCTACTTTGAAGAATCTCCAATCTCAAATATATTTTAATTTGTTTAACACTTTTTTGCTTACTACATGATTCCGTATGTGTTATTTCATAGTTTTGATGTCTTCACTAATATTCTACAATGTAGAAAACAGTAAAATCCCTTGAATGAGTAGGTGTGTCCAAACTTTTGACTGGTACTGTATATGATATGTATATAGCTCTCGCAGCTTGTCCTAAAAAACGTAAATGAGTTGCCTCTGGTTTGTTCATCCATTCCTAAGTGGAAAATGAATGGGGAAGGAATAGGGTTTAGGGTTAAAAGACAAAAAATAAGGTCTAAGGTTAACACAGGCGTAGGAGATCTTGTACGTTTTGTTCTATGACATAATATCAGGCAGTTAACATATGAAGCCTTTATGTGCTTTTCTTATTACATAAATGCCTCAAAATTCACAAAATGTGATGTTAGCTGAAGAAGATGATCTCATAGAGCAAAATATATAAGATTTTCTAAGCCTGTGTTTACCACAGACCTTATTTTCGGCGTTTATCAAAAACCCTACAAAAACTCCATTCATTTTCCCATAGTTTTTGTCCAACGAACCAGGCTGGAGTTAGTGCCTACAAAAAGAGGCCATTAATATTTCTCTCTATAGAGTAGGTTGTAAATAAGCAGCATTAAGATGTGTGAATCACAAGTGTCTTGGTGACTGAAGTCACAGCTTTGTGAAGGAATTAAAACCTAGTTGGTAACAAGGAGGTGGAAATAACTTCCTGCAGACCTGCACTAAAAAACTTTAGCACATTTAGCACAATTCCAAGAAATCTTAAAGATAAAGCAAACATTTATGTGTATAAGTTATGTGCATTATACCCCCTGAAACTAATGTTGATATAGATATTTTCTTCAAAATGGAATGATCCAACCCTGTCATGTATGATAGAGGAACAACATTTTGGAGGTGAAACCACGTCAGACCCCAGACATGTTACCGTGATTACACAACCTCTTACTGAGGAAAAACCGTCCGCCCAGGCCACAGGTGCTGCTGGGATGGATATTAATAAAAGTCGGTCTATGACGGTTGGAGTGCAGCTGGAGGAGCGTGTGGTCCAACCTCAGCTACAGGGCTATAGGGTTGTCTGTTGACTGCAGAATGCCTGTGTGTAGGACACGCTTCCCTCTCTGAGGTCGACCGGAACCTGAACATGAGCCACCTATTATGTAAACACATTTGAACAAAGGTTGTATATCTTGCAATGTGTAATGTCCTGATGTATTTTGAATGAAATGTAAGAATTGGTCGCAAAATATTCTGTTGTAGATGTAAATAAATGTTGGCTACTATTTAGTATGAAGGACAATTTTCTGTAATCAACGATCATTACGAGAAAATTAAAAAAGGGACCTGGGAACTTATCTGATAAGAATTACAGAATAACCACATATGATAACAATCTGGAAGGTTTTCATGCAAATAAAATCTTGACAGCCACCATTCAGCCTGCCACCCATGAAGAATATCAACGACATGGTTCACAAACATAACAAACACTGAGCTAAAATAATCTCCCAGTAAACACAGTCTCATCGACAGCCTGGCAGGGTAACATGCAGTCATTTGCATGGATATAAACAGCAGCCAGGTGAGCGGGGGAAAGTGTATTTCTGTCTGCTTATTTGCATGTAAATCTAACATGCACCACACAGGGGCTTGAGGGGAAGGTAACACAGAGCTGTGGAGCTCACTGAAGCACATCCCCTATGGCCGGCTAACCATGCTAGTGAAGGTAACTCAGAGCTGTGGAGCTCACTGAAGCACATCCCCTATGGCCGGCTAACCATGCTAGTGAAGGTAACACAGAGCTGTGGAGCTCACTGAAGCACATCCCCTATGACCGGCTAACCATGCTAGTGAAGGTAACTCAGAGCTGTAGAGCTCACTGAAGCACATCCCCTATGGCCGGCTAGCCATGCTAGTGAAGGTAACACAGAACTGTAGAGCTCACTGAAGCACATCCCCTATGGCCGGCTAACCATGCTAGTGAAGGCTACACTAGCTGTAGAGCTCACTGAAGCACATCCCCTATGGCCGGCTAACCATGCTAGTGAAGGTAACTCAGAGCTGTAGAGCTCACTAGAGCACATCCCCTATGGCCGGCTAACCATGCTAGTGAAGGCTACACTAGCTGTAGAGCTCACTGAAGCACATCCCCTATGGCCGGCTAACCATGCTAGTGAAGGTAACACAGTGCTGTAGAGCTCACTGAAGAACATCCCCTATGGCCGGCTAACCATGCTAGTGAAGGTAACACAGAGCTGTGGAGCTCACTGAAGCACATCCCCTATGGCCGGCTAACCATGCTAGTGAAGGTAACTCAGAGCTGTAGAGCTCACTGAAGCACATCCCCTATGGCCGGCTAACCATGCTAGTAAAGGCTACAGTAGCTATAGAGGATAGACCTTGTTATGTAACCAAGAAGAACCAAGAAGAACGACTGGTAACGCTATGCGGAATCTTTCAGAGATATGAAACAAGCTAAGGATAGCTTGTGAAAGAGGAAAACAAGTGAATGGGATACAGTACGTATGCTATTTCCATACACCTTGGTAAAGCCTAAGTGACCTTGGTAATTCTCTGCCCTATTCAACTCAGTAATAAACTGGCGAGCCAGTCCAGTGAATCCACCATCAGAGTTTATGTTACCACATTACCCTCTAGTGGTGCTACTCAGGACTACTCCTTATTGAGTCCAACGTGAAACACAAAGGGCCGGTTTCCCCAGACACATATTAAGATTAGTCTTTGACTCAAAAGCTTACACAGTGGAGAATCTCCATTCAACATGCTTTTTAGTCCAGGATTAGGCTTAATCTCTGCGCAGGAAACCTCCCGGAAATGTACAGTAGTCCTCGGTAATGTACTTTGTTGCAATGACAAATGAAATATTGAGTGAGACAAATCATGTGACTAAAATGAAAAGAACCATTGCACAGCATTAGCCATGGTTATTTACCTATGTTGAAATGCGGAGGGATTTTCTGCATTCACTTCTGTTTTTTACTTCCATGTTTTCAAGTTGCATGTTTACACAGCAAATGTGTTTTCATTTTAATATCAGAAAATGATTGCTATTTCATTACCTGCAAAATGTATGAATAATGGGTCAAGTATGGAAACTTTAAAGATGTAACTACTGGATGTCTATTATTTATCATTTACTGAATTAAATTAGTACATTTACTGAATAAATAACACTATTACTTAGATAATGAAAATCCAATTCAGAATATTATGTAAGTTATTTAATAATAACAGTGTTTGAGAGAGAAAAGGTTTTAGTAGATCAAATCTACTGCTAATCTTCCTATTGCTAGTTCATTCAGACCTGGATGCAGCTGCAGTATGTTGTCCATGATAACTTTGCTCCTGACACAAACCACACAATACATTCCGTTCCCTGATTTCCCAAAATGATTCCTTCAGAACAAACAGATGCTATCTTTTCACTTATTTGTTATCTGTTTAACAAAGTTGATTATTTTCTTTTACATCAAAAACAGTCAGAGTGCGCGGCACCCGATACACTTGTGACCAATGCAACAGTTTCTTGAAGAAAAGAATGTTGTATTCTCTTTTTAGCACTACGCTAAAGTTATAATTAAATAGTTTACTCAATAGCATTATTTATATCCCAAAACATACAGGATTAGTGGCGTAGGGTCAAACTAAAATACAACTCTGTATTTGAAGAGTTTATTTCCAAAACACTATATCCACCAATTTTTCTGATGTTTTAATTCACAGATTTTAGATGTGAATTAAAATGTGTTCTTTTGCAAAACGCTATATATCCATTTTATCCTATATATTTGACTCTGATATTTGCTTGTCTCGTGCACTGTGGCTATCTTAAGAGGAATTCATTAACTGTAAGTTGCTCGGGATAACAGCATCTGCTAAATGACTAAAATGACAAATGTTAAATGTTTTACATACAGATCTCATATTACTTTATTGAATATTTAAAAAAATTGTATTAATATTGATGTCACAAATCTATCATTTGTACAGTTGTTAATAATTTTTGTAACTTATTTCTTACATTTGACTGTGTAAAACCCAGCAGTACTACTTATTTCTTACATTTGACTGTGTAAAACCCAGCAGTACTACTTATTTCTTACATTTGACTGTGTAAACCCCAGCAGTACTACTTATTTCTTACATTTGACTGTGTAAACCCCAGCAGTACTACTTATTTCTTACATTTGACTGTGTAAAACCCAGCAGTACTACTTATTTCTCTGAGAGTCAGGCAGATATATAGCGTTTTGCAAAACAAATATGATTATTTGTCACTCTAAAATGATGGATTTTAAACAAATACATTTCTGTCATTGAACAACCCCATACCATGATTAGATAGTAAAATATATATATATATATATCTCTTTCATGATTTTTTTAAACAATAAAACCTAATTTGCCAACATTTCTGAAATGGATATATAGTGTTTTGGAAATAAACTCTTCATTTGACAACTCAATAATAAACCCTAAGCTCATGTATCAATCCTTTTACTAATATAATGATGCAACAGTTTAGTAGTATGACAGCAGTTTCCCTTAAACCTTCAAATCAGAACGGTCAAATCCGAACGGTCAAATCAGAACTGTCAAGACGGAACTGCACACGTTTGCATATTTCCACCAATACAGCTGTGTCATGTATCTGGGCATTCCCTACTGTACAGTCCCCTGTCTGTCAGTCTCTCACTCGCTGTAATTCCAAGAACTACTGTAATCACACAGGAAACACAAACAGGAAAGATGTGTCTGATAAGGTCGGGGTGCGTGGGGGTAAAAGGGGGTGTAGTGGGGTGTAGCAGGAGCAGGCAGGGGTGGTCAGGGTGAACAGGGCACAGGAGGCGTCTCCTGCCAAACTTCTCATAGGGTCTCCTTCAGGCCTCCACGATGTGAAGTCTCCTACTCGCATTGGACATTGTAAGCTTGTAAGTAAGCATTTCACGGTAAGGTCTACACCTGTTGTATTCGGCGCATGTGACAAATACAATTTGATTCGATTTTCAGCATTTCCATAGTTACATTTGTATTTGTATTTATTATGGATCCCCATTACTATGACTACTCTTCCTGGGGTCCAGCAAAATTAAGGCAGTGTATTCAATTTTAAAAACATTACAATACATTCACAGATTTTACAACACACTGTGTGCCCTCAGGTCCCTACTCCACCACTACCACATATCTACAGTACTAAATCCATGTGTATGTATAGTGCGTATGTTATTGTGTGTGTGTGTGTGTGAGTTTGTGTGTGTGTGTGTGTGTGTGTGTGTGTGTGTGTGTGTGTGTGTGTGTGTGTGTGTGTGTGTGTGTGTGTGTGTGTGTGTGTGTGTGTGTGTGTGTGTGTGCCTGCCTATGTTTGTGTTGCTTCACAGTCCCCGCTGTTCCATAAGGTGCTTTTTTAATCTGTTTTTTAAATCTAATTTTACTGCTTGAATACAGAGGGAGAGACCTAAAACGAATTGGCAGGCGTTCCAATATCAATGTGACCCAGTACAATGAGGTCAGCATCTTGATTATTGTGTTATTAACGTTGAGATGACAACAATAAAAAATCAGATTTTTTTCATCTGAATTACTTCAATTTACATTTCTTCCCACCTAGTCTCTAAGGGCTTAAGGGTCTTTGGCCCTACCTATGACTACCTCAGCTCTCTGGCATCTTCCATTATCTATGACTACCTCAGCTCTCTGGCATCTTCCATTATCTATGATTACCTCAGCTCTCTGGCATCTTCCATTATCTATGATTACCTCAGCTCTCTGGCATCTTCCATTATCTATGATTACCTCAGCTCTCTGGCATCTTCCATTATCTATGACTACCTCAGCTCTCTGGCATCTTCCATTATCTATGATTACCTCAGCCCTCTGGCATCTTCCATTATCTATGATTACCTCAGCTCTCTGGCATCTTCCATTATCTATGATTACCTCAGCTCTCTGGCATCTTCCATTATATATGACTACCTCAGCTCTCTGGCATCTTCCATTATCTATGACTACCTCAGCTCTCTGGCATCTTCCATTATCTATGACTATCTCAGCTCTCTGGCATCTTCCATTATCTATGATTACCTCAGCTCTCTGGCATCTTCCATTATCTATGACTACCTCAGCTCTCTGGCATCTTCCATTATCTATGATTACCTCAGTTCTCTGGCATCTTCCATTATCTATGAATACCTCAGCTCTCTGGCATCTTCCATTATCTATGACTACCTCAGCTCTCTGGCATCTTCCATTATCTATGACTACCTCAGCTCTCTGGCATCTTCCATTATCTATGACTACCTCAGCTCTCTGGCATCTTCCATTATCTATGACTACCTCAGCTCTCTGGCATCTTCCATTATCTATGATTACCTCAGCTCTCTGGCATCTTCCATTATCTATGACTACCTCAGCTCTCTGGCATCTTCCATTATCTATGACTACCTCAGCTCTCTGGCATCTTCCATTATCTATGATTACCTCAGCTCTCTGGCATCTTCCATTATCTATGATTACCTCAGCTCTCTGGCATCTTCCATTATCTATGATTACAGCTCTCTGGCATCTTCCATTATCTATGATTACCTCAGCTCTCTGGCATCTTACATTATCTATGATTACCTCAGCTCTCTGGCATCTTCCATTATCTATGATTACCTCAGCTCTCTGGCATCTTACATTATCTATGATTACCTCAGCTCTCTGGCATCTTACATTATCTATGATTACCTCAGCTCTCTGGTATCTTACATTATCTATGATTACCTCAGCTCTCTGGCATCTTCCATTATCTATGATTACCTCAGCTCTCTGGCATCTTCCATTATCTTTGGTTCCATTAAAGCACCATGCAACCAGAGGGGGTGAAAACCCAGGGAGACATATACTGTACAGGCTGAGTGGGCTGGACACAACAGGGGAAACACACCAAGGCTTTCCCATGCAGAGACTTTCCACATCCAGCCTAATGACCGACTCTCACTTACTCATCAACAACACTCAATTACTCACTGGACCACCTAATTGAAGACTTGGCAGAGTGAGGGAGGAGGAAGTAGAGTAAGAGAATGTGCATGTATGAGGGAGCGATAGAGAGGATTGCATGCCTTGTTCCAGAGCATCTGTCTTGGTCTTCAGGCCCCATTGGGCAACTGTAGTGACTTATGATGTCATTGTCTTTTTTTAAACCTTTATGTTACTAGGTAAGTTGACTGAAAACACATTCTCATTTACAGCAACAACCTGGGGAATAGTTACAGGGGAGAGGAGGGTGGATGAATGAGCCAATTGCAAACTGGGGATGATTAGGTGACAGTATGAGGGCCAGATTGGGAATTTAGCCAGGACACCGGGGTTAACACCCCTACTTTTACAATAAGTGCCATGGGATCTTTAGTGACCACCAAGAGTCAGGACACCCATTTAACATCCCATCTGAAAGGTAATATCCCTAATCACTGCCCTGGGGCATTGGGATATTTTTTTAGACCAGTGGAAATAGTGCCTCCTACTTGCCCTTCAACACCACTTCCAGCAGCATCTGGGTTTCCCATCCAGGGACTGACCAGGACCAACACTGCTTAGCTTCAGAGGCAAGCCAGCAGTGGGATGCAGGGTGGTATGCTGCTGGCAAATGGGGTCTAATGAGGTACAAGAGGTTCCCAGGATATACGTCCACAATACAAGTCTAATAAAAACGTATTGATGTGACATTTTGTGTCAAAGATGGGCATTGGTGCCCACAGAGATAATATTGTTTGGAAGAAAAAAAAAACTGTCAACTTCTCTTGAATATCTCAACTGTAGTATGAGGCTCAGCCATGAGAGGGAGCTAGATGGCACTGGGATGAAAGCTCATACCTTGACACCAAGACACATTGACTGTATGCCGACATGGCTTGCGAAGCAGGCAGAAAGATGAATCCTAAACATAAATCTCAGAAATATCATAATATCATTGAGGAAAAACAAATGTTTAGTGCTTTGTGGTCATAAGTCCTATTCCTCTTTTTGTGAAATAGTGAAAGTTATTTTCTAGTTTTATTTGAGTTTTGGAGTGTGAGAGTTCCCTCAGCTTTTGGGGCTGTGAGAGTGTGATTTTCGCATTTTGTGGTTTTGGTCAAACCCAACCAGATTATCAAAGGGGTAGGTGTGTGTGTATGTGTGTCTGTGTGTGACTAGTAACATGTACGTTTATGGTCTGGAAATATTTCATCAGTTATGTTTAAGGTTAAAGAAAAAGATTGGGTAATTCAGACATCCTCCTGGTCATTCAAGGTCAATTATTAGGAAACATGCTCACACATGCACACACACACGCACACACACACACACGCACGCACGCACGCACGCACGCACACACACACACACACACACACACACACACCTGCAAACACAGATAACACCTGTGACTGGGGAAGAAGTATGTATGTTTTCACCTACTAACATAGAGGGAGAAAAAAGAGAGAAAGAAAGAGAGAGAGTGAGAGAGGTTCAGTACACCTACAGCCAGGGGTGCACTTTTCACTGGGGATGTCATGTCCCCCCCACATGTCCCTCCCACATTCTGAAATTGCGTTTTTGTTCCCAGTGGCCCATGCGGATGCCTAATTATGTCCCCCCCACTTCTAAAACCAAAGTTGCGCCCCTGCCTACAGCAGTGCCTCGTTTCCAACAGGAATAAACATGGATGGCTCCTGTAAGCCAGGCCTCAGAGGGCTATAGTCACTAATGTAAACACAAGTGATACTCTGACATTTAACTCAAAGAAACACATGTGCACTCAGACAGGATATTGCTCATCTGCACCACCTTACAACTTTCTGTGAGATAGAGAGACAGAGAAAGAGAGAGACAGAGAGAGAGACAATGAGAGAGACTTAGAGAGCGAGAGAGAGAGAGAGAGAGAGGTTAAAGATAGGGCTGAAGAGAGAGAGGGAGGGAGGGAGGGAGGGAGGGAGGGAGGGAGGGAGGGAGGGAGGGAGGGAGGGAGGGAGGGAGGGAGGGAGGGAGGGAGGTTAAAGATAGGGCTGAAGAGAGAGAGGGAGGGAGGTTAAAGATAGGGCTGAAGAGAGAGAGAGAGGGAGGGAGGGAGATTAAAGATAGGGCTGAAGAGAGAGAGCGAGAGGGAGGGAGGTTAAAGATAGGGCTGAAGAGAGGGAGGGAGGGAGGGAGGGAGGGAGGTTAAAGATAGGGCTGAAGAGAGGGAGGGAGGGAGGGAGGGAGGGAGGGAGGGAGGGAGGGAGGGAGGGAGGGAGGGAGGGAGGGAGGGAGGGAGGGAGGGAGGGAGGGAGGGAGGGAGGGAGGGAGGGAGGGAGGGAGGGAGGGAGGGAGGGAGGGAGGGAGGGAGGTTAAAGATAGGGCTGAAGAGAGAGAGGGAGGGAGGTTAAAGATAGGGCTGAAGAGAGAGAGAGAGGGAGGGAGGGAGATTAAAGATAGGGCTGAAGAGAGAGAGCGAGAGGGAGGGAGGTTAAAGATAGGGCTGAAGAGAGGGAGGGAGGGAGGGAGGGAGGGAGGGAGGGAGGGAGGGAGGGAGGGAGGGAGGGAGGGAGGGAGGGAGGGAGGGAGGGAGGGAGGTTAAAGATAGGGCTGAAGAGAGGGAGGGAGGGAGGGAGGGAGGGAGGGAGGGAGGGAGGGAGGGAGGGAGGAGGGAGGGAGGGAGGGAGGGAGGGAGGGAGGGAGGGAGGGAGGGAGGTTAAAGAAAGGGCTGAAGAGAGAGGGAGGGAGGGAGGTTAAAGATAGGGCTGGAGAGAGAGAGGGAGAGAGAGAGGGAGGGAGGTTAAAGATAGGGCTGAAGAGAGAGAGAGAGATGGAGGGAGGTTAAAGATAGGGCTGAAGAGGGAGGGAGGGAGGTTAAAGATAGGGCTGGAGAGAGAGAGAGAGAGAGGGAGGGAGGTTAAAGATAGGGCTGAAGAGAGAGAGAGAGATGGAGGGAGGTTAAAGATAGAGCTGAAGAGAGGGAGGGAGGGAGGGAGGGAGGGAGGGAGGGAGGGAGGGAGGGAGGGAGGGAGGGAGGGAGGGAGGGAGGGAGGGAGGGAGGGAGGGAGGGAGGGAGGGCTGAAGAGGGAGGGAGGGAGGGGGGGAGGTTAAAGATAGGGCTGAAGAAAGAGAGAGAGAGGGAGGGAGGTTAAAGATAGGGCTGAAGAGGGAGGGAGGGAGGTTAAAGATAGGGCTGAAGAGAGAGAGAGAGAGGGAGGGAGGTTAAAGATAGGGCTGAAGAGGGAGGGAGGGAGGGAGGTTAAAGATAGGGCTGAAGAGAGAGAGAGAGATGGAGGGAGGTTAAAGATAGAGCTGAAGAGAGAGAGAGACCTTCCTGAAGTGGATGGGATTACAGAAATCCAAACACCAGAGTAAATTCCTCTGTGGCGGCCATTTCCCTCCTCAGCTCTTTTTGCAGTAAAGAGAGATACACAGAGAAGGACAGTGAGGTATATACACAGAAGCCACGGCTTCAATATTGATAGAACACTCACTCTACTATAGTTAGTTAATGCACTTTTTTAAAATTGTATTTATTTCACCTTTATTTAACCAGGTAGGCCAGTTGAGAACAAGTTCTCATTTACAACTGCGACCCGGCCGAGATAAAACTTCTGTACATCGTGCTGTAACGTACAATTTACCTTATTTTAGCACCCAAAAAACGTAATACTTCCAGGTCAACTGTAATATGAATACCATTGTAAAGCACAATTTGTACCCTTTCCAGCAAAATCAATGAGGAGACCTTCATGCTGCCCATCTCTACATGATTGAAGAAGGCAATGAGCTCTGTCGGGTCTTTTTATAAATGACGGGTAGGGAAGAGAAACCTACTGCGTGATAGATATCGCCGCGCGGGGAAACATTTTTTTTCACCCGATCTGTCCAACTTAAAATGTAAATTAAACACTACGTGTCATGACATACCTATTTGAAGGTTTGTGTCGAATTTGAATGGGGTTTTTAGGGCGGCGCTGAAGTTATCTTCTGAAGTTAACAGCGGCTTTTGAGAGTCATGTTGGCTAAACGTGATGAAGCAAAAAATGAATGCACTCAGTTGTACAATTGACGAGATATCTCCCCTCACCCTGTCCCTGTCCCTTTCTTGTTTTTAAACTGGGAGAGAAGCGCTACACCTGGTGGAGAGAGGCTGTACGACAAAGAACAAGTTGCATTATGCCTGCTGTGCGTTATGTCATGACGTCACAATTTAACCTACAGCGTCAGAGGGGTCCGTTTTTTCAACTTTTCTCCAATACTATTGGGCCATTACCATGTCAATCAACGCTTGAATAGAAACGTAGTTCACACCCCAGATTTTGATGCCAACACAGTCTCTACAGTCCCATTAGTTTTCATTGCAGCCTCGTTTGAATGCCGCGGTTTTGGTACGGAATGGGGTTAGTCAACAGTACAGTGTCTATGTGTGTTGGGGTCATTGAGAGTGCACACATGTGGCGCACCAATATTTTTGTTTGTTGACCACACCAAGTGTGTGATAGTGTGTTTGTGATGGAAACGTACTGTTAAAGGTGGACAGGTACAGTAAATGAGGCTTGACTGTACAGTATATCAGTCATGTGTAGGTGTTCCATGACATTAATGAGTATGAGATAGTATGTATATAGCATCACCTGCAGTGTCCTGGTATCCTACTACAGGAGATAGAGGACAGCTGTGTGTGAAGATTTACTCTCTGTCCCATCCTTCTATCCTAGCCCACTGAGCTCCCTCCCTCCCTCTCTCCCAGAACCTCTTCATCTCTTCCTGAATTCAGGAATAAACTTGTGCAGAGCAACAGAGAGGGGCCTGATCCGTGTTCATGTTCCTCCACTGTGTGAATTACGGTTTCCCGTCTGAGGCTGAACCAGGGAACAAGTCTGAACGGCCATCCATCAGCCACTGCGTCTGCAGCTCTGCATCCTACTGAACAATGTGTGACCCTCTCCTAACCCTAACGCTGGGCACACAGAGCGGTCAGGAGAGGGGTGACTTCCACACCGTAACTTCCGGCCTACACCGGAAACAGAACACAGCACAGTAAATCATAAAGTCAAACTGAAACAGTTCCACAGAGGTAGTTTCATTTGGTGAGCTGGGAGAGTTGATGGCAACAGTGGTGGGATAAAACTCAACAGCTATAGAGCATTATGCTATCCTCAAAGACATTCAAAAAGACTTCATTTGAGGTCAAATCAATCTCAACCAGTACCTGACATCATGTTGCCAGTTGGATGGATGATCTGTGGGTTGGATGATTAACTAGTCTGATTAGTGTCTGTATGGTCTGTTGGCTGAAGAGGCTGGCTGGGTGGCAGAGGGACTGATGCCCTCTTTCTCTATCTCTATCTGTAATGTCTGGGTCTAGTCTACAACATGTCCTGCAACCATCCCCTCACTCTACCCCCTACCTCTCCATATATCTATAAATCAACTCTAACAGACCACACACACACACAGTCACAAATGCATGCACGCAGGCACACCCATGTTCATATATGCACAAAAATACACACAGACATATTTGAGCGATTTCTTATGTAACCTTGCCGTCCTCTTTCTCTGTTTTTTCCTTTTATGGGCTCAAAGAAAATGTATTCAAAACCTCTCTTTGCAAAGTAAGGAAAGGCTTTTGGGTAACAGTACTGTAGTGTGTGTGTCATGTATATGTATGACACTGAGGGTGTGCAAGAGGGAGAGAGGGAGGGAGGGGGAGAGAGAGAGGGGGAGGTAGAGACAGAGAGGGGGAGGTAGAGACAGAGAGATGGAGGAGGTAAAGGAGGTAGAGGAGGTAGAGGCTAGCAGGATGTTATCGACATCCTGTCTGAGTGACCTGATGGTGATTGTATGTAGAGACAGCGACCCCCTGGCCTTGACAACCCCTTAGAGACAACCCCTGACCTTAACCGGGTACAACCCAGCCGTGAGAGAGCTGGGCGAAGGGTGTGTGTGTTTGTGCGTGTGTGTCAACTTTAGATATCACGTCACATGATCTAGCTGCTATGTACCCATACCAAGCTATTATCCAAATCAACAAACTCAATCTCTACATTTCTCTCTGAGCAACATAGACACACCATATGTTATTGCTGAAAGAACTGCAGTATGACAGAGTGCAGCCCCCCCATATCTAGAACAGCTGTGTTTAGAGCTGGGGGCTTAAATATGTGCCTTGTGTCTGCTCAGCTCATGAAAATTGCAATCCTTTCTCTGTCCTCATCTCCTTATCTGAGCTCTGCTTGACACACACACACACACACACACACACACACACACACACACACACACACACACACACACACACACACACACACACACACACACACACACACACACACACACACACACACACACACACACACACACACACACACACACACACACACACACACACACACACACCGGTGTGACAGTAAATGATGTCAGACATAGCTGCCAGACTGCTATGCATTTTATTCCAGTAGTTTTTAAAAACAGTACACTAACACATGGTGTTGACACAGAGTTCCCTGGAGTCTGATATTATTTTACCCTCAACACCAGTTATGATGGAGAATACTCAGTTGTACCACAGCCGTCAGTGATGAATTCTCTCCCAATTCTGAATTTGTGGCTTTGATTTACTACACAATGGTGAGCACATTGAGACCGTGTGTGAGTGTGTTTGTCTTAGCATAGCCTATAAAACATGCACACACATTCAAGCACATCCACAGTGGTGTAAATTGATTCCCTCTCTCTTTAGGCCCATGTCAACAGATGGGGTCTCTCTCAGTGTGGTGGGACTAGCTGAATCTGACAGGGTGATATAAGGGAGGAGGGAAAAAACAGCCAGGCCAGGCTCAGAGAGTGGTGTTTGTGTGTGAGAGAGAGAGATTTGACTGAATTAGCCCAGAGCCACAGTCTTGCTAAATGCTCTTAACCCCTCACAGGGTGCTGGTTCACATGGGAAAGGTGAGGGGCCGAGGCAGACCGGGTGTCTGGGGGATGGAGGGGGGAGGCAGTCTGACCCACGATGGATGGACAGGACAGAGGAGAAAAGGGAGGGCAGAGGGGGATGATGGTGAGGCAGGGGGGTCTTCCTGCTCTTATACCAGGCTGAAACAATCCCCCTTATTCTCCCAAGACTGCGCAACAGTGAATATCTCACAGACATCGCCCTATGCTGACCACACACACACACTTACACACAAACACGCTTGCTCCCACACATGCACACAAGCACACACACACACACACACACACACACACACACACACACACACACACACACACACACCACACACACACACACACACACACACACACACACACACACACACACACACACACACACTGATAACAAAAGTGGTAACATGATATTGTTGAGTATTGCAACAGAAGATTCCTCTTATAGCAGTGTAAATCCTTAGTGACAGACAAGGAGTGTACCAACATACATTACCATACACATTATCCCAAGAGATGAATCATACTCATCTTTACAAGATCAAATAATGAAATAGACGACTCCTCTTTCTGATGGGATAGTGTTCTGAGAGGTTGAGAAAGGGCAGAATCCCCCAGTGTCCAGGTATCACAGCCTGGCATCAGCTTGTTGAGAGTCTCATCCCCACAAACTGCTCTTTTATTACAGGAAATGACCACTGAAACGAGCGTCAATCTGTCTCTTACACAGAATGATGCAGGGGAGGCCAACACAATGTGGGCTGGGAATTTAGAGCACTGAAGCCCCTCTCTCTCTCTGAAGCCCCTGTTTGTGTGTGTGTGTGTGTGTGTGTGTGTGTGTGTGTGTGTGTGTGTGTGTGTGTGTGTGTGTGTGTGTGTGTGTGTGTGTGTGTGTGTGTGTGTGTGTTACGTTCCCCAGTTTCTGTTGTGGTTTGTGTATTATCATGTATGTATTTCAGGAGATGGATTCCTGAAGTTCTCAACGAGCAGCTGATTGGGCAATCAACATTGATTGTTTGGAGAGCTGACCCCGCCCCCTCATCAGGACGCAGCTGTCTCCAATTACTAACTTCTTCTGAAGCTATATAAGCCCCAGTTCTGTTGCTCAGGAGGGAGATGATTGCTGAGAGACAAGGCTAATGGCTGAGGGTTATAGCATGTTGGTTGTTACCAAGAATGTTGGTATGTACTGTGTCCGTTGTTGCTGAGGGAGCTGATTGGTTGTGTGTGTCAATAGGATGCAGTGTTTTGATTATTGACTTACATTTGTGTAATTCTGTTTCATTTGTTCCCAGGGGGGAAGGGGAAGGCACCTAGGGAGTGTTTAGGCAAGAGGCCCGCGGGCATACATATACCCGTAGTAGTTTGCTGTCTATGCACACTAGGAAAGACCTGGGCGGACCACCCCCTGTATTTTGGTTAGTGCACCAGGTGGTGCTAGATAGGTAAGTAGTGGGTAGTCAGGTAAGGTAGGAGAGGGGGCTTTGATATTTACTTTCTTTGCTTTGGTTCCGTCCAGCCCCTTTTTCCCAAACCTTACCACGTGAAGGAATAAATTCCCTGTTAACGGTATTCTCTGCCTATTCGTCATACTTGTTCACACCTACACTTCCCTACCTTATTCACAACAAGGAGAGTTGAGTTGTAGCAGGGTGTTGCGTTCCCTCTTTCTAGAGGCGTGCGTAACAGTGTGTGTGTGTGTGTGTGTGTGCGTGTGTGTGTGTGTGTGTATGTTTGAGGCAGATTCTTTAGCATTTAGTGAACTGACGCTATTAAAATTGTTTGATTCACAAGTAATAACGGAATAAGTTGTGGACCAAAAAATTACTTGTGGTTGGTAAGGTGCAAAATGCCTTGTTAAGTCCTGGTCATCTCCTGGTCATCTCTCTGTCTATGAATTGATTAAAGGCCCAATGCAGCTGTTTTAAAACAAATCTCAATATCAAATCATTTCTGGGCAACAATCAACCTCAAAACACTCTCCTGCAACCCGCCTCACCAATTAAAAAAAAAAAGAAGTATTATTTACCTCAAATCTGAAATCCTCAACAGAAGCTAGCCAGAGGTTAGCCAGAGGTTGGCCAGTTCACTGGCTAACGTTGGAGTTCAGCTAGCCACGGTTAGCGGTCATCAGCTATCCCTTAGCTCGAAAAGCTATCGCCAGTTTTGTACAGCGCGACTCAGACCAGAGCATACCGGACCTATTTTCTCTCCATGTCCCCGGATTTCTCCCGCAGGCTCTGGACATCTACACCAGGATCTTGCAGCTAGCTAGCTGCTACCCGAGTGACTATTGGTTAACGTTGGTCCCGGAGCTAACATCAACTATTCCGGAGCTAGCCAGCTGAAGAGTTCCATCAGCCACTCCTGGGCTACAATCACCTATCTGGACCCGTTTTACTGCCGATGCGGAGCCCCACCGAGCCTTCACGACTGGACTACAGACGTTATCTGCCCGTTGGAGTTATCCAACTGGCCCCTCCGTCGTGACGTAACCTGAACGCCCATCTGCGGCCTGCTAATCGTTAGCTGTCTTATCGGCTGCTATCTGATTAGGTCTATCGGACAATTTTCTTGGGCCACTATAACTATAACTATTTTGCCAATTGGACTGGTCCCCCCTACAACACGGAACCCCACTAACTACAGACGGAAATGCACGAGGTGGCTAAATACAGACCTCCCTCCATCTTCTGACAGCTTGCTACCTATGATCCGGCAAGCTGTCTGAATCCCACGAGACCCTTATTAAGATCACTCGGCTAAGCATGCCTCTCCTTAATGTCAATATGCCTTGCCCATTGCTGTTCTGGTTAGTGTTTATTGGCTTATTTCACTGTAGAGCCTCTAGCCCTGCTCATTATACCTTATCCAACCTTTCAGTTCCACCACCTACACATGCTATGACATCTTCTGGTTTCAATGATGTTTCTAGAGACAATATCTCTCTCATCATCACTCAATGCCTAGGTTTACCTCCACTTTATTCACATCCTACCATACCTTTGTCTGTACATTATACCTTGAAGCTATTTTATCGCCCCCAGGAACCTGCTCCTTTTACTCTCTATTCTGGACGTCATAGACGACCAATTCTCATAGCTTTTAGCCGTACCCTTATCCTGCTCCTCCTCTGTTCCTCTGGTGATGTAGAGGTGAATCCAGGCCCTGCAGTGCCTAGCTCCACTCCTATTCCCCAGGCGCTCTCTTTTGATGACTTCTGTAACCGTAATAGCCTTGGTTTCATGCATGTTAACATTAGAAGCCTTCTCCCTAAGTTTGTTTTATTCACTGCTTTAGCACACTCTGCCAACCCGGATGTCTTAGCCGTGTCTGAATCCTAGCTTAGGAAGTCCACCAAAAACTCTGAAATCTTCATCCCTAACTACAACATTTTCAGACAAGATAGAACGGCCAAAGGGGGCGGTGTTGCAATCTACTGCAGAGATAGCCTGCAGAGTTCTGTCCTACTATACAGGTCTGTACCCAAACAATTTGAACTTCTACTTCTAAAAATACATCTCTCTAAAAACAAGTCTCTCCCCGTTGCCGCCTGCTATAGACCACCCTCTGCCCCCAGCTGTGCTCTGGACACCATATGTGAACTGATTACCCCCCATCTATCTTCAGAGCTCGTGCTGCTAGGTGACCTAAACTGGGACATGCTTAATACCCCAGCCATCCTACAATCTAAGCTTGATGCCCTCAATCTCAGGCAAATTATCAATGAACCTACCAGGTACCACCCCAAAGCCGTAAACACGGGCACCCTCATAGATATCATCCTAACCAACTTGCCCTCAAAATACACCTCTGCTGTTTTCAACCAAGATCTCAGCGATCACTGCCTCATTGCCTGCATCCGTAATGGGTCAGCGGTCAAGCGGCCGCCACTCATCACTGTCAAACGCTCCCTGAAACATTTCAGCGAGCAAGCCTTTCTAATCGACCTGGCCCGGGTATCCTGGAAGGATATAGACCTCATCCCGTCAGTAGAGGATGCCTAGTTATTTTTTTTAAATGCCTTCCTCACCATCTTAAATAAGCATGCCCCATTCAAGAAATGTAGAACCAGGAACAGATATAGCCCTTGGTTCTCTCCAGACCTGACTGTCCTTAATCAACACAAAAACATCCTGTCGTAACCGCCATCGATAAGAAACAATACTGTGCTGCCGTATTCATTGACCTGGCCAAGGCTTTCGACTCTGTCAATCACCACATCCTCATCGGCAGACTCAATAGCCTTGGTTTCTCAAATGATTGCCTCGCCTGGTTTACCAACTACTTCTCTGATAGAGTTCAATGTGTCAAATCGGAGGGCCTGTTGTCCGGGCCTCTGGTATTCTCTATGGGGGTGCCACAGGGTTCAATTCTTGGGCCAACTCTTTTCTCTGTATACATCAATGATGTCGCTCTTGCTGCTGGTGAGTCTCTGATCCACCTCTACGCAGACGACACCATTCTGTATACTTCTGGGCCTTCTTTGGACACTGTGTTAACAACCCTCCAGACGAGCTTCAATGCCATACAACTCTCCTTCCGTAGCCTCCAACTGCTCTTAAATACAAGTAAAACTAAATGCATGCTCTTCAACCGATCGCTGCCCGCACCTGCCCGCCCGTCCAGCATCACTACTCTGGACGGTTCTTACTTAGAATATGTGGACAACTACAAATACCTAGGTGTCTGGTTAGACTGTAAGCTCTCCTTCCAGACTCACATCAAACATCTCCAATCCAAAGTTAAATCTGGAATTGGCTTCCTATTTCGCAACAAAGCATCCTTCACTCATGCTGCCAAACATACCCTCATAAAACTGACCATCCTACCGATCTTCGGCTTCGGCAATGTCATTTATAAAATAGCCTCCAATACCCTACTCAATAAACTGGATGCAGTCTATCACAGTGCCATCCGTTTTGTCACCAAAGCCCCATATACTACCCACCACTGCGACCTGTACGCTCTCGTTGGCTGGCCCTCGCTTCATACTCGTCGCCAAACCCACTGGCTCCAGGTCATCTACAAGACCCTGTTAGGTAAAGTTCCCCCTTATCTCAGCTCACTGGTCACCATAGCAGCACCCACCTGTAGCACGCGCTCCAGCAGGTATATCTCTCTGGTCACCCCCAAAGCCAATTCCTCCTTTGGCCGTCTCTCCTTCCAGTTCTCCCCTGCCAATGACTGGAACGAACTACAAAAATCTCTGAAACTGGAAACACTTATCTCCCTCACTAGCTTTAAGCACCAGATGTCAGAGCAGCTCACAGATCACTGCACCTGTACATAGCCCATCTATAATTTAGCCCAAACTACTACCTCTTCCCCTACTGTATTTATTTATTTATTTATTTTGCTCAATTGCACCCCATTATTTCTATTTCTACTTTGCACTTTCTTCCACTACAAATCTACCATTCCAGTGTTTTACTTGCTATATTGTATTTACTTTGCCACCATTGCCTTTTTTGCCTTTACCTCCCTTATCTCACCTCATTTGCTCACATTGTATATAGACTTATTTTTCTACTGTATTATTGACTGTATGTTTGTTTTACTCCATGTGTAACTCTGTGTTGTTGTATGTGTCGAATTGCATTGCTTTATCTTGGCCAGGTCGCAATTGTAAATGAGAACTTGTTCTCAACTTGCCTACCTGGTTAAATAAAGGTAAAATATTATTATATATTTTTTTTAAGTACCTTACTGTGATTGTTTTCAATTAAAATGGTCAAAAATAAACAAAAATAACTTCTTAGCATAGAGAAATTCCTCAAGTAAGAATTTAGCTAGGACTGTCTGGGAGTGGGGAAGGGAAAACTGAAAACTATCTGTTATTGGCAGAGAGGTTTGGAACTCTCTTTTTTATTAATTTACAACCTGGTAAGTCTTTTCAAACAACTCTTGCACTAAAAGGGCATTATCAGCATTTTTACAATTTCACTGTATTATTCCATCCTCATAGTGCAGGAACAGATATAAAACATAAGAAATCACATTTTTTACTACACTGGGCCTTTAATACCTTAGAATAGATTCACTGTCTGCATCACACCCCGTACTTGTTATTTAGGAAACTCCAATGCTGTGTTACCATGAGTTAGGAGTTTGGTGATGACTCCTTTGTAAATGGACACTTAATATACCCCCATACAGAATGTAAACCTTTTTGAGATTTACTGAGAATTGCTAAATGTAGTCCATTTATGAGACCAGCATTATGCAATGCAACATTAACACAGAAAGACAGGACTCATTGTGTATTTCATTGAGTTACTCAGCAGCACTCTGTTTCAGTGTATACTCTGTATTTCATTGAGTTACTCAGCAGCACTCTGTTTCAGTGAATACTCTGTATTTCATTGAGTTACTCAGCAGCACTCTGTTTCAGTGTATACTCTGTATTTCATTGAGGTTACTCAGCAGCACTCTGTTTCAGTGTTTACTCTGCTCTCCATGACTATTCACTGATATGGTATTAAATAGCGGATGAGGTTAAAGAAATGTTTACTCACACGCCTCCCAATTGCTGGCAGCTGTCCAGTGGACTGGGTCCTAGGCGAGGCCCTGGTCTGGGCCCGGCCTAGCCTGGATCTTCTAGCCCTGATTACAATGCTGTCAGAGGAAGACAGATGAACAAAGCCACTGGGACTTACTATGTTTAGCCACAGAGTGCTGGGCTGTATTCTCCTCTTCTGTGGAGAGGAGAGAGAGAGAGAGAGAGAGAGAGAGAGAGAGAATGAGTACACTGCATAAAGACGTGGAGAAAGTCACGTAAGTCATCACATATACAAAATTATTACTACAGAACTGTGTTACTTCACTACTCTTTATTTTGTAACCGCTTGAGCACACACAACACACACACACATACACATACACACAACACACATACACATACACGTACACACACACACACACACACACACACATACACATACACACACACAACACACATACACACACACACACACACACACACACACACACACACACACACACACACACACACAGCATTAACAGTGACACCAGTGAATAATGACCACTTGTCTGCTTGTCCACAGTGATAGTCTCTCTCGTGTCTTCACTCCATGTCACAGACACTGTCATCTGTCACTAGAGAAGAAGACAAAGCAACATTTACCCTGGCCTCCCTCCATCATTCACCTCATCCTCCTCTCCTCCTCCCGTCCTCCCCCTCCCAGGGCAGTGTTGGTTTAACCCTGATGGGCAGCAGGCAGGGTGGGTGGATGCCACACAGACACTATAATGTGATTTATGGTCAGCTCTCAGTGTGGGGAGGAGATGACCACTCTGATCTGACCTACCGTGTTATCAACACTATGGCTGTATGGGACTGGACTGGACAGGCTGCCACATCAACAAGCACACTACACTTAGAGTCTACAGTCTGCACACACAGCTGAGAGAGCACGCTTACTCACCTCTCAGACACCAAGGCCGACAAGGTCACAATACTTGGAGCACGATTCATCAGGACAAAACTTCCCCTTTTTACGAAATTCAGGTTCTTCCAGATTTACAATAAACAGCATGAAAACTCAGCAAAATCTCTATCTGCAGCATTTCCAACTGGAGATGTGCGCATATGCTGTCTATAGAGCAATGCAGACTATCTCCAGCAGGGGGGGACCTTACCAATGGAATCAGACAGAAGATAATAGACAAAATACAATCAGGAAAACTATTTTTGATGCAATATTGATAGTACATATTACAATTATTCGACAAGGGAACAACAATCCCACCTCTTTCATTGTCAATAATAAAATGTTGTCCATATTCTTGATGAAGAATGTTAAACTCACTGGCTTGCATCGTTGCTAATAGCTTTATATTGAAAATAATGTGATTGGAACAATTTTTTAATGAGATTCAATTATTTAACAATTATTTAACAACAACAAGTACATTATAATTACTACACACTTTCTACCTGGTTTAAGTTGTTTAAGTTTAGACTGGAGTTTTTTCTCTCTAATAAAAAAATATATATAAATATGTATTTTTTTAAATCTTTTTGTTTTTTAACTCAGACACCAGCAACCCATTCCAGACCCAAATTTGGGTCGCGACCCACCAGTTGAAAATCGCTGGAGTAGAGGACAAAGGTACAAAACCGTTATATTCTACAGAATATGGATAACTACGGTTTAGGTGGCTCACAGGACAAGAAAGCTTACAGACCACTGGAACAAAGAACAATGGCTACTAAAATTATTATTATTTTACACGAATAGCTGCAAAGACCACTGTTACAGTTTTTTCCAACTGCTTACACACGTTTTCAAAACTGTCTCTCCTTTTTTTCAAAACTCTACACACAATTCCCAAAACTGCACACACAAAATGCAAAATGCCTCACATCTCCTTCAAAATGTAACACTGCATTCAAAATGCCATAAACACATGTCAGAATGAAGCATTTGCATCAAATGGCAAACACTGCTTTCATAATAGTACATTTTTGGATATACCATGTAAACACTGTTGTTCTAAATCTAAAGCTCTTTGGTCTTTCATAGGCTTATATCTATATTTCAATACAATGTTCTACAGTGAAATTAATCTGCTGAGAGGGGTAACAAGTACACTGTAAACACCAATGCAATGTAGAAACAGAACATATTTATTAGGCCAAACATTACTGTTGTATACAGTAGCATACAACAAAACCATAAACATATGTAAACCAAAAGTATATTCTTTAGAATACAGTAAATAACACAATTGTGTGTGTGGGGTCCCGGGGGGGGCAGTCCAGGAATTGGTAAGGGGGGGCAGTCACCAGTGCTAAGCTACGCTTCATCTCTTCTCCGGGCTGGGTCTGGCCACAATACTTCGTCCACATCACAAGATACGTTTTCTCTTGCCAAACATCAAGGGAAGTATCTCCTAGCATGGCGTATCCAACCTTGGACAGAGGCAACCTCTATGTCCCCACATGCGTCCTCCATTGCCTGGAGAAGCGGCATGCGGGCATAGGGTTGGCGATCATACACTTTCCAGCGCCAGGCTGAGAAGAATTCCTCTATAGGATTTAGAAAAGGTGAATATGGGGGTAGGTACAAAACTACAA
Source organism: Salmo salar (assembly GCF_965601325.2). NCBI lineage: Eukaryota > Metazoa > Chordata > Actinopteri > Salmoniformes > Salmonidae > Salmo > Salmo salar. Next base: position 22,584,141 of record NC_138316.1, on the reverse strand, counting down.
ATTGTGGATGGGTGGCAAACCAGTTTTGGACCAGAACAGCCCGGTGAAAACTAACATTGTCCCATAAAACCACAAATCTAGCAGGCTCCTGATCTGGATCAGGGACAAGCATTGTGTAAATTGCATCCAGAAAAGTGAGCATATGGCCGGTGGGCATTGTGATGGAGGACCCCGTTTTGAGTGATGGCAGCACACATAGTTATATTACCCCCACGCTGTCCAGGGACATTGGTAATTGCCCTCTGTCCTATTGTGTGTGTGACCTGGTGAATAAGTGTAGCATTTTGATTGGTTGTGTTTGGAAAAGGAAAGCAAGTCACTTCCTGTTAGATTTTTGTGTTTTAGGTAGAGAATTGTGTGTAGTGTTTTGAAAAAAGTGTTTTATGCAATTGACAACTGAGTCAAAGGCTGAGAAATAGCTTATGGTTTTGGATATTTGGTGTGTAGTTTTGCACCTTGAGTGAGAGGTTTCAAAAATCATGTGACATGAAAAGATTTTGTGTGTAAGCAGTTGGAAAAAACTGTAATACAGCCTCAGTGGAGACATACTGTATACCTGGTGCTTAAGTTCAAACCAGAATAAAGATTTTTTTTAATTCACAGAGTTCTTCATTGAACATCTTTGAAAACAAAAATGCAGTTGGGATCTGGGCAATATAAACAGGGATCTATTTCTGTAGCTGTGACACACAGTGGTTTCTCTGGAAAAGAAGCACCAAGAGTAACATCCCAACAAAGGAGGCCACACAGGCACTGGTGGTTAGGACAACTGGGAATGTCATCCCTTCCCTCCAGACCCATACACACTGGGAGGGAGAGTGGGATGGAGGGATAGAGGAGAGAGGGAGAGAGGGAGAGGGAGAAAGTAAGCGAGAGAGGAGGAAGGAGAAAAGAGGGAGAGGGATGGTTAAGGGAGGGAGAGTGATGGAGGGGAGAGAGGCAGAGAGAGTTCGAATAGAAAAATAGAGAGAAGCGGGGGAAAGAAAGGAGTTAGCGAGAGAGAGGGAGCGAGAGAGAGAGAGAGAGAGAGAGAGAGAGAGAGAGAGAGAGTTGTGGAGGTGAAGGAGACAGGGAAAGATAGAGGGGGAGAGATAGAAGAGCAGAGGAGGGAGAGATAGAGGGGGAGTGATAGAGGAGCAGAGGGAGAGATAGAGGGGGAGAGATAGAGGGGGAGAGATAGAGGAGCGAGAGATAGAGGGATGTTAGGACAGGGAGTGCGTCAGATCATCCCAGTAAAGTCACCCTGACATGCAGAGAGAGACCAGATAGAACTCTCCCCCTCATAAACTCAGCAACCAGAGCTCAGTTTAACCTGGCAAAGTGTCCCTGCGCAAAAAAACAAGTACAAGTGAATGTGAACTACAGTACTTACCCAAAAGTGTCTGCAAGCAGAGAGACATTGCAAAGAGATAAAAGCAGGGTGTACTTAAAAAATAGGCATTTTTAGCTTTCATTCATCCATTTATGGACATATCAAATAACATGCACACTGACATGTTTGGGCATAGGGCTTTATCAGTTAGTGGGGGTAGGGACATAGCCACCAAGCAGCCTGGATCAGACAGGAGACAGAGGGAAGCCAGACAAGACCCACTCTCCCCTCTCCTCCCAGACTAACCCTAGCCCACCCAATTTACCCCATCAATCAAAGGATTAGGGACCAAACACTCTCATCCCCCTCCCTTAATCCAACCAACAACATACACACGCACACACACACACACACACACACACACACACACAACACACACACACACACACACACACACACACACACACACACACACACACACACACACACACACACACACACACACACACACACACACACACACACACACACACACACACACACCCACACGGACACACACATGCATGCATGCACGCATATCACTGATTCTACCTCAATCTACTTCCTCCCATTTCCAGTCTACCCCTCCACCTAACCAGCCCTGTTTAGGATGGGTCACTATCAGCATAGCAATCTCTGATATGTTTGGAGATGCTCTGCCTCATGTGCAGGTCACAGTAATCATGCTCAACAGAGGTGACTGATGCTCAACATAGTGTTCTTTATGAGAAATGACCGTCTCAGAGACAGTCACTGGTGTCTTAGTAACACACTGTATCTGTGGGCAGCGATTTTGTCTGCATGTGTGCGCGTGTGTGGATTTCGATCCAACCAATCGCTGTTGTTCCTCTGATGATATCTGTTGACAGTCAAGTAGAAATGGTGTACAGATAAATATTCAGTTTGCTAGTTTGTTTTTGGACAGTGTTCACAGTGCCGCGTTCACACAATGAAGCAGTACCAACACACATGGGAAGGTGCGTGAGAGGACATCGTCATCCTCCTCACCACCTACGTAGTTGTGTGGGAGCAGGAAGGTAACCTGTTAGGGCTAGGGGGCAGTATTTACACGGCCGGATAAAAAACGTACCCGATTTAATCTGGTTATTACTACTGCCCAGAAACTAGAATATGCATATAATTATTGGCTTTGGATAGAAAACACCCTAAAGTTTCTAAAACTGTTTGAATGGTGTCTGTGAGTATAACAGAACTCATATGGCAGGCAAAAACCTGAGAAGATTCTGTACAGGAAGTACCCTCTCTGACCATTCCTTGGGCTTCTTGGCTCTGTTTATTGAAAACTTAGGATCTTTGCTGTAACGTGACACTTCCTACAGCTCCCATAGGCTCTCAGAACCCGGGAAAAAGCTGAATGATGTAATTCCAGCCCCTGGCTGAAAAACATTAGCGCCTTTGGTAAGTGGTCTATCAGAGGACCATCAGACTGAGGCGCGTGCACGGGGCGACACTATGTTTTTATTTTCTCTCTCTTTGTACTAAAACACGATTTCCCGGTCGGAATATTATCGCTTTTTTATGAGAAAAATGGCATAAAAATTTATTTTAAACAGCGGTTGACATGCTTCGAAGTACGGTAATGGAATATTTAGAATTTTTTTGTCACGAAACGCGTCGGGCGCGTCACCCTTCTTTACCCTTTCGGATAGTGTCTTGAACGCACGAACAAAACGCCGTTATTTGGATATAACTATGGATTATTTTGAACCAAACCAACATTTGTTATTGAAGTAGAAGTCCTGGGAGTGCATTCTGACGAAGAACAGCAAAGGTAATAACATTTTTCTTATAGTAAATCTGACTTTGGTGAGGGCTAAACTTGTTGGGTGTCTAAATAGCTAGCCCTGTGATGCCGGGCTATCTACTTAGAATATTGCAAAATGTGCTTTCACCGAAAAGCTATTTTAAAATCGGACATAGCGAGTGCATAGAGGAGTTCTGTATCTATAATTCTTAAAATAATTGTTATGTTTTTTGTGAACGTTTATCGTGAGTAATTTAGTAAATTCACCGGAAGTTTGCGGGGGGTATGCTAGTTCTGAACGTCACATGCTAATGTAAAAAGCTGGTTTTTGATATAAATATGAACTTGATTGAACAAAACATGCATGCATTGTATAACATAATGTCCTAAGATTGTCATCTGATGAAGATCATCAAAGGTTAGTGCTGCATTTAGCTGTGATTTGGGTTTATGTGACATTATATGCTAGCTTGAAAAATGGGTGTCTGATTATTTCTGGCTGGGTACTCTGCTGACATAATCTAATGTTTTGCTTTCGTTGTAAAGCCTTCTTGAAATCGGACAGTGTGGTTAGATTAACGAGAGTCTTGTCTTTAAAATGGTGTAAAATAGTCATATGTTTGAGAAATTGAAGTAATAGCATTTCTAAGGTATTTGAATAACGCGCCACGGGATTCCACTGGCTGTTACGTAGGTGGGACGAAATCGTCCCACTGGCCCTAGAGAAGATAAATGAGAGATGACTGGTGTAAAGTGTGTGTGGGGGTGGGAACATGCTGGGGAGGGTCAGTCGGTCCTCAGGGCATGTATGGTCTAGTCTAGTGTGTGTGTGTCTCATAGTCCAGTGGTTCCCAACCAGGGGTACTATGACCCCTGGGGGTACTTGGCCTATCCACAGGTGGTAATTGAGTAGACTCATGAGACCGTAGGTCTACTGGTCAAATGCACATGAGGGGGTACTTCAGGGGCCCCCCCGGGCAGAGTAAAATTAAGTTGGTGGTACAGTAACAGAAAAAGGTTGGGAACCATTGGCCTAGTCTATGCCAGTCAGTAGATTTCACTGTTCTGCTTTGCTTGTCTCTAGACTCCTGCCTTCTGTTTACTTGGGTTCTTTACAAAGGACCAGTCCCTTACATTACAACTGTATCAAAGTACATTACAACTGTATCATTACAACTGTATCAAAGTACATTACAACTGTATCATTACAACTGTATCAAAGTACATTACAACTGTATCATTACAACTGTATCATTACAACTGTATCAAAGTACATTACAACTGTATCAAAGTACATTAACTGTATCATTACACTGTATCAAAGTACATTACAACTGTATCATTACAACTGTATCATTACAACTGTATCAAAGTACATTACAACTGTATCATTACAACTGTATCATTACAGCTGTATCAAAGTACATTACAACTGTATCATTATAACTGTATCATTACAACTATATCAAAGTACATGACAACTGTATCATTACAACTGTATCAAAGTACATGACAACTGTATCATTACAACTGTATCAAAGTACATTACAACTGTATCATTATAACTGTATCATTACAACTATATCAAAGTACATGACAACTGTATCATTACAACTGTATCAAAGTACATGACAACTGTATCATTACAACTGTATCAAAGTACATGACAACTGTATCATTACAACTGTATCATTACAACTGTATCATTACAGCTGTATCATTACAACTGTATCATTACAACTGTATCATTACAACTGTATCATTACAACTGTATCAAAGTACATTACAACTGTATCATTACAACTGTATCATAACAACTGTATCAAAGTACATTACAACTGTATCATTACAACTGTATCATTACAGCTGTATCATTACAACTGTATCATTACAGCTGTATCATTACAACTGTATCATTACAACTGTATCAAAGTACATTACAACTGTATCATTACAGCTGTATCATAACAACTGTATCAAAGTACATTACAACTGTATCATTACAACTGTATCATTACAACTGTATCATTACAGCTGTATCATTACAACTGTATCATTACAACTGTATCATTACAACTGTATCATTACAACTGTATCAAAGTACATTACAACTGTATCATTACAACTGTATCATAACAACTGTATCATAACAACTGTATCAAAGTACATTACAACTGTATCATTACAACTGTATCATTACAGCTGTATCATTACAACTGTATCATTACAGCTGTATCATTACAACTGTATCATTACAACTGTATCAAAGTACATTACAACTGTATCATTACAGCTGTATCATAACAACTGTATCAAAGTACATTACAACTGTATCATTATAACTGTATCATTACAACTATATCAAAGTACATGACAACTGTATCATTACAACTGTATCAAAGTACATGACAACTGTATCATTACAACTGTATCAAAGTACATTACAACTGTATCATTATAACTGTATCATTACAACTATATCAAAGTACATGACAACTGTATCATTACAACTGTATCAAAGTACATGACAACTGTATCATTACAACTGTATCAAAGTACATGACAACTGTATCATTACAACTGTATCATTACAACTGTATCATTACAGCTGTATCATTACAACTGTATCATTACAACTGTATCATTACAACTGTATCATTACAACTGTATCAAAGTACATTACAACTGTATCATTACAACTGTATCATAACAACTGTATCAAAGTACATTACAACTGTATCATTACAACTGTATCATTACAGCTGTATCATTACAACTGTATCATTACAGCTGTATCATTACAACTGTATCATTACAACTGTATCAAAGTACATTACAACTGTATCATTACAGCTGTATCATAACAACTGTATCAAAGTACATTACAACTGTATCATTACAACTGTATCATTACAACTGTATCATTACAGCTGTATCATTACAACTGTATCATTACAACTGTATCATTACAACTGTATCATTACAACTGTATCAAAGTACATTACAACTGTATCATTACAACTGTATCATAACAACTGTATCATTACAACTGTATCATTACAGCTGTATCATTACAACTGTATCATTACAACTGTATCAAAGTACATTACAACTGTATCATTACAACTGTATCATTACAACTGTATCATAACAACTGTATCATTACAACTGTATCATTACAACTGTATCATTACAACTGTATCATTACAACTGTATTAAACATTTCCAGTAAGGTATTCTGACCCTCTCGTTGGTGTAACGACACTGACGATGACTAACAACCTACGATGGCTTGGATTGTTAGTCAGATCTAAAATAGTCAGATCTAAAATAGAAGCACCATTATTCAGGAACGTTAACAATGACAGGATCCCTAAACACTGATGTCATCTCTCAGCGCCACAGCGTGCCATAATTCCACTGTGACGACATTTAGCAACACCATCATCCATCAACAGCCTATCTGGAGAGAGAGGGCTGCTGTTGTACAGTGTTACAGACCTAATGGCCACACTGATACAGACAGTGATAAGGTCCTGATCATCAACAGCCTATCTGGAGAGAGAGGGCTGCTGTTGTACAGTGTTACAGACCTAATGGCCACACTGATACAGACAGTGATAAGGTCCTGATCATCAACAGCCTATCTGGAGAGAGAGGACTGCTGTTGTACAGTGTTACAGACCTAATGGCCACACTGATACAGACAGTGATAAGGTCCTGATCCCTGATATCCTGGACAAGATGTCAGACACAGTGTTCTCTTTTAAAGAGACAGTGCTGGAGGTATTAGCAGGGGTAAAATGAGGTAACACATCCCTCCTCCTCTCCTCTCCTCCTCCTCCTCATGCTTCTGGTTTATTTCCATCCCGCTCCGCTCGGGTCGAGTGTGACGCACATTTGAAATAGCTGGGAAAATAATCAGCCCTTTTATTACGGTGGTGTCATCAGAAGCAGAAAAGCCACAGTAAGTGACCGTTTAGTTTCCCCTGCCTGGCTTGGCGAAGTCTGACTGACACCAAACTCAACATCTTCCTGACTTCAGAGTCTGGCAAGGCTGCTTGATGTTGTAGGCACGATGCATCCATAATGAAGGGGACTATGCTTTTTGCTGATTGGTTCTCTACCTTTGTCTTTCTCACTCAAACACCCACATGGACAACCACACACAGCCCCCGAGCCCCGCCCACTTCCAATACAACTCTTAGATTTTCTAATCAAGACAACGTGAGGTCTCAACTCCCCAGAAAAATAAGAAACCGTTTCAGAGAACAATCAAAGCTCAGCACATTTCTGTGTGAATACTACATTTCCAACGGACTCCTGTCCAGACCAGTGTGTCACCGTTCTCCCTCGAGTCAGCTAGGCTAGGCCTTGTCTGGTCTTGTCTGATAGAGGCCTCCAGGGCCATGACTCAAACACCCGGACATGAGAGCCAAGGGGGCCACCAGGACAGTTGAATCACTACAGACCTGCATCCCAGGGGCCAGCAGGACAGTATAACCACTACAGACCTACAGCCCAGGGGCCAGCAGGACAGTATAACCACTACAGACCTACAGCCCAGGGGCCAGCAGGACAGTATAACCACTACAGACCTACAGCCCAGGGGCCAGCAGGACATTATAACCACTACAGACCTACAGCCCAGGGGCCAGCAGGACATTATAACCACTACAGACCTACAGCCCAGGGGCCAGCAGGACATTATAACCACTACAGACCTACAGCCCAGGGGCCAGCAGGACAGTATAACCACTACAGACCTACAGCCCAGGGGCCAGCAGGACATTATAACCACTACAGACCTACAGCCCAGGGGCCAGCAGGACAGTATAACCACTACAGACCTACAGCCCAGGGGCCAGCAGGACATTATAACCACTACAGACCTACAGCCCAGGGGCCAGCAGGACAGTATAACCACTACAGACCTACAGCCCAGGGGCCAGCAGGACATTATAACCACTACAGACCTACAGCCCAGGGGCCAGCAGGACAGTATAACCACTACAGACCTACAGCCCAGGGGCCAGCAGGACATTATAACCACTACAGACCTACAGCCCAGGGGCCAGCAGGACAGTATAACCACTACAGACCTACAGCCCAGGGGCCAGCAGAGAGCATACTGGATATCAGGGTGGAGTCCATTCTGATTCACTTCAGTCTATTCATGAAGTGATTTTAAAACGTAATACACCATAAAAAAAATACATAATAAAATAATGGGCAATCATTGGAGAGAAAACTTTAATTGAGTCCTATTCTGCTGAGAGCAATATCTGAGGGAGAAAAACTAAGCTGACTACCGCATAAAAAACACTTAATTCACGAGCCAAGCTGTTATATCCCTGACTTAACAGGTTCAATGCCTAATGTCATTTATAAGCAAATGAAAACAAATTAATGCAGAGTCATCTTTACAGCTGTCCTGTGTGTGTATGTGTGTGTGTGTGTGTGTGTGTGTGTGTGTGTGTGTGTGTGTGTGTGTGTGTGTGTGTGTGTGTGTGTGTGTTGTGTGTATGTGTGTGTGTGTGTGTGTGTGTGTGTATGTGTGTGTGTGTGTGTGTGTGTGTGTGTGTGTGTGTGTGTGTGTGTGTGTGTGTGTGTGTGTGTTGGCTAGGCTGTGTTTCCCCTGCAGGGATAGAGACAGTGTTCGAGATAAGCCCCATCTCCATTTACAATCACAGCTCCTGAGATTGAAGCTTTTTCTATAAATACATCAATGACTTCTAATACCCTATGTGCTGCTCTCAGCCTGCTGCTCTCAGCCTGCTGCTCTCAGCCTGCTGCTCTCTGCCTGCTGCTCTCTGCCTGCTGCTCTCAGCCTGCTGCTCTCTCTCTGCCTTCTGTTCTCAGCCTGCTGCTCTCCGCCTGCTGCTCTCCGCCTGCTGCTCTCCGCCTGCTGCTCTCTCTCTGCCTTCTGTTCTCAGCCTGCTGCTCTCCGCCTGCTGCTCTCCGCCTGCTGCTCTCCGCCTGCTGCTCTCCGCCTGCTGCTCTCAGCCTGCTGTTCTCAGCCTGCTGTTCTCAGCCTGCTGTTCTCAGCCTGCTGTTCTCAGCCTGCTGCTCTCAGCCTGCTGCTCTCAGCCTGCTGCTCTCTCTCTGCCTTCTGTTCTCAGCCTGCTGCTCTCCGCCTGCTGCTCTCCGCCTGCTGCTCTCAGCCTGCTGCTCTCTCTCTGCCTTCTGTTCTCAGCCTGCTGCTCTCCGCCTGCTGCTCTCCGCCTGCTGCTCTCCGCCTGCTGCTCTCCGCCTGCTGCTCTCAGCCTGCTGTTCTCAGCCTGCTGTTCTCAGCCTGCTGTTCTCAGCCTGCTGTTCTCAGCCTGCTGCTCTCAGCCTGCTGTTCTCAGCCTGCTGCTCTCAGCCTGCTGTTCTCAGCCTGCTGTTCTCAGCCTGCTGTTCTCAGCCTGCTGTTCTCAGCCTGCTGTTCTCAGCCTGCTGTTCTCAGCCTGCTGTTCTCAGCCCTGCTGTTCTCAGCCTGCTGCTCTCAGCCTGCTGTTCTCAGCCTGCTGTTCTCAGCCTGCTGTTCTCAGCCTGCTGCTCTCAGCCTGCTGTTCTCAGCCTGCTGCTCTCAGCCTGCTGTTCTCAGCCTGCTGCTGTTCTCAGCCTGCTGTTCTCAGCCTGCTGTTCTCAGCCTGCTGTTCTCAGCCTGCTGTTCTCAGCCTGCTGTTCTCAGCCTGCTGTTCTCAGCCTGCTGTTCTCAGCCTGCTGTTCTCAGCCTGCTGTTCTCCGCCTGCTGCTCTCAGCCTGCTGTTCTCAGCCTGCTGCTCTCAGCCTGCTGTTCCTCAGCCTGCTGTTCTCCGCCTGCTGCTCTCAGCCTGCTGTTCTCAGCCTGCTGCTCTCAGCCTGCTGTTCTCAGCCTGCTGTTCTCAGCCTGCTGTTCTCCGCCTGCTGCTCTCAGCCTGCTGTTCTCAGCCTGCTCCTTATGGAAACCAGATGTTACTCCTGATCCCCCCCCCCCCCCCCCCCCCCCCCACACACACACACACACGCACACACATGCACACACACACACTGGGCTAATGTAAGTTGGAGAAATACAGGACCTGTACACACGGAAGCAAAGCGCACAAACAAACACACACACACACACACAGATACACCATCATGTACACACACATCTCCACACACATAAAGACATCGACTACACAGTCCCACTCGCAGTAGAACTGTAGATCCAAGAGCCGAGATGGGATGTTTGTTTGGATTGTCTGTGTTCATCCATTGCAGTAAGTAGAAGACACAGTTGGAGACTAACTAAACTGATGCTGAGGACATCTGGGCCATAGAGCCAAAGTCAGATGCTTCAGAGAAGGACAGAATACAGCATACAGTTTCTCTCTCAATGAGGTGCCTATGTGTAGGTACCAGGAGGAAGGTAACAGGTCTTGTCCCAATCTCCTCCTTTTCCCCCATTATTCTCTTGAACTATGTAGGCCCAGAGCTATATATTTATAATATAAAATCCATGGCTCTGTGTAGGCCAATCCCTCTTTGACCCTCACTTCATCACCATCCTCTCAATCTCTCCTTACCGTCTGTCCTCCACTGTTCCCTTTCTCTCCTCTCATTCTTCTGTGCGTGCGTGCGTGCGTGCGTGCGTGTGTGTGTGCGTGTGTGTGTGTGTTAGTGTAGGGGGAAGTTCATACTGGCAGGGTCATAACTACTGTTTTCTATGAAGGGAGAAACAGTGGACATGTGCTGTGGTTTCCACCATGTGTTTCTCACAGAAGCCGACACACACACACACACAAACACACACACACATGTTGGTCTGAGTGTACTGTTGTCTGTGACCCATACCTGTGCACTGGGTTTTACAGGCTGGTTCACACTGTTGTGTCATGCGTCGCCATGCTGACGGGCCCTGAACACTAGCCCTTTGTACGGCCACACTGGTGCGTGGGAAGGCCCTCTCCTAACGTCTACTGGTTGCGTGTGTTCGCATCTGGCGTTCTCACCAACGGTAAGGATGAGTGGGCATATGGTTCTGTGTGTGTATGCAGTGGGACTGCCCTGGAGGAAGATGGGACCTGGGTCCATGTATCAGAGCTGCAGAGCAGGCTGGGTAATTCACCCCATCTGGAAGCCATTGGCCTCGGCAGCCTCTTAGCCCTGCAGCTACAAGCTTCTGTCCTCCTCATCCCAGGCCCTATACTCTGACAAACACACACAAGGGCACATAAATACACATACATTCTCACTTATACCATAGCCAAAGTGATTGACATATGAAACACACATACACACACACATACACAAACAAATCCTACTATTTGGCAGCATCTCATCCTGTCTGATCCCACAGGGAAATGCAGAGCCTGGCTGGAGATGCCTATCGCTGTGGTCTCAGACACTGAACTGTGTGTGTGGAAGACGAACTCTGTACGTGGAGACTAGTGGATAGAGAGGAGCCCCGGGGCCACAGGAAAGCCAAAGAGACACATAGACTGAAGTGAAATACAGAAAAATATCATTGACATTAGTATTCACACCCCTGAGTGTGAATACGATTACAGCTGTGAGTCGTTCTGCATAAGTCTCTAAGTGCTTTGCACACTTGGGATGTTCAATATTTGCACATTAATCTTTAAAAAATTCTTAAAGCTTTGTCAAGTTGGTTGTTGATCATTGCTAGACAGACATTTTCAAGTTTTGCCATAGATTTTCAAGCCAATTTAAGTAAAAACTGTAACCAGGCCACTCAGGAACATTCAAAGTCATCTCAGTAAGCAAATCCAGTGTATATTTGGCCTTGTGTTGTAGGTTATTGTCCTGCTGAAAGGTGAATTTGTCTCCCTGTGTCTGTTGGAAAGCAGACTGAACCAGGTTTTCCTCTAGGATTTTGCCTCTGCTTGGCTCTATTCCATAAATGTTATCCAAAATCCCTAGTCCTTGCCAATGACAAGCATACCCATAACATGATGCAGCCACCACCATGCTTGAAAATATGAAGATCGATACTCAGCTGTGTATTATGTTGGATTTGCCCTAAACATAGCACTTTGTGTTCAGGATGTGAAATTCATTTCTTTGCCACCTTTTTTGCAGGTTTACTTTAGTGCCTTATTGCAAACAGGATGCATGTTTTGGAATATTTTTTATTCTTTACAGGCTTCCTTCTTTTCACTCTGTCATTTAGGTTAGTATTGTGGTGCACGTGCAATATTGTTGATCAATCCTCAGTTTTCGCCTATCTGTCCTTATGGTGAAATTCCTGAGCAATTTTCTTCCTCTCTGATAACTGAGTTAGAAAGGATGCCTGTATCGCTAATGCGAATGGGTGCATTTATACACCATCCAAAGTGTAATTAATAGCTTCACCATGCTCAAAGGGATATTCAATGTCCGCTTTTTTTACCCATCTACCAATAGATCCCCTTCTTTGCGAAGCATTGGAAAACCTCCTTGTTCATTGTGGTTGAATCTGTGTTTGAAATTCACTGCTCGACTGAGGGACCTTACAGATAATTGTGCAGAGATGAGGTAGTTATAAAAAATTATATTAAACACTATTATTGCACACAGTGTGAGTCCATGCAACTTATTATGTGACTTGTTAAGCACATTTTTACTCCTGAATTTATTTAGGCTTGCCATAACAAAGGGGTTGAATAATTATTGACTCAAAACATTTCAGCTTTTACCATTTTTATTAATTATTAAAATGATCTAAACACATAATTCCACTTTTACATGATGGGGTATTGTGTGTAAGCCAGTGACACAAAATCTCAATTTAATAAATGTTCAATATAGGCTGTAACACAACAAAATGTGGAAAAAGTTAAGGGGTGTGAATACTTTCTGAAGGCACTGTATCTGTCAGACACTGATTAGCAGACCTGGCTGGGTCCCCATATTGTACTGCATCATCAGCATAATGTATATTCTGTAATATCTTCACTAATATGCTTCTCGGAATATGGTATAATTTACATACAGTGCATTCGAAAAGTATTCAGACCCCATTTTGTTAAGTTACAGCTTTATTCTAAAATGTATTAAATAGTATTTTTCCCCCTCATCAATCTACACACAATACCTCATAATAACAAAGCAAAAATAGTTGTACATTTTTTTTTTGAAAATTTATAAAATTAAAAAAAAGAGAATATTACATTTACATAAGTATTCAGACCCTTTACTCAGTACTTTGTTGAAGCACCCTTGGCAGCGATTAAAGCCTCGAGTCTTCTTGGGTATGAAACTACAAGCTTGGCACACCTGTATTTGGGGTGTTCCTCCCATTATTCTCTGCAGATCCTCTCAAGCTCTGTCAGAGTGGATGGGGAGCATCGCTGCACTGCTATTTTCAGGTCTTTCCAGAGATGTTCGATCGCGTTCAAGTCAGGGCTCTTGCTGGGCCACTCAAGGACATTCCAGAGACTTGTCCCGAAGCCACTCCTGCATTGTCTTGGCTGTGTGCTTAGGGTCGTTGTCCTGTTGGAAGGTGAACCTTCACCCCAGTCTGAGGTCCTGAGCGCTATGGAGCAGGTTCATCTTTCCCTCGATCCTGACTAGTCTCCCAGTCCCTGTCGCTGAAAAACATCCCCACAGCATGATGCTGCCACCACCATGCTTCACAGTAGGCATGGTGCCAGGTTTCCTCCAGACGTGACGCTTGGCATTGAGGGCAAAGAGTTCAATCTTGGTTTCATCAGACCAGAAAAATCTTGTTTCTCATGGTCTGAGAGTCCTTTAGATGGCTTTTGTCAAACTCCAAGCGGGCTCTCATGTGCCTTTTACTGAGGAGGGGCTTCCGTCTGGCCACTCTACCATAAAGGCCTGATTGGTGGAGTGCTGCAGAGATGGTTGTCCTACTAGAAGGTCCTCCCATCACCACAGCGGTGGGGACCTTCAATGATGCAGAAATGTTCTGGTAGCCTTCTCCAGATCTGTGCCTCAACACAATCGTGTCTACGGACAATTCCTTCGACCTCATGGCTTGGTTTTTGCTCTGACATGCACTGTCAACTGTGGGACCTTATATAGACAGGTGTGTGCCTTTCCAAATCAAAGTCTGAATCCTTATGTAAAAAGTAGTATTTCCGTTTTTTTTATTTTAATTTATTTTTGTTTTGTCATTATGGGGTATTGTGTTTTTTTATTTAATCCATTTTAGAATAAGGCTGTAACGTAACAAAATGTGGAAAAAGTCAAGGGTTCTGAAAAGTCAAGGGTTCTGAATACTTTCCGAATGCACGGTGCATGTATGAAATGTCTACCAACCATAGCAGTCAATGTACTCAGCTCATTTTATCAGTTGTGCTTCGATCAACTAACAAAATAAGTTCCTACTCCCCATTTACAGTAAAATCATGCCAGAAAGATACAGTAAGCTAATGGTCTTCTTGCATCTTATTTTCTACAGTAACATTTTATCTGGCATAGTATGAATCCTGCCCAGTGTGTACAAGAGCAAATTATGGGGCAGACTCCCCATCCTGTCATTGGTGTATATAGGCAGAGGGAAAGGGAAAAACAAAGTCTCCTTGGCTCTGAGGCCTGTTTCTGTGTGTGGCACCACGTCACTCTTCTCTGGCAGTCAGGTGGTAAATATTGTGTTTCCTGTCTCCTCCTTAACTGTTTTGGATATTGGCTTGTGTTAACCCTGTGACCTCATGACCCCAGGCCTGGCAGGAGGGGAGGGGATTTCTGGAGGCTGGAGGGGTTGTGTGTGTGTGTGTGTGTGTGTGTGTGTGTGTGTGTGTGTGTGTGTGTGTGTGTGTGTGTGTGTGTGTGTGTGTGTGTGTGTGTGTGTGTGTGTGTGTGTGTGTGTGTGTGTGTGTGTGTGTGTGTGTGTGTGTGTGTGCTTGGTGTGCGTGTGTGAGAAGGTGCATGCATGTGTGTGTATGTAGCAGTTGCAGTACGAGGGGAGCAGGCCCTGGCACTAGCTAGCTCATAATGCCCTCCCCTGTCTCCCTGGCAATAGTCAGGGCTGCCTGAGACATGGTTTACAGAGATAAGTGATCCCTGCTCTGCTCTGACTGCTCCATACTCAGGCCATTTCAGATGGCTATGCTAACTGACCACCACCGCCACCCAACTCCCCAGGCAGAGACCCCCTAGTAGAAGGAAAGGACCTGTACCAACCAATGGAAAGAGGACGGAGATTATCTCCATGTTGCTAAGATTGCCACTATAAAAATTACAAAATGATTGACTGTCCAGAGATTGACTACAACATTCTCTACAGTGCTGGTTACTGTCAATTGTGTTTCTCATATCTTGTATACTAAATGTTTGAAACAAAATGACATTCTAAATGCTGTGCTTACACACTATATAATCATGCTGTCTTTTGGCATGTCTAATGTACGTCTAATATACGTATGTGCATGTGTGTATGTACTGTAGTTAGTGACAGGAGGGCAGAAATCAGGGGCTGAAGAAGGGGAGCAGTTAACCTCCCTGAGTGGTTGGAGATACAGAACAAATTTAGTCATTAGGGAACTCCTCCGTGACCTCCTCTCCTCCTTTCATCTCTCTATCCAGATTAGATTGTCTGTGATGTGCTAACAAGCAGGGGAACATGATAATGTACTCCATCACCCCCTCTCTCCTTCTCTCTTCTCTCTCTCTCTCTGTCTCTTTCTCTCTCTCTCTCTCCTCTCTCTCTCTCTCTCTCTCTCTCTCTCTCTCTCTCTCTCTCTCTCTCTCTCTCTCTTCTCTCTCTCTCTCTCTCTCTCTCTCTCTCTCTCTCTCTCTCTCATCTCTTCTCTCTCTCTCTCTCTTCTCTCTCTCTCTTCTCTCTCTCTCTCTCTCTCTCTCTCTCTTTCTCTCTCTCTTCTCTCTCTCTCTCTCTCTCTCTCTCTCTGTCTCTCTCCCTCTCTTACACACACAAAACATTAGAGTTCTGTCAATTGTATGAACACTAATTTCCTGAAGTTGGAAGACAGTCTATTTTCTCCTGAAAGGACCCCTTCAGACAAGAACATGTAATGTGCTGAATACCACACAGACTCATGGGCATACTAAGCACACACTCATGTCACCTGAATAATGTACTGAAAACAAATCACTGTCTTCTCACCAGTTCTTTATTCCCAGCGGCCACTGGTTCAGAAAAACCTCTATTCTGATCAAGGAGTCACTTCCAGAGCCAAAATAAGCATACATATCCTAGGTCTCAGTGATCAGTGTGTGTTTGTGCATACTGTATGCAAGTGTGTGAGGGTGTAAGTGTGTGTATGTGAGCCAAAATGACATCACAGAGGGCCAGGTAGCCAAACGTGTGCCGTCTCAGTCAGTGTCCAATTAAGTTGCGGTAACTTCCACCCTGACTTCCGGCTGAACTACAGTCAGAGACATGGAGCAGCGTCCAAACACAACATCTCTCTGTTTCTACTGGTACCCTCCATACTACAGCCCTGGACAACTCTTATCAGCTATCAACTCTCTTACAGTACACAGCTGTGTATGTGCATATGTGCGCGTGTGTGTGTGTGCATGTTCAGTGCATTTGGAAAGTATCCCCTTGACTTTTTCAACATGTTACGTTACAGGCCTTATTCTAAAATAGATTCAATAGTTTTTTTCCCTCATCTACTCACAATACCCCAAAATGACAAAGCACATTTTTTTGGGCAAATAAAAAAAAAATATATAAAACAGAAATAGTTACGTAAGTATTCAGACCCGTTACTAAGTACTTTATTGAAGAACCTTTGGCAGCGATTATAGCCCAGCTATTTTCAGGTCTCTCCAGAGATGTTCGATCGGGTTCAAGTCCGGGCTCTGGCTGGGCCACTCAAGGACAATAAGAGACTTGTCCCGAAGCGAGTCCTGCGTTGTCTTGGCTGTGTGCTTAGGGTCGTTGTCCTGTTGGAAGGTGAACCTTCGGCCCAGTCCTGACTAGTCTCCCAGTCCCTGCCAATGAAAAACATCCCCACAGCATGATGCTGCCACCACCATGCCTCACCGTAGGGAGGGTGCCAGGTTTCCTCCAGACGTGACGCTTGGCATTCAGGCCAAAGAGTTCAATCTTGGTTTCATCAGACCAGAGAATCTTGTTTCTCATCGTCTGAGAGTCCTTTAGGGGCCTTTTGGCAAACTCCAAGCGAGCTGTCATGTGCCTTTTACTGAGGAGTGGATTTCGCCTGGCCACTCTACTATAAAGGCCTGATTGGTGGAGTGCTGCAGAGATGGTTGTCCTGCTGGAAGGTTCTCCCATCACCACAAAGGAACTCTGGAGCTCTGTCAGAGTGACCATTGAGTTCTTGGTCACCTCCCTGACCAAGGCCCTTCTCCCCCGATTGCTCAGTTTGGCCTGGCGGCCAGCTCTAGGAAGAGTCTTAGTGGTTGCAAACTTCTTCTATTTAAGAGTGATGGAGGCCACTGTGTTCTTGTGGACCTTCAATGCTGCAGAAATGTTTTGGTACCCTTTCCTAGATCTGTGCCTCGACACAATCCTGTCTTTGAGCTCCACGGACAATTCCTTCAACCTCATGGCTTTTTGCTCCGACATGCAATGCCAACTGTGGGACCTTATATAGACTGGTGTGTGCCTTTCAATGTCCCATCAATTGAATTTACCCCAAGTGGACTCTAATCAAGTTGTAGAATCATCTCAAGGATGATCAATGGAAACAGGATGCACCTGAGGTCAATTTAGTCTCATAGCAAAGAGTCTGAATACTTATGTAAATAAGGTATTTCTGTTTTTAGTTTTTAAACATTTTTAAAATGTCATTATGGGGTACAGTGAGTATTTGAAAAAAAAGTATTTGATCCCCTGCTGATTTTGTACGTTTGCCCACTGACAAAGAAATGATCAGTCTATAATTTTAATGGTAGGTTTATTTGAACAGTGAGAGACAGAATAACAACAAAAATGTTATAAAATGATTTGGATTTTAATGAGGGAAATAAGTATTTGACCCCTCTGCAAAACATGACTTAGTACTTGGTGGCAAAACCCTTGTTGGCAATCACAGAGGTCAGACGTTTCTTGTAGTTGGCCACCAGGTTTGCACACATCTCAGGAGGGATTTTGTCCCACTCCTCTTTGCAGATCTTTTCCAAGTCATCAAGGTTTTGAGTCTGACGTTTGGCAACTCGAACCTTCAGCTCCGTCCACAGATTTTCTATGGGATTAAGGTCTGGAGACTGGCTAGGCCACTCCAGGACCTTAATGTGCTTCTTCTTGAGCCACTCCTTTGTTGCCTTGGCCGTGTGTTTTGGGTCATTGTCATGCTGGAATACCCATCCACGACCCATTTTCAATGCCTTGGCTGAGGGAAGGAGGTTCTTACCCAAGATTTGACGGTACATGGCCCGGTCCATCGTCCCTTTGATGTGATGTTGTCCTGTCCCCTTAGCAGAAAAACACCCCCAAAGCCTAATGTTTCCACCTCCATGTTTGACGGTGGGGATGGTGTTCTTGGGGTCATAGGCAGCATTCCTCCTCCTCCAAACACGGCGAGTTGAGTTGATGCCAAAGAGCTCCATTTTGGTCTCATCTGACCACAACTCTTTCACCCAGTTGGCCTCTGAATCATTCAGATTTTCATTGGCAAACTTCAGATGGGCATGTATATGTGCTTTCTTGAGCAGGGGGACCTTGCGGGCGCTGAAGGATTCCAGTCCTTCACGGCGTAGTGTGTTACCAATTGTTTTCTTGGTGACTATGGTCCCAGCTGCCTTGAGATCATTGACAAGATCCTCCCGTGTAGTTCTGTGCTGATTCCTCACCGTTCTCATGGTCATTGCAACTCCACGAGTTGAGATCTTGCATGGAGCCCCAGGCCGAGGGAGATTGACAGTTCTTTTGTGTTTCTTCCATTTGCGAATAATCGCACCAACTGTTGTCACCTTCTCACCAAGCTGCTTGGCGATGATCTTGTAGCCCATTCCAGCCTTGTGTAGGTCTACAATCTTGTCCCTGACATCCTTGGAGAACTTTTTGGTCTTGGCCATGGTGGAGAGTTTGGAATCTGTGGACAGGTGTCTTTTATACAGATAACAAACTGAGATTAGGAGCACTCCCTTTAAGAGTGTGCTCCTAATCTCAGCTCGTTACCTGTATAAAAGACACCTGGGAGCCAGAAATCTTTCTGATTGAGAGGGGGTCAAATACTTATTTCCCTCATTAAAATGCAAATCAATTTATAACATTTTTGACATGCGTTTTTCTTGATTTTTTTGTTGTTATTCTGTCTCTCACTGTTCAAATAAACCTACCATTAAAATTATAGACTGATCATTTCTTTGTCAGTGGGCAAACGTACAAAATCAGCAGGGGATCAAATACTTTTTTCCCTTACTGTATTGTGTGTAGATTGATGAGGATTTAAAAAAAATGTAATACATTTAAGGCTGTAACTTAACAAATTGTGGAAAAAGTCAAGGGGTCTGAATACTTTCCAAATGCACTGTGTGTGTGTATGTACAGTAAAGCAGCAGGAGTGAAATACTGCATGAAGTTATCATTTACCCAAAGCAATCACAGTAGTCATTACCAAGGGGAGAGTGATCTCACACATGTCAAAATAAATGTGTTTGTCTGTGTGTAGGTGTAAGTGTGTGTGTGTGTGTGTGTGTTTGTACATGCCTGTGTTTGTGTGTGTTTACAGAAAGCAGAGTAGCATGTAGCCTATGTAGTGTGTGTGCATCTGTTACTTTCCCACAGTGAATTAGAATGGATTTTCCGCGATTGAGAGGGAAATTATTCTGATGTCGAAAGCAATTGGCGAGTTTGAGTACATTTTCCAACCCCCAAGGAATTGACATGCCATTGTTGATCAAAAGAGTCTCTGTAAGTTATACCAGACCTGGACAAGCAGGAAGCGACTACCTACCTGGCAAACAACACTGTCAATATGCTTCTACTTTCTGGAATGAACAGTTTTCAAGATGCAAGTACTAACTATATATTTTGGTTAGCAATTCAGAGAACTTCTCTAACCACCTCTTCATCACCATCACTTTGTCCATTATACGAGGGTTGATTGTAAACAAGGCCTAACAGAGCGGTTGTGAACAGTATGAGTAGTCTGGCCTACATATGTTCCCTCTCTAACTGCTAAACTAATGCACTAGTATGCACGTCATCACGCTAGGCATTACATTAGTCTCAGTGGATTCAATCAGTCTGTGTGATGGGAAAAACCCATGATGGTCTGAACCTAGTGACTCCCCATTGGCCTAGTTATTCACATACATGCCCCACTTAGTGATAGTGACGCAAAATGATTCTCAACATTACATTTATCACCAAGAATTCCCTGGATGTCACAATTGCCATTGGGCGGAGGAATGGGGTATTAGGGCCGTCCCATAGGGACAGCAGTGATATGAGGAGGACGAGTATTTGTAATTTCAGAGTAGAAGAAACACAGAGTGTAAACAGTGGCTGTGTGTTAGGACAGGACAGGGCTCGGCTCCTGGCAAGAGACAAGGCTCTCTGAGCTCACAGACTACTATTAAACAACCTACACTCAGAGAGAGAGAGAGAGAGAGAGAGAGAGAGAGAGAGAGAGAGAGAGATAGAGAGAGAGAGAGAGAGAGAGAGAGAGAGAGAGAGAGAGAGAGAGAGACTATGCCCTCCGTCCCACATCCTCCTGGGTGGTCCATGTTACAGGGAGTATAAAAGACTGACAAACAGGCCGACTGTAAACTGTAAACCAGCCCCACAATACACTGGGCCAAAACACAGCTAGGACTGGCCATGGAAACACTAGCTGCTGCTGGTGAGGGCGGGGGAAAGAAGTGACTGAGAAACAGAGAAGGAGAACAATAAAATACCTGACCCAACTGTAACGGAAGAACACAGGGAGGATCGGGAAAAATAAGTAGAGAGAGATATAGCAGAGTCATCAAGTTCTGTCCAGGTTCTGCTTAATGCCTCTATTCAGACCACTGTGTGCTGTAGAGCAATTAACATTATAGACCAATTAACATCACATACAGTACAGTAAAAGTACCACCTCCACAACTACCTGCAGGCCTGTTGTTATACTGTAATGTAGAATCAGGCCTGGTACAAACTGGGCTGCAGAGGGGAGGAAATTACACAATTTGCCCCTGATTCCAACTGTCAAACATGAGGATGTGGAGAGATGTTGACCCTTAAGATGAAAGCGAGCAGGGTAACTCAGAGTAGTCGCCTAACTACTGTACCCTGTATGTCTGTAGTCTGTGGTTAGGGTTGGGGTTAGGACTCTGCTTCCGGGATAGATTAGAGGCGGATCAATGGCAATAGTTCATAGTTTAGGCTTCCCTGGTGAATATACGACCTGGAACTACGACGTGTGGTTAGATTATTTCTGTTCCTCTGAATCTGATAGCTCAGTGGTCTGGAATGGGAGTTGATCGTTCAGAAATGTCTCAACTTCCCCAGTGGATATCCAGGTTGTAGTAGTGAAAGAGGATTGGTTCTCATTGACTTCCTAAAGTGCAAAATGTAGATAACACATGACACAACAAGATGTCAGCTTGAGAGGCTGAAGAGCAGGTAGGCAGGCAGGCGCTCATTCTCCCTTACCACAGGACATTCAAACAAACAAGCAGAACCTCACATCCTGCCCACCAGGCCATGCCATGCTCTGTCACACACTGAGGAGAAATTCACAGGATCAACAGGGCATTCTCTGTGTGTGTGTGTGTGTGTGTGTGTGTGTGTGTGTGGTGTGTGTGTGTGTGTGTGTGTGTGTGTGTGTGTGTGTGTGTGCCGAAAAGGACTAGTGTCTCTTGGTCCTGGTTGTGTCGCCATGACAACAATGAAGCCATGTTCAACATGACAGCTGGATTCTATTCCTTTGCCACCCAGAGGGACACTGGAAACAAACACACACACACGAACACACACACACACTAAAGCACACGCACCACAATTTGTAATGGTTCAATTCAAATGTATTTTGTTTGATTTATTTAATGTATTCATAATACAATAAGAACTGTTATTTAATGCTTTTTTCCCAGCTCAGGCAGGTGCTGGCTGTGTTCAGACCCTGGCCATGTGTCTGAGCTGGAACGTCCAGGACACCCAGCCGTCCGCCTCCACCTGACCTATCCATGATGCCACCGTCCATGCTACAGCCTGGACAAATAGCTGGATTATTATTTATTTTTTAATTGATCAATCTTAGCAGAAGTAAGTCACACTTCTAGTCTTTTCTTTGTTGTCCCCCACGATGAAATCAGGGAGGGGACTGTTGATCTATCTCCGCCGTCTTTTTGATCGTACTTTAGTCACATGCGATATCTCAGACCGACTGGCCTGATTTTGACGAAACTTAGGTGAATGATGAGTGTTGCAATAGAGATCTGGCATTTACAAAATTACACTGATTGGCCCAAGGCGGGAGCTAGAGTAATTACAGTTTCTCGATTGTTTACACACATTTTCTGAAAGCATGCTTCATATTCTCAGAACTCTACACATAAATCAAAAAACACACACACAATGGGCAAAACCCCTCAATTCTCCAGCAAAATGAAACTTTACATTCAAAACAATGTTATTTCTTATCAAAATGGTATTTTGTTTTCAAATGACACACAAACCATCATATGAATAGACATTTATAAGAACCAGTTGAACACTGATGTGCTCAATGTAAAACACTATGATGAATGGAAAACACTTCTTCTCTATTCATCATAATGACTTAGGCCTTTTTTTGGTTCAGTGTTGCCATTACTACAGACAGTACATACATAAGTGTGTTGTAAAATATTTGAGAATATTGTTTTTATACTCAGAACACACAAATACACGGTAACAAATATATTTTATTTTTCCCACAAAAACAATGTACACAGTGTACATCCCATTCCCAACCAACACAATGTTGCACATACAGTGGTCTACATACAAAACAGAAGAATTTAATGTATACAGTTACAGTAAAAAAAATATAATATATATTTTTTTTAAACTATGCTGCATCCTCTCTTCTGTTGCGGTCTGGCCACAGCACCTCATCCACATCACAAGCAATGTTTTCCCTGGCCAAGCAGCGGGGGAAATATCGCCTAGCATGGCGATTCCAGCCATGAAAAGCATCAGCTGCTATATCTCCACATGCGTCTTCCATAGCTTGGAGAAGAGGTATACGCGTTTGTGGATTTCGGTCATACACTTTCCATCTCCAGGCAGAAAAAGATTCCTCAATAGGATTGAGGAATGGAGAATATGGAGGGAGATAAACAACTAAAAAGTGTGGGTGGGCAGTGAACCAGTTACGAACCAGAGCAGCCCTGTGGAAACTTACCTTGTCCCAAATGACAACGTACCTGAGCTGCTCTGGGCCATCTACCTGATCTGGTGGAATGAGTGTGTTGTGTAGGGTGTCCAGGAATGTGATCAGATGGGCGGTGTTGTAGGGGCCAAGGGTAGCATGGTGATGGATGACGCCGTGGTGGGTAATCGCTGCACACATTGTGATGTTCCCTCCGCGCTGGCCAGGGACTTGAACAATGGCACGCTGGCCGATGATATTCCTTCCCCTCTTTCGTCTTTTTGTGAGGTTGAATCCAACCTCATCAATGAAGATGAACTGGTGCTCCACTGCAGCCACCTCTAGCTCAAGGACTCTCTGAAACACACATGACAATATCAGAAATAGACATGGAGTGGTCACTATTGTGAAGCACAATCATTATGATTACAATACTGAAATATGTATAATTTATACAGTGTTGAGAGTATGCATCAATTGTGGGATTGTATAGGACTCACTTGCACATAGTTATATTGCAATTCTTTGACTCTTTCTGAATTGCGTTCAAATGGCACCCTGTAGACCTGCTTCATCCTGAGATTAATTCTGCGCAAGACACGGTCCAGTGTTGATAAGCTTACCCTATCAATATTTTGAAATATCTCATTGTTTTCTATTGTTTTTCTTTGTATTTGCCGTAATGTTTTGGCGTTATTTTCTAGGACCATGTTGATGATTTCAGTTTCCTGTTCAGGACAGGAACACGTTCCCGACCACCTTGTGTTGGTAATCTTTCAGTTCTGCCAAACAAATAGTAAAATACTGTAAATACAAAGTAGGAATACATTTCCCAAATACTTGAAACCTACTTTATTTTTACAGTCCAACAGAACAGTCCACAGGCAATACTGTACTACTGTACTCATTGAGTACTGTATTGATATGCAGTACTGCAATTTTCTAGTGAGAGTAGATTTCTTACCTATTCTCATTTCGGAATGTCCGGATGATGGATGCTACAGTGTACCTGCTCAAATTTGGCTGTACTCTTTGCTCAGCCTCCCTCATTGTTAGACCATGGTTGACCACATGATCAACCAAAGTGGCTCGGATCTCATCAGAGATTACAGTCCTTGGCCTTCCTCGTCCTCGCCCGTCCTCCCCGTCCTCCTCCTCTTACTCTCACTCCTCTTATCTCACTCCTCTTACTCTCACTCCTCTGGCTCTGCCTCTGTTTCCAATGTTGGCATCCATTGCTCCAAAACAGAAGAGCTCACCTGTTGCCCTTTTATGCTAAAGCTCTGATTGCTAATTGTAAAACTGTGTGACGGGTGTTTTCCCATGTGATGAGTCAGTGTGCATATTTGAATGGCAGTGTGTTCATTGTGAAAATAAGAGATTTTCTGCATGAAAATTGTGCCAAATGCAAAGAATTGTGTGTAGTGTTTTGAAAAAAGTGTGTTTTACAACTGCAATTTGAGTGTAAAGCAGGAATTGTGCTTGTAGTTTAGCAGAATTGGTTCAGGGGGTTGGTGCATGAGTTACATGTTGTGGTCATTGTGTCTCAAGTACCAGTATTTGTGTGTAAACAATTGAGAAAAACTGTAACTGAAATTTGTTGGTCACACGCAATATCTCATTTGGCCCAAAGGGGGCGCTGCATCATTCGTGGGAGACATCTAATGTTAGCACTGCATCATATTCAGTCACACACACACAAACGCACATCTCTTCAAAGACTTCAATCACTATGACAGCCATGCAGACCTTTCTAACTGTATGAGTCTCTATGTTGAACAAACCAGCCTTTCATCCTCCCCTTCTAGTTGTCCTGCTTTTCTCCTCTTATTCTCCTCCCTAATTCCTCCCCTTTTCCTCATCCTCCTCTTCCTCCTCCACCTTCTCTCCTCCCCCTCTCCCCACTCCACCTCACCCTCGGGGGCTCTCAGGTTACCCCACGTTACAGGGCCAGATGAGCTGGGGATTCTTTCAACGAGCAAATTACAGGCAATTAGGAGCCCAAAGGATAACATTCAGAATGCAGGGGAGGGCTGGGGAGAGGACTGGGGAGAGGACTGAAGACAGGGCTGAGGAGAGGACTGGGGAGAGGACTGAGGACAGGGCTGGGGAGAGGGCTGGGGAGAAGACTGAGGACAGGGCTGGGGAGAGGACTGGGGAGAGGACTGAGGACAGGGCTGGGGAGAGGGCTGGGGAGAAGACTGGGGAGAGGGCTGAAGAGAGGGCTGGGGTGGGCTGGGGAGAGGGCTGGGTAGAGGACTGGGGAGAGGGCTGGGGAGAGGACTCGGGACAGGGCTGGGGAGAGGACTGGGGAGAGGACTGAGAACAGGGCTGGGGAGAAGACTGGGGAGAGGACTGAAGAGAGGGCTGGGGTGGGCTGGGGAGAGGGCTGGGTAGAGGACTGGGGAGAGGGCTGGGGAGAGGACTCGGGACAGGGCTGGGGAGAGGACTGGGGAGAGGACTGAGAACAGGGCTGGGGAGAAGACTGGGGAGAGGACTGAAGAGAGGGCTGGGGTGGGCTGGGGAGAGGGCTGGGTAGAGGACTGGGGAGAGGGCTGGGGAGAGGACTGAGGACAGGGCTGGGGAGAGGACTGGGGAGAGGGCTGGGGAGAGGGCTGGGGAGATGGCTGGGGAGAGGACTTGGGAGAGGGCTGGGTTGGGCTGGGGAGAGGGCTGGGTAGAGGACTGGGGAGAGGGCTGGGGAGAGGACTGAGGACAGGGCTGGGGAGAGGACTGGGGAGAAGGCTGGGGAGAGGGCTGGGGAGATGGCTGGGAAGAGGACTCGGGAGAGGGCTGGGGAGAGGACTCGGGACAGGGCTGGGTAGCGGACTGGGGAGAGGGCTGGGGAGAGGGCTGGGGAGAGGACTCGGGACAGGGCTGGGGAGAGGGCTGGGGAGAGGGCTTGGGAGAGGGCTGGGGAGAGTGTGGGGAGAGGACTGGGGAGAGGAATGGGGAGAGGGCTGGGGAGAGTGTGGGGAGAGGGCTGCTGCTGAACACTCAGTCCCTCAGCAGCGAGAGCACAGGGAAAGATAGCCCCTCTGTGTGTGTGTGTGTGTGTGTGTGTGTGTGTGTGTGTGTGTGTGTGTGTGTGTGTGTGTGTGTGTGTGTGTGTGTGTGTGTGTGTGTGTGTGTGTGTGTGTCACCCTAAGCTGACAGAGGGCAGAGAATGACCCCTCCTCACCTCCCCTCAGGCACTGAGGACATGGCCATTGCCCTGCCAACGACCCCAGAGCGGACACACGGACACACACATCGCGCCAGTGCCAGATAAGATAACCAGGCCAATGTCTGAGGGCATTATGACACACACATTTGTCTGTGTACTGGGAATGGTACATTATCCAATCAGCGCTAAATTGAAATATATACATAAGGACTGTCACACACATGATGACACTGCTAACGACCATATAAGAAACTGATGACGGCCCAAAAGAAATGGTTACACATCCCCATACACACACAACTTCTGGTCAATAGCACACAAACATTCACTTCACGTGATCAGCTGTTTGTAAGCTCTCTATTTACACTATGGATGTCAAATGGAACAATTTACAGTTGTTTAATGTAATTCCTTTAAATGACTAATTTCAGTGATTAATTAATATGATAAACATAAATGTTATAGCAAAAATATCTGACAACAAAAACCTTCAGAAATACAGCACCAATGGTTGTTTGAGAGAATCTAGACCTAAAACAATCAAAGAAAATGGACAGAAACAGAGAATGAAAGTACAGATGTAGGATCTTAATTTGATCACTCTTTTGTTTCTGGGAATATCCCAGCAACAAAAATGTTAACTTATTTTGTCTTCGAGGTTTAAAAAGTCTTCTAAAGTTTGTCATTTCCACTTTAAAATGTTTGACTTGATTTGCCCTAATGAAATATGTATCAACCCCATCAAAAAATATCCATTCATTAAATAATCAACATAATAACTCACATTTCCTGTCGCTGCAAGATTATTTTCCTGATGTTGCAAACATGCTAAAATGAAGATCCTACATCTGTAAAAGTCATAAGAATAGGTCTCCCACACAAAAGAGGCTTTAATGTTGCAACATGGAGGCCTGAACCACACTGGAGTAAACCGAGGCATTCTTCAGAGCTGAGACGACTGGAAACTATCATGCTCCTGGGTTAGCAATGTGTGTTCACAGCCGTCACAAATGTATCATTGTGAAACATCAGCGAGCAACGTTTGAGGAGATTAGATCGAAGATGTTGATATATAATGAGAAGGGATGGAAAAATGTATCTCACCATGGCTATGCTGCGGCGCTCTCAAAACCCGAACATCTCAAATGAGTCCAATTATGCCACAAGAGCTTTGTGGAGTTAGTGCTAAATGCCCAGTTGGTTTGTGTTCCGTCTGACTCGAGTGCAGAAGGTCACTCTCATCTCACTGATCACTGCTAATGAGAACAATAAGGAAAATACAGTGATACAAGCAAATGACTCCAGATGCTCATACCTATTAGTCAGCATGCTTTGTGTACAGCATCTACCTTTCAACAAAACTACATTTCTCCACATTGTTTCACCCAAATGCAAAACATACTGTGAAGTTTCATTGCCAGAAATGTGTTGGTGGGTGGGCCTGCAGCTAACAATTTTATACATGTTGCCATGGGGCAAAGAGAAAGATTTGCTGTTTTGAAGGTAATTTCCTGCAATTCTACACATTTTGCCATGGGGCAGAGAGGAAATGTGCAGTTTCATAGCTCATCTCATCTTATTCTACACAACAATGAGCATTTTTTAAGCTAATTAAAGCAAACATATAGGTGTTGACTGTGATAAAGGCATTGGATTATGAGCTGTCTTGTTCACTAAATGAACACATGAAATAGGCAGTGGCATGGTGCATATAGCCATAGAAGCATAGCGACATATGCCTGAATGCAGTCCTATTTGTGGCTTATTGGGGGTGTGGCTTTCAGTTAGTTGTTTTTGGCAACCCATGCCATGAGATTGAATGTCATTCCAGTTCATCAGTTCTGTTATATTTCATCTAACCCTGTGCACTGCTGGCTTTGGATTCTATCTGAAGGTGTTTGCATGCTTTGGTAAAAAGACAAACAATGTCCAGGATTTTTGGGGGTTTTTGTTCAGTCTGATTGGGCGGGCCCAGCTTCCCAGTGCCTATGCCCCATGTACACATGTGGATGCCAGTCATTTGGCACGGTGTCTGTAAAGTGTTAAACATGTCCATTCTTCTGTTGGGGAATTAGAGAGCTCTTAAAACTGATCCCTGTGGATCCCTTGAGAGGTCTGAAGTGTTAGGAATAGGCACAGTAAAGCCTGTCTGAAGTTCACTAAACACTGTGTGTGTGTGTGTGTGTGTGTGTGTGTGTGTGTGTGTGTGTGTGTGTGTGTGTGTGTGTGTGTGTGTGTGTGTGTGTGTGTGCGCGCGTGCGTGCGTGCGTGTGTAAGAGAGAGAGAAAGAGTGAGTGAGTGAGTGAGTGTGAGAGAGAGCGAGAGAGAGAGAGAGAGAGAGAGAGAGAGAGGGAGCTGTGCACACACCAATCCCACAAGGAGCCAAAATCATAATTCCAGGCCTATCATTGTAATCACAGCTCCGTCAGAAAATGGATTTTGTCAGAGCACGTCAAGTCCATTAAGAACTGCCGCAGCAAGATGCTGAGCAGCTGTGTGCACTCTCTGTCTCTCTATCTTTGACTCTCTCTCTCTTTCTCACTCCCTCATTCTCCCAGGGCTTAGGATACAGCCAGGTCACCCGTGAAACAAGTCAGTATTCGACGTTCATCCATGCCTGAGGACATCAGGAGATGATGTGGAAATTGGACACAGTGAGAGCTGTTACCTTCAAGTAGGTTTTGGTTTTGCTAGGGCATTGTGGACGAGGATGGCGGATGGGCGTAAACATCTGCCTCTGATTCTATAAACATCTGCCTCTGATTCTGTAAACATCTGCCTCTGATTCTGTAAACATCTGCCTCTGATTCCAAAGGCCGCATGTTCGAATCCAGCGATAGGAAGTTGTTTTTTAGATTTTAGTTTTAAACCTATCCCAAACCTTTTCATTTTTTTATATAACCTTTATTTAACTAGGCAAGTCAGTTAAGAACAAATTCTTATTTCCAATGACGGCCTATCGGGGAACAGTGGGTTAACGGCCTTGTTCAGGAGCAGAACGACAGAGTTTTACCTTGTCAGCTCCGGGATTCGATCCAGCAACTTTTCGGCCCAACGCTCTAACCACTAGGCTACCTGCCGCCCCTTAACCTTAAACCTTGCCTTAACCATTCAGAGTTAATGCCTAACCTTAACCCTAAACACTTTTAAATTTAACATTTACAACAACTTAAAAATGTGACATTTGAGAAACATGGATGAACGACTAATTCTGACATGAAACTGTGACCTGACGTAAGGCTGTGAGAGCTAGTTGCAGGATGAGGGGGCTTGTTTACTTGTATGCAATTGTTGTTGTCTGTTGGATCGTCTGTATGTGTGTGTTGTGTGTCTGTGTGTGTGTGTGTGCATGTGCAGCGAGAGAGAGAGGGGGAGAGAGGGAGAGGGAGTGAGGGATAGAGAGGTGCAGGCTGGGGCTGGTTTAGATTAGCTTTGTGTCCTGTTGAATCTGACAGTGGTGACATGTGGCCTGCCCCGGTGGCCTCAGCCAGTAACAACAGTGTGTGTATGTGTGTGTGTGTGCGTCAGGCAGATCGCTCAAGAGTGAAATTGGATGTCTATCCTTGTCCTGAGGTCGTCGGGAAATGCCTTCAATACCGGACACTAGGAACAACAGTGAGTGCTATAAGCGTTTTGCTAAGGCGTTGTGAATGGGGATGGTGAATGGGTGTAATCCCATGTCTCCGGATCACACACACGGATCAGTCACATCTTCAATCCCAGTGGTGGACACTCATTTACATGTTTTTGTTTAACACTATCCCAAACCTTAACCATTACCTTAACCATTCAGAATGAATGCCTAAACAAAATTGGTTTTAACCCAAACCTTAACCTTTAACTTCGAAATGTGAGGTTTGGAGAAACGGAACAATGCTGAGCAGGAGGAGTCAACCCAGGGTGTCCAAAATAGCAATGTGATGTTTGGAGCAACTTAAAAATGTTATGTTTGGAGCAACGTGGATAAACTTCTAATTTTGCAATGAGACTCTGAGAGCTTGTTGGTGTGTGTGGTGTGTACCTCCCTCTTCACTGCCGGCCATACTGAATGCAGGGAATGCTTCTGGCTCTGACCCCACTCCTGTCCTGTTGGCCCGGCCCATTCCAGAGGGACAGGGGGGGGGGGGGGGGGGGGGGGGGGGCTGTTGGAGGAAGCAGTGACAGCTCAGTAACACTCACCAGAGCCTGCCGTCCCCCGTCGCAGAGTGGCATCGCCCACCCTTTGCCAGAAGGGAGAGTTTTTGCTCCTGCTCTCCCCAGTGCCGGCCATAGAGGACCACCCTCTCTGCCTCTGCCCTGCCCCTCCACTCTCCTCCGCTCCCCCAGCCCGGAAAGAGATGTATTGGGGGAAAACGAAAGAAGAAATATCCGTGACCTCCACTTAGCCAGGAGTAAACACATGACTGGTGTGGTTTAATCAGAAGAGCACAGTCTTCCCTCAGCGCCAGAGCTCCAGGTTTATGGGACAGTTGTAAACAGGTTGTAATATGTGTTTCTCTGGCACAGACTGGGGAATGTGAAGATGTTGGAGCTGTAATGACTACACTGCCATTTACAGTGGATGGCGAAAGTATTCACCCTCATTGTCATTTTTCCTATTTTGTTGCCTTACAACCTGGATTTAGAATGGATTTTGGGGGGGTTGTATCATTTGATTTACACAACATGCCTACCACATTGAAGATGCAAAATGTATTTTCTTGTGAAACAAACGAGAAATAAGACAAAAAAACGGAAAACTTGAGCATGCATAACTATTCACCCTCACAAAGTCAATACTTTGTAGAGCCACCTTTTGCAGCAATTACAGCTGCAAGTCTCTTGGGGTATGTCTCAATAAGCTTGGCACATCTAGCCACTGGGATTTTTGCCCATTCTTCAAGGAAAAACTGCTCCAGCTCTTTCAAGTTGGATGGGTTTCCGCTGGTGTACAGCAATCTTTAAGTCATAACACAGATTCTCAATTGGATTGATGTCTGGGCTTTGACTAGGCCATTCCAAGACATTTAAATGTTTCCCCTAAACCACTCGAGTGTTGTTTTAGCAGTATGCTTAGGGTCATTGTCCTGCTGGAAGGTGAACCTCCGTCCCAGTCTCAAACCTCTGAAGACTGAAACAGGTTTCCCTCAAGAATTTCCCTGTATTTAGCGCCATCCATCATTCCTTCAATTCTGACCAGTTTCCCAGTCCCTGCCGATGAAAAACATCCCCACAGCATGATGCTGCCACCACCATGCTTCACTGTGGGGATGGTGTTCTCGGGGTGATGAAAGGTGTTGAGTTTGCGCAGGACATAGCATTTTCCTTGATTACCAAAAAGCTCAATTTTAGTTTCATCTGACCAGAGTACCTTCTTCCATATGTTTTTATTTTTTTATTTCACCTTTATTTAACCAGGTAGGCCAGTTGAGAACAAGTTCTCATTTACAACTGCGACCTGGCCAAGATAAAGAAAAGCAGACAAAAACAGACAAAAACAGACAAAAACAACAACACAGAGTTACATGGGATAAACAAACGTACAGTCAATAACACAATAGAAAAAGACTATGTACAGTGTGTGCAAATGTAGTAAGATTAGGGAGGTAAGGCAATAAATAGGCCAAAGAGGTGAAATAATTACAATTTAGCATTAACACTGGAGTGATAGATGTGCAGATGATGATGTGCAAGTAGAGATACTGTGGTGCAAAAGAGTAAAAAAAAATAACAATATGGAGATGACATAGTTGGGTGTGCTATTTACAGATAGGGAGTTTGGGGGGTCTTCCACATGCCTTTTGGAGAACACCAAACGTGTTTGCTTATTTTGTTCTTTAAGCAATAGCTTTTTTTCTGGCCATTCTTCCGTAAAGCCCAGCTCTGTGGAGTGTACATCTTAAAGTGGTCCTATGGACAGATACTCCAATCTCTGCTGTGGAGCTTTGCAGCTCCTTCGGGGTTATCTTTGGTCTCTTTGTTGCACCTCTGATTAATGCCCTCCTTGCCTGGTCGTGAGTTTTGGTGGGCTTTTGGCAGGTTTGTTGTGGTGCCATATTCTTTCCATTTTTTAATAATGGATTTAATGGTGCTCCATGGGATGTTCAAAGTTTCGGATAGTTTTTTATAGCCCAACCCTGATCTGTACTTCTCCACAACTTTTGTGCCTGACCTGTTTGGAGAGCTCACTTGGTCTTCATGGTGCCGTTTGCTTGGTGGTGCCCATTGCTTAGCAGTGTTTCAGACTCTGGGGCCTTTCAGAACAGGTGTATATATACTGAGATCATGTGACAGATCATGTGACATTTAGATTGCAAACAGGTGGACTTTATTTAACTAATTATGTCACTTCTGAAGGTAATTGGTTGCACCAGATCTTATTTAGGGGCTTCATAGCAAAGGGGGTGAATACATATGCACGCACCACTTTCTAGTTTCCTTTATTATTTTTTTTTTTTAAGTCATCTTTTTTCATTTCACTTCAACAATTTTTACAATTTTGTGTATGTCCATTACATGAAACCCAAATAAAAATCCATTTAAATTACAGGTTGTAATGCAACAAAATAGGAAAAACGCCAAGGGGGAAGAATACTATTGTAAGGCACTGTAGTAGACATTTATATCATATTTTTGGTGGGTGGTGCTTTCCTGTTTTTCTCTAAGCAAAGTGTGTGTAGGTATACTCAGTCAGTCTCACACTAGTCCTTACATCTGGAATTAAAGTGATGCTCCAAAGGTTTGAATTTCAGCCAATAGTTTTGAAGGTAGTGTTCACTAGCCAAAACGGGTCCCCAAAAATGTAGCACAATTGTTTGTTTTTTTATACGAATTCCAATTCATACAATATTGTACGCATTTGTAAGTGCTTAAGATCCAGGACTGCATCTTTAAATAAGGCTAAAATAATTCTAACTATACCATAATCCTAAATTGAAGGCGATATGTTTCAGTTATGGATTTCAGTCACATCAGTTCAAGCTCTTGCTTGCTTATAGTTATAGCTTTGTAAAATAGGACAACCAATCATTCAGAGTATCTCCCTCGGAAATCAAATCCAATCTTCCTGTCTGACAATTAAAACACATGGTTGATGACTATCTGTTTGACATCATATTTATTTGACATGGGGGAAGGCCCGACCACTTGTTTGGCTT
This sequence comes from Salmo salar, assembly GCF_965601325.2. Classification (NCBI taxonomy): domain Eukaryota; kingdom Metazoa; phylum Chordata; class Actinopteri; order Salmoniformes; family Salmonidae; genus Salmo; species Salmo salar. Next base: position 22,550,534 of record NC_138316.1, on the reverse strand, counting down.
GTAAAATCCAGTGCTCAAAGAGTAGGCTTGGAGTGTGTTTTCTCTAGACCTGTGGTTCCTCCAGCATCCCAGATGCCTTTGCAGCAGGGATAGGACTGATACTCTGTAGGCCGCAGATCAAAGGGCCTCTACCTTCTCTCTTACAGAACAATCCTAAGGACAAATGTCAATATTCTGCTGTACCCTGAAATTACAAATACATCAGTTATTAAATGAACGAAAACATGCTAATATGCTTCATATCAAATAATGATATAATATATTATACTTCAATAACCTATGAATAGTACCTAAACTGAGTTTTGGCCAAAAAACATATGGTGATGAAATGATTTGGTGTCACAGAAATGTACAATGTTAAACACAAACCGATGCCAAAAAGTTAGTTATTCCAACAGGACGTCAAGAAAACAGGTGTGAATACGTACTGATACACTGAGTGGGAGTGAGATGAGATATTGTGTTAAACGACTGTTATTACACAACTACTCATACCAATGCCAGTGATTACACAATTAGGAACACTTATCACTGAGTCAGACAGTTGAGGGGAAGAATGCAGATTCTCTGGACTATTGATTCAGCTCCCCACTCTGCTCTCCTTCCCTTCCTCCTCCTATCCATCTTTCTTCTCCTCTTCTACTCTCTTCTCTTCTCTTGTCCTCTCCTTTATCCTCTTGTCCTCTTCTCTCCTCACTCTGACCTCAGTCTCTGACAGCTTCTCGGCTCTGGGACCAATCAGCAAACATGAGGACAGACATCTCTTCTGAGCAAGCTCAGTGTGAGAATCCTGTGAATAGAGGTGAAGCATGAATAAGCCATTTTGAACAAACAGACTGTGGGTACATACAGTACACAACTAGGGCAAAACAAACAGCATGCTGCCTCCCAGGGGCTCGGCAAGCGCTGACCCAGCCCCAAGATCAGCTCCCTCAACAGGGCAATGGTTGTGTGGGGCCAGGCCTGGTCCTTCCTGTCTAGACCAGGGGAGATAGGGTTAATGAAATGCTCAACGCCATCTGAGCGCTGTCTGTGGCATTCATCCTCAGCTTGTTCCCTCTGAAGCAGACCGTCACAGCTAAGGAGCCCGACACACACACACCTCCGTCTCTTTCTCCCTTGGTCTCTTTCCCTCGCTCTCTCTCTCTCTCTATTTCACACCCCATCTCCTCTCCATCCCCTCCACCCTCCTTACTTACACTCTGTTTCATTGTGGAATTCTAACTTCCTCCCCCAGCCGCCTACACCTCTCTCTCCTCTCTGGACTCTCTTCTCCCTCTCCATCTCTCTGTCAGTGAAGAAGCATTGTTTATGAGAGTCTGAGAATAAGAATAAATGGTGGTCAATAGTTCAGCGTGTTGGCTCGCGCAGCTTTGTAAATATGGATGACTGGGCCCAGCCACGAAGGGGGAAATGTGTGTCTCAAGCAGCAGCAACAGTGGGCGGTGGGTGGCCAGGCCTGCCAACAGAGCACCTGGACGGTGTTAATCATAGCATAGCATAAACACTGCCCCGGACCGGCCCGCCTCGGCACCCAACATTCGGCCCAGCGAGCTGCTCCTCCTTTACCGCATACACACGCATCCAAGCTAGCATGTAGCGTTGCACGTACAATAACATGCATCTACACACACACGCACAAGTACGCATGCATATAAATACACACGGACACATGTACAGATGCCGACATACTGCACGAATACAGATACATATTTAACATATTTAACATCAGGCTTTTCATTTTATACAGATGTAGGATCTTCATTTGATCCTCCTTCATTTAATGTACACTTTTACATTTCAGACTTGATTTTCCGTTACGAAAAATGTATCAACCACTACAAAAATGTCCATTCATTATAATCCATGTAATAATTCACATTTCCTGTTGCTGCAGAATTATTTTCCAGCTGTAGCAAAACGGCAAAAAAAATATTAAGATCATATACCTGTAGTACAAGTCATGTTAATTTCACATTTTACATACCAAATACACAACATACCAAATACACAACATACCAAATATACAACATACCAAATATACAACATACCAAATACCGGACAGATATCAGAAAGCTGCTGAAGGTTAATGTCTTACAGTACCTCCACTTCAAGTGCATCAGTCTGAGCAAAGCAGACTGTCTGTCCACCATTTTGGAACCCAGAGGGCAGACATCAGGAGGAAACAAGGCTTCATTTCAGAGAGGATCCATTTTGTGCTCCAATGCCCAGCAGTAGAGACATCCTCCATTAACTAAGAATGCCATTACAGTCCCACTACCTGAGTACCCACTGCTAAGCACTTCTGGGCAGTGGAAGGCAGTGTGTACAGCACTATATGTGGCTCAATGGCACAGTGTACCATTTAGTATGAAGGTATATGAAAACTTAAAATCTGATTTAGACGGAGTCGATTAATTAGTGGATTTGTAGTGGTATCGCTGTGCTCTGTTTGACTGTTTTGATGAGTCCCATGAAATTGTAATAGTTCATTTTTATACAACTTTTTATGTATGATCTATTGGGGAAAGGATAACAAACGTACTCTAAAAATGTACATTTTTTCAAGTAATTTTGCACGCAATCTTTGCAAGAGGGAGTGAATCTGATTTCATTGGTCCTCAACTCGCGGCTCAGTCATTTCATTCAGGGTAAGTGGAGATAGCCGTGAGTTCGCCTGCCCCCAGTGCAGGTTAGTTCTGAAGGATTCATTGCCATAGAAGTGTACCTGGGTAAAAGGTAAGCCACTTTTGTATGACTGGTTATCCAGAGTTTAACTCAGCGTTGACCAAAGTTACCTCACTAACTCCTCAAACCTGCTTCATAGGATACTCCTCTAGTCTTCTTCAAGTCCCCATATTTTGGTTCCAGTTTCAGAGCTGAATGTAAGCATTTTAAGTAGCTCTCTCACACACTAGCTAACCTCCTCAACACTATTGTTTCACTATCAGAGACATTTCCATCCCTGTCACATAATGAAATACAGCCGTTTTCACTGTCATATTTCACACACACACACACACACACACACACACACAGAGAGAGAGAGAGAGCGAATCAGGGATGTTACACACACACGCACGCATTAACACACACACAAAAAGCGCACACACACACACACACACACACACACACACACACACACACACACACACACACATTCACACAGAGGAAAAATACCTTTTCGCTGAGCTCCTCACTTTAACCTCGACTGACCAAAACAGTGTAAATCATCACGGTGGCTCACAGCCACAACAGTGTTTATCTCTGTGAGTCCTGGAGAAGGATAATGTATCATCATCACTGTCACTTTGCATAAAGTCAACCTTTTAATAACTAAACACACAGCCACACTCACAGAGGAATACACATCAGACAGCCAGGACTCTCCATGCTCTCCAGAGGAGGGGGCCCATGGTCAAGTGCAGCTCCCCAGGATAGGGGGTAGAGGAGTGTCCATGCCTGGCCTGGACACTCTGGAAAACCTGGATGCTTTATTGCCGTGTGTCTGGGATGGGGTAAACACAGTCAACCTGCCATGTGAGGGAGGAGATGTGTGTGTGTGTGCGTGTGAGTGTGTGTACGGGTGCAATGTGTGCTGGCGTGTATGTGTGTGTACCATATGGGGGAGATGTATTATCTGTTTAAACTGCCTCAGCACAGCTAGGCCACACAGCAGGCCAGCAGAATATTAGAATCTTACACAACCTGCACCCCTCTCATATCTGCCATAGTTAACATTTTTGGAGGAGCACAACTGTTGGATTACATTCCCTATGAGTCAATGATCCAGCCTGTCAGTGTGTGACAGAGTGGTCTACGCAGCCAAACCTACTCTCAGTCTAGCTTCATCTGTCTATGATGCTGTGAAGAGAGACCAAGGCCCTGTTAAACAAGGCCCTGTATTCACAACTACCATCCCCCATAATCCTGAGCTCATCCATCTTTCCAGCCTGACCTGACTAAAGGGACAAGATGCTGTATATTTCTCCTCAGGAGTCTGAAGGTACATTCGAGGAATTGTTTGGTTTCCCTCCTACGGGAATAACCCATCAATCTGGCAACCGCAGCGTCCAGCCATAAACCTGGCAACTGCAGCATCCCGGCCACAACCACACAACACCAGGCAGACCTCAGTTTGCAGGACAGAGGAAAAGACCCACAGCTTTCTGTGGATGGAGATGATGAGAGTGAAAGGGGGGAAAGGGAGCAGAGAAAGAGAGAGATAGAGAGGGAGATAGAAAGAGAAGGAGGGAGAGAGAGAAAGAGAGAGAGGGAAAGGAATGAGAGAAAATCTGAGCAACGCAGGTAATTTTAGCAAAATATCTGATTTCCCAGCAAAGGATATAGGGAGGGGTGGGGGGGTGGATGTTGTATTACCGTCAGTGGACTAAGAATTGGGTAGAGCTGAGAAGAGTCATGGACAATATAGAAGGGGAGGTGAACACGTATGATTTTTACACCTCTTCTCCACTGCCATCTCAAAGCAGCTGCAGTACCTTGCTCTCAGCCCATTAGAGCATCTTCACTAATACCCCACATTGATGCAGTACACTCAGAGTCTTCACTGATACCCCACAAGCACAGGGCAGTGTCTACCACAGATTACATGTCTCACACACATCTTCTGCACCCTCTCAGCCGACAAGGTTAAGCTCCAAAGGTTGCATATCTGTAACACACACACACACACAGTGACCCGTATATCTGTGAGCCCCAGCCCTGCTCCATCCACTCACACATTGACTAGCCCTGCGAGTGTTTGCCCATTAGAGCCTGATCTGCACAAATCAAACCAATATGTGAACTCTGTGATTAGAGTCAGAAGTATTAACACGCCTTTCACTCAGAAACCAGAGCCAGGCGCATTCCATTGGCTCTCGCCTATCTTTGGAATAAAATACAAATATGTCAAGATGAGGGAGGGAAAATGTTGGGGGGTGGTGGACTTTATCAGGCGGTAAAAAAATGTCACCTTTTCTTTCAATTTTTATGATTTGGGAGCAAACACACACATGACCAGAACACCCCCCCCCCCCCTCCCACACACACACACACATGACCAGAACACCCCCCCCCCTCCCACACACACACACATGACCAGAACACCCCCCCCCCCTCCCACACACACACACACATGACCAGAACACCCCCCCCCCCCTCCCACACACACACACACACGACCAGAACACCCCCCCCCTCCCACACACACACACACACACATGACCAGAACACCCCCCCCCCCCCTCCCACACACACACACACACACACACACATAATCAGTTCTGAAAATATTTTGCTCACGTCAACTATCCAGAGGCCACTTAAGCTGTGTTGCTCTCCCAAGTGGGCTCCAGATCAGAGGAGACCGTAGTCTACCCCACCTTCTCTGCTGCCAGACCTCCCTGAAACCCACCAGCCTGCTCTGGCCAGGCATGGCTGCCTTTCACCTGTAAAGACTCTGGCTGCTCTAGAATACGAGCCAATAACCCTGCAGGGCGAAGGGAAGCCATACAACAGTCTTTCTTAGTGTACAGACAGAGACCTCGACACTGAGCTACTGCCAAAGACATAAATGCCCTTTGTATCGTTTACACTGTCCAAAAACCCCAAGCAAAAGAAAATAGGGAGAGAGGGAGAGACATTGGAGTACAATGGCTGCATAGTGAGGTAAAGGGGAAGTTGTTTGACCACACTGCGTGGGTGAGGCCACAGAGACGTTAGGCTACAATGGCAAAGTGAGGATGTGTATTTACTCTGGGGGAGATATTCCTCTGCCCTTCCCCATCCTCATCCACACTCTGACTCAATGGCTAATATGAGTGGAAACTATTGGACATTCACTCTCTTTCCCTCTCCTTTCTACCACACCCATATTTTAACCCCTCAATTGACTTGTCTGCACCTTAAAAATCTGTTTGCTATCTTGAATCAAAGCGAAAATATGGTGTATTCCCAGTTCAGAATAGTTCTCTTTTTTCCTTTTTTAAATGGTGCAAATTGAAGAGTCATATTTTGGTGATGGACTGATATGATGATATCACCCATCTCCCAGAGAGCTGGTTGGCATGGATGTTAGACTGAACAGGAAGTGAGCGTTAGGAACAAATTGGTAAGAGGAAGGAAATGTTTAAGTCCAGAGATGATAGCTCGCTGGTGATTCTCCTGCAGCATATCGGATTGTTACACAACCATTTAGTTAATCTGGAGGCCAGTAACGTGCCTCAGATAAGATAAATACACACAACCTACAACTTGAAAAAATGGCAATATACCGCAATGTTGTACGTGATTGTTCAAGGTACGATACCATCAAAGAGATTCACGCAAGTTGGAAAAATGTGGACAGATTATGATTTGTTAAATTATTTTTGTTTATTTCTGCAAAACAGGACTGTACATATTTCTGCAGCACAGGGCTCAAAGTGAAATAAAATTATAATTAAGCAAATCAACATTTGATCGGTCCACTTTTGTCATTTTATGTAAGTTGAGGATAACAAGGTAATTTATGTTAACAACCAAGTTAATTCTCTCCGTTCAATATCTAACTTCACCAGTGCTTTGTTGTAACCTTACCTAGTATTTTATCCACTAGGAACACCTTAGATTCCCATAGACCCCCCCCCCCCCCCACTTCTGGAACCATCACCCATTCTCCAGACCCCCCCCCCCCCCCCACACACACTTCTGGAACCATCACCCATTCTCCGGATCTCCTACCTCCCCCTTGGGGTGGCCAGCCGAAACGTGTCCCATCAGCCAGCACGGTGAATGGGAATAGGAGGACACGCTAAGGTTTGGCTCTGCTCTCCGTTTACACGTTCATTCAGGTGGATTTGGATCCTTGGTCAGATACCGTATGTACGCTGGACACCGACACCAAAACACTTCACGTATGACTGGACTGAACATCCCTACCCACACTCAACCCACACTGCTTTTTCCTTTCTCTCGTACCTTTACTACCTACAGTTCCTATATCCCTGCCAGCCTCCTACACTCTGACTGACTGGGAGTTTCCATTGACCTCTGCGGCACCGGGGGGTAAACAATCAGGGCATTAAAGTGCATAGCAAGGCTGAGCATGGTAGGTCAACCAACTACCATTGATGGTTCAGCAAACAACTGAACAACACCATAACAAACCATGAGTTCATGTATTGTCAAGGGCCACAATAAGGGCTAATAGGCTAACATACAGTGGCCTAAACGAAGTCAACGTGACACATTACGTAAAGGCTACAAGGCTAACGCTGATGTTATGACCCACACAGTCAGTCTCTACCTCTGTCATTCCAGGAGGGGAAAAAGTTGGAGTCAGTCTACCAAACAAAAGAGGTATTTACAGTTGTCTGCCCCAACCACCGTTTCCCCCTGAACCCCTTTCTCCTACCCCTCCCTCACCAGTGTGACGCAACATTCCTACCTTATTGACATGTTTTAGTTGCAGATGGGATGTGTAACGTGGCGTGCCCACCCGAGTGGGCGGTAAGGTGCACATGTGGGCAGCAGCCCTGTAGAGGAGGCAGTCAGGCCTGTAGCTGTGGACTTCTGGAGAATCTTTCTCCACACAGGTTTAGTCTAGCAGCCCGGTGGCCCCACATCTGGCCACTCTGACCACCAACACCATCATCACAACCACCACCTCCACAACTACCTCCACCACAGTAAGGCACGTGAGACCCTCTACCCAGCCCTGAGCAGCCTAGCTCAGCCAATACAACCCCTTCCCTGCTCCATTATTAAGACACACTGATAATAAAAAGATTGTGGGAGCAGCTTTTGACATCATCGATCATAGTCTGCTGTTACAATTTTACATCAATAACATGCCTGTCAATCTCTCCTGGTTTAAAGAAGAGGAGAGATTGACTGCATCACTACTTGTCTTTGTGAGAAGTATTGACATGTTGAAAGCACTGAGCTGTCTGTTTAAACAGCTCAGACATCCATACATACCCCCACAAGACATGCCACCAGGGGTCTCTTCACAGAACAGACTGTGAAATGCACAGTACTACATAGAGCCATGACTACATGGAACTCGCTTCCACATCAAGTGACTCAAGCGAGCAGTGAAAACAGATTTTTAAAAAACAGATAAAACTACACCCCTTATGGAACAACGTAGACTGTGAAAACTCACACACACACACACACACACACACACACACTCTCTCTATATGCACATACATTGTAATGTAGTATTGTGGAATTATACATTTTGTATTGTATATAGTGGTAGAGTATTTTTTTTTAATCAAAAATCTTTAACCTTTATTTAGCTAGGCAAGTCAGTTAAGAACAAATTGTTATTTACAATGACGGTCTACCAAAAGGCAAAAGACCTCCTGCAGGGACAGGGACTGGGGGGTTGGGATTAAAAATACAAAACAACGGGAGGTAAAGTTGGTGTACCCCCGGAGTAACTGTTGATTTCGCAACAGCTAATGGGGATCCTAATAAATACTAAAAATACTAATGTTTGTATGATGTACTGTTTTATTTTATTTGTGATGTAGTTGTCTTAATCTTAATCTTGCCCTGGCAGAAGCTACTGGGGATCCTTAATAAATACAAATACAAGAATTGTGGGTGAGTAATCGACCATGAGAGTATCAAAACAACATTTTATCATTATTTATTATAGCAGCTAAATAATAGTGTTGTGTTGGCTCCATTGGAGTTGATTAGCCATCTCCTGTTAACTTTACCATAGCTGGCTAACGGTAACTCCTGTACTGTAACGTTAGCTAGATCAATTATCCTGTTCCCCGCCAACTCCTCGTTTCTTGAAGTCATGGAAAGAAGCCTTTTATTATCAACTTGCAAATAACACACTTTAGACCAACTAGCTCCGACACGAGAACTTTCTGAGGTAATACTTACAGCTCAATCCAGCGCGCAACAAATATAAATAAAGCTGAGCCAGTTCAAACGGGAAACCTGAGTGTGGCGGCATCAGCTGATTGCATTAGCGGATATTATACCAAATGGATTCAGACTCTAATGACATGCGGTCCATTTGAGTTGAACAGTTCTACACATTCTTCCTCAATGCGGATGTCACGTGTACGCATGCGCTGCTGTAACTCACTACGCTTGCTGTTTCTGATATCCCACCACCACCGCAGCTTCCACCGTTCTGGGTTCTGGGTTTCTTCCTTCCTGATTATTTTTCAATAGTCAAACCGAAACCAAACCGAACGCAAAAAGCATTAAATCGCTAAACAACTCTGGACAGTTTTATCTCAATCTCTTCATTCAAAGACTCAATCATGGACACTCTTACTGACCGTTGTGGCTGCTTTGTGATGTATGTCTCTACCTTCTTGCCCTTTGTGCTGTTGTCTGTGCCCAGTAATGTTTATACCGTGTTTTGTGCTGCTACCATGTTGTGTTTCTACCATGTTGTTGTCATGTTGTGTTGATACCATGCTGTGTTGTCATGTGTTGTTGCCTTGTTATGTTGTCTTAGGTCTCTTTTTATGTAGTGTTGTCTCTCTTGTCGTGATGTGTGTTTTGTCCTATATTTATATGTTTTTTATTTTTAATCCCAGCCCCCGTCCCCGCAGCAGGTATTTTGCCATTTGGTAGGCCATCATTGTAAATAAGAATTTGTTCTTAACTGACTTGCCTAGTTAATTAAAGGTTCAATAAAATAAATAAAAGCACTAACTGTCATGTGATTGGCTGATAAGCCATCACTCATAAAATAACTAAGGAGGCAGGACCTCCACTCACATTAATAGACTGGTCTTAGATCTGTTTATACTTTTGCCTACTCCATTGTAATTTTCAAGCTAAACATGGCTCCATTTGCATGACAATTCCATACAGAATTGCCAAGAGAGCAGAAACAGATTAGCACCAAGGCAAGGTAAATTAATGCCCTTCCATGTTCCCAGTGACACTTAATTTCATTGTGAGGGCAATACTAACATTAGAACATGTCAACAACAAAGCACATTTTATAGAATGTTTGACTTTAGAATGTTGTTGCTAAGAGTCAGAGTTAGTGTTGATTTGATTTGAAACCAGTCTGCTGTCACATCCTGATGTCATTTTCTATAGTAGTGTAGGGCAGGGTGTGACAGGGGGTGTTTTGGGGCTGATCTATGTTTTCTAGTTCTATGTTTAAATTCCAGTTTTCTATTTCTATGTTGGATTGTTTGGGGTTGATCTCTAATTGGAGGCAGCTGATCCTCATTTGCCTTTGATTAGAGATCATATTTAAGTAGGGTTTTTTCCTCATTGTGGTTTGTGGGTTATTGTCTTTTGAGTAGTGTGGTGTCCTCTCTGCGTCATGGTTTGTTGTTTTGTATTTTCAAGTAATTACTGTATTGCATTCAGTTTCACTTTTAATAAATATGTGGAACTACGAAAACGCTGCATCTTGGTCCGCTCACTCAAACAGCCGTGACACTCATTTCCATGGTGATTCTAAATCATAAGAATACAGCACATTGATATTTGAGTAATGATATACAGTATAATTATTTATTTTGTTGTAGTGGAAGTAAGATAAGATTCAACATGATAGGATGAGATAAGATGTATTATCAATTTCTTCATGAATACCTTGTTAATAAATCAATTATTTTATTTAACTATTAAAAACGGTGGTGTCTTTGTGTGTGTGTGTGTGTGTGTGTAAGCAGTAGCAGTGAGGGCTCACTGAGGGTGTAGGGGGTTATAAACAGGGATTGAGCGGAGCCGTCTCTCGTGGTCTGCATGTGTCCAGGCCTCTCACAGTTCAGCACACACAGCACACGAGGGACAGCATTCTGAACCTGCTCTCATATACTCCTTATTTCCCTCTTTCCATCTCTCCCTCCATCTCTCTCACACTCTCTCTGGTAGTCCTATTCCTTACTACATCCCAACCTACCCAGTCCTCAACCCAATGGTCAACTATTTAGCATACATGAAGGCATTACTGATAAATACAGAAAAAATATACCGTATTTTTTTATATATTATATGAGCGTTTCATATATCTTACATTCTGCAAATGTAAGATAGGCTGGGAGCTGTCCCCCCCACCCCCATCTTCCTCCTCAAAGTGTGTATTTCCCCCAGCAACCTCACACATAAGACTTATGTTCCAGAACCTCTTTTTCCCAGTCATCAGATCATTTTCCACTACCCTCCATCCCGCCTGCGTCTCCTCTCACATACACATACACACGGGAGATCGGGAGTGCCGGGGCTCACATGCAATGGCAGAATTCCAGCTGCGTTGTTCGGATGTCCTCTCTTCCTGCTATTCTATACATGTCACCAGGTTGTTCTCTATGGTGCTCTTATGGGAGACGAGCTGGCGAGAGATTTGTCTGCGTCAGGCCCTGAGAGGTGCGCACACACACACACATACACACACACAGCCCCTGAGGGGGGAACAGTGAGTGATCCGTCACTGGTCCCAGTTCTGTTGTAACTGCAGGTCTGGCGTCTCCAGCCTGATGGCTTACTCTGTCTGAGTCCCTGACTTACAACATGGAAAGGCCAGCCTGGGAGATCCCTGGTCTCTGGCTGATGGCTGATGTGATAGGTCAAGGCAGGATGTGTTTCCAGTGGCAGGGTTCTAACCTCACGACACAACAGGCTGAAGAACCTGTAGAGGAAGTTCTCATCACCCTCCGGCCCTCTCTGTCTCATTGGGGTGTGTTACTACATGGCGTAACAGTAGTCGAATATTGGACATGTTTCCTACCAAAGGTCTCTACCTCAAGTGTGTTATATCTCCATCGACTAGTTACAGATCTATCAGCATTTGGCATTGAGCTCAATGTTGACAGAACATCACAGCCAGATTTCTCTTTCTACCTCTGACCACATTCAACATGTATTATGTTAAAAGGAATCTATATACAGCATCTGACAGCCCATAAGAACAGTAAAGTACCTCATGGCCAAACGAGTCTAGCAGGAATCAGACAGTGCTGTAATAGATGTCATTTCTCCCTGTAGCTCTCTATAACTCACAAAGGCTCGTTATTCATCAATCATTTCCATTCAAAAGCCGTCCGGCGTTTTAATTGTTCCCATCTCGCTGCGGGCTGAGTTCCTCTGACAGGAATATGAATCGCTCTTGTGGTTAATGAGCTCTGACCATCCATCCCAGCCTAAGAAACACGCACGGCCCCATGCCTTCACTCATGTATTCCTACCTCTCTTTTTTTCTGTATTTCTCGCTTTCTCTGTATCCCTCTCTCTCACTTTCTCTCTCTCCATACCCCTCTCTTTTTCTTTTTTGTACCCCTCTCTCTCCCTCCTGTACCTCTCCCTCTCGCCCCGGCCTGCTGATAGAATTAGGCAGCTCTTGAACCATACTGATCACACTTCCTGATGCAATTACCGTTAACCTGTGTGGGCCAGTCGTCCCAGCATGCCCTGGGCTCAGGAGGAGGGGGGGTGTTTAAACAGCGCTCTGCAGGGAGCAGCGTGCCACCCACCCACAGGAGGAGCGTGGAAAACACTTCAGCAGACAGAAAGAGTTTCAGCAGGGGATGGGGAGAGGATGGCGCGGGGGGTGAGGAGGGGCGATGGGGCACTGATCTGTTTTCACAGGGTGAGAGCAGTCAGGAATTACCCACTTGGAATGAAATGTTAGGAAATGTTACATTACAGACAGATGTCTTTCAGTCTTATGTGGAATCCCTGGGGTCCAGTTACACACACTGTATACAGAGAGACAGGGAAGGAACCAGAGATGAAGGGAGAGATGGAGAGAGAGAGAGAGAGAGAGAGAGAGAGAGAGAGAGAGAGAGAGAGAGAGAGAGAGAGAGAGAGAGATGGAGGGCTTTTGAGGTGTAACGAAAACCAGGATTCTTTAAATTCACAGTAATTTGGGTGTTGCTTACAGAAGAGATTCCCCCCTCGGTACTGTATGCATGTTTTTGTAATTATACCTGAGAAACTACCATACAGGTCGGAAAGCTGAGTTCTGAGGTTTGACATTACACTACTGCTATGTCAAAATGTCAGAATGGCTCCAAGTGCATAACAACAAAATGTATTTTATTAACCGTTTAGAGCCTCAGGTTAGTTCTCTATATAGTATTCAGTACATCATCCAGATAGTCATATGTAGAGCTCTATATTCAGGACATCATCTAGATAGTCATATGTAGAGCTCTATATTCAGGACATCATCCAGATAGTCATATGTAGAGCTCTATATTCAGGACATCATCCAGATAGTCATATGTAGAGCTCTATATTCAGGGCATCATCCAGATAGTCATATGTAGAGCTCTATATTCAGGACATCATCTAGATAGTCATATGTAGCGCTCTATATTCAGGACATCATCTAGATAGTCATATGTAGCGCTCTATATTCAGGACATCATCCAGATAGTCATATGTAGAGCTCTATATTCAGGACATCATCCAGATAGTCATATGTAGAGCTCTATATTCAGGACATCATCCAGATAGTCATATGTAGAGCTCTATATTCAGGACATCATCCAGATAGTCATATGTAGAGCTCTATATTCAGGACATCATCCAGATAGTCATATGTAGCGCTCTATATTCAGGACATCATCCAGATAGTCATATGTAGCGCTCTATATTCAGGACATCATCCAGATAGTCATATGGAGAGCTCTATATTCAGGACATCATCCAGATAGTCATATGTAGAGCTCTATATTCAGGACATCATCTAGATAGTCATATGTAGAGCTCTATATTCAGGACATCATCCAGATAGTCATATGTAGTGCTCTATATTCAGGACATCATCCAGATAGTCATATGTAGAGCTCTATATTCAGGACATCCTCCAGATAGTCATATGTAGAGCTTTATATTCAGGACATCATCCAGATAGTCATATGTAGAGCTCTATATTCAGGACATCATCTAGATAGTCATATGTAGAGCTCTATATTCAGGACATCATCCAGATAGTCATATGTAGCGCTCTATATTCAGGACATCCTCCAGATAGTCATATGGTCGTGGGAGAATGTGTATTTTATCCATTCATTCAGACAAAATATTGAAATATTCAAACAAGTCTTTAGAATACTATACAACAACTGGCAATCATTGTCATAGCTAAAATCTCCCAGCAAATAGAACATATACAAACATTTTTGTTTAGGGCGTTTTCACATGAAATTCAGTTTGTGAGATTTCTACAAAATACTTTTTACTTTCACAATACCTGACAAGAACCGGTTTAGAGTACAATTTGCGAAATGCACATTCTACATGAAGTTAGCAAGCTAGCTTGTTTACAACAGTCAAAAATGTCCACACTACCTGGTTCTCAGGTCCTGGATATTGGACCGGCTACTCACACAGATCCAGGATGTGTTTCAGCCAGGGTTTGTTTGCATTTGACACATGCTTATTAACACAGATCAGGGTACCAAATGCTCTGGGATCGAGATCATACCTGGGATATGTGAAACAAATTCTCAGTCCTGTCATTTTGCCAGTCTCCTCCAAATCAGCGTATCGTTTTATTCATTATCACACTCCACTGGACCAACTTAAATATTATCAGGCTGTTTGTTTTCGGAGTGGTCTGCTTTCAATCTAATTAGCACAGCATCATGATGGCCACTCAGAGCCAGCTGAATCCCCTGCAGCCTCGGACCTGGACCGGACCAGGAAGCAGGGGAATGCAATCCCCAGAGGTCAGCGTTCCAGTCTCCTGGGTTACGGGTTCTGCTGCGCCGGGGCTGGGGCGGGGTCGAAGGTCAGCAAAGGCTGGCTCATTCTGCTCTGCCCTGGCGCCTGCCGGCACAGCCCTCAATTTGTAAAGAGGCAAAGGGCAACCCCAGAGGGCCTCCCTAAGCTTTCCTGGCCAAACACATGGCTTAAACACTACCTTCTGTCTTTACCCTTGCCTCCCCCTACCTCCCCTCTGTCCTCTCCATGTCTTCCCAAGCCCTAAAACCACAGTCTAGAGCCAACCACCCCCCATGCCAAACCACCCTTAATAAGAGGAATTACCCCAGGCAGGGGCAGGGGGCAGGGTGGGGAGAGGGGGGCAGGGTAGGGGGGTAAGGGGGGCAGGTATGCCGGTGTCTCCGCCTCATTACTCAGTAGATTTACGTAGGATTGTATATTCTGTGTGTGGTGGCACACTCGGCCGCTTAACTCCTTGACCCCCACTGTAAATAAGGAAATTAATAAATAGGAAGTTAATCTATCTAGGGATGGAGGTGGATCAGACAAACACAGCTCTAATACACCAGGGCGAAGAGCAACACACATCTCACAATATTTCAGCAGATTTTGAGCGTTTTTGTGTGAAAATACAATCATTTTTTTTAGACTTAATTCATAGGAAAATACCATTTTTGGGGGCAAAACTTCGGAACAATCTTTTGAAAGTTATTAGAGCACTGCATGTTGGGCAATGGTGTTCTACACTGCCTTTTTTATGTGTCCCACATTTATATAAAAAAAAACTTGTTTACAACTCAATATTGTTAATCAGCCAGGTTATTACCAAAATAATTGGAACATAATAGTAGCCTTAAGTATTTTTCTTATTTTATTACTGCCAATAGTGTTTTCTAGGTTTGTATTCTCTTAATACTTTGGGATACTGGTGCACTTGTAGTCAGAAAGGCCCTTTTCCGTGTAGGCAACAGTAGGTCTACACGATTTTCTTCATAACGCATTTCATATTTCGTGGAGCCTACATTACAACATTTTCTTCATAATGCATTTTATAAACAAGGCTCCACTTCTTCGTGTACATTCCACCATCTCTTTCATAATGCATTTTATACAAGGCTATGTCAAATTTTATGAGGGTTGCCAGATTGGAGAAAAAATACAGATAATTATTTTGTATTATTTTTTGTATCGATGAAGGTATTTGATTGGGGAATGGGGATACATTTTTATGATGGGAAATTATAGTACACACCATAATACACACACACACACACACATATACACACACACACTTTGTTTGAACTCTTGACTTTTGTATGAATTATTTATAAAAAATATTTGTATCTAGTTATCATGTATTCATTATCTTTAACTAGTTAAATGTTTGTAGTTTGCATGTTTCAGTAATGATTAACATGGTAAAATAGTCGTAAATCTTTACATGATTTAGCTTTTGGTATATTTGGAATTTTTATACATATTCTGTATTTCCACTGAGGAAAGCAATAATTAATCACACAATAAATGAACACTACCTTTTATAAAATGGATATTGCTCCCAGTAAACAAATGGTGAGAAATGTTCAGTCTGAAACCATTCGGCTATGGGTTTCTCAGCCCTATAATAATGACACAAGTTACAGTGCATTTGGAAAAAGTATTCAGACCCCTTGACTTTTTCCACATTTTGTTACGTTACAGCCTTATTCTAAAATTGATTAAATAGTTTTTTTCCCCCTCATCAATCTACACACAATACCTCATAATGACAAAGCAAAAACAGGTTTTTAGATATTTTTGCAAATGTATTAAAAATAAAAAAGTTAAATATCATATTTACTTAAGTATTTAGACCCTTTATTCAGTACTTTGTTGAAGCACCTTTGGCAGCAATTACAGCCTCGAGTCTTCTTGGGTTTGATGCTGCACCTGTATTTGGGGAGTTTCTCCCATTCTTCACTGCAGATTCTCTCAAGCTCTGTCAGGTTATATGGGGAGTGTCGCTGCACAGCTATTTTGAGGCCTCTCCAGAGATGTTCGATCAGGTTCAAGCCCGGGCTCTGGCTGGGCCACTCAAGGACATTCAGAGACTTTCCCCGAAGCCACTCCTGCGTTGTCTTGGCTGTGTGTTTAGGGTCACTGTGCTGTTGGAAAGTGAACCTTCAACCCAGTCTGAGGTCCTGAGTGCTCTGGAGCAGATTTTCATCATGGATCTCTACTTTTCTCTGTTCATATTTCCCTCGATCCTGACTAGTCTCCCAGTCCCTGCCGTTGAAAAACAAAAGGCCTGATTGGTGGAGTGCTGGAGAGATGGTTGTCCTTCTGGAAGGTTCTCCCATCTCTACAGAGGAACTCTGGAGCCCTGTCAGAGTGACCATCGGGTTCTTGGTCACCTCCCTGAACAAGGCCCTTCTCCCCCGATTGCTCAGTTTGGCCGGGTAGCCAGCTCTAGTAAGAGTCTTGGTGGTTCCAAACTTCTTCCATTTAAGAATGACGGAGGCCACTGTGTTCTTCGGGACCTTCAATGCTGCAGACATGTTTTGGTACCTTTCCTCAGATCTGTGCCTCGACACAATCATGTCTCGGAGCTCTACAGACAATTCTTTCAACCTCATGGCTTGGTTTTTGCTCTGACATGCACTGTAAACTGTGGGACCTTATATAGACAGGTGTGTGCCTTTCCAAATCATGCCCAATCAATTGAATTTACCACAGGTGGACTCCAATCAAGTTGTAGAAACATCTCAAGGATGATCAATGGAAACAGGATGCACCTGAGCTCAATTTCGAGTCTCAGAGCAGAGTCTGAATACTTATGTAAATAAGGTATTTCTGTTTTTTTGTTTTAATACATGTGCAAAAATGTATGGGGTAGTATGGGGTATTGTCTGTAGATTGATGAGGAAAATGTGTATTTAATCAATTTTAAAATTAGGCTGTAACATAACAAAATGTGGATAAAGGGAAGGGGTCTGAATATTTTCCAAATGCACTGTAAACATGCACTGTAAACAATCACCTTAAACATTTTTTATTTACAAGCTTTGGGGTATAACATGTTGGGCATATAACCCCAAACTTGAGTTCAGTCTACACCAATGAGAGCCAAGAGGGGCCTAGCTTTGTCCTTCATGACTGGGAAAGGCCTTGATTCCAGGCCGTAGAGAATCCTCCATCCATCTCATTAGATCAGAACAGGATGGATCAACAGTCATTCATACTACTGGTTTTTATCCTAAAAAAAGGATAGTTGTGTTTTGCTGCATAACACACTTACGTTATTTGTCTACCCATATGATGTGGATCATTGTCAGGTTATTAGATGTATAAGCTTCAGTAACAACAGAACACCATGGTTGTAGTAACACTTTAAACAGGTTGTAAATGTATAGAATGTGTTTGTTTTGCTTCCACACTGGTATTTCAATTCAAATGTAACTGGTCAGGGCATGTCGGTTCCCATTCAGCTTCAGGCTACTTTGATGTAAGGCTTTATCACACCTGTAGTGACTACTTCTATCCGTCATGCCCATTGTTCACTAGATATATCAACATAATTATACTCAACACAATGTTAAAAAACAGAAGGCTTCCCACCGCTAGATCACATAACTAGACATGAGCTTGAAGTGATCCCAACGCTGCCACAAATGTAGCGGAATAAAGTGAAAGCTGCAACAGGGACTCTAACCAGGGCTCATATGTGGCAATGTGAGCTCTAACGACCGTTGACATGAAAGCCTAGTAGACCTCTGGGCAGAGACAGTAGACCTACAATACTGGCATATTCCTTGTTACAATAGCCAAAGTATATAACATGAGAGACACAACTGTAATAATCATCATGAAAGCTAACATAATTCATTATTTTACATTAACCTGTTTAACTGCATTGATAGGCCTAATTGATCATAGTCCAGACTCGTTATAGTTGCAAATACCATGCAGAGGAATTTAAACCAAATAGATTTGTTTGTTGATCTTCTGTTTCCCCACATTTATTGATTAATGAATTTCCCATCATGAAAATGTATTCCCATTCCCCAATCAAACACCTTTATCGATACCACCAAACAAACAGGAAAATACCGTTTTTTACTCCAATCTGGTAGACCTCGTAAATCCGGCAAAGCACCAGTATCCCAAAGTATTAAACGAAAGCAAGCACAGAAAACAGCATTGGCATTAATAAAAAACAAAATAAAAATGTAAGACTACTATGATATTCTAAGTATTTCGGTGACAACCTGGTTGATTAACAATATTGGGTTGTTAACACGTTTATTTTTTCATATAAATAAATGTGGGACCATTGCCCAAAATGCATTGCTCCAATAGCTTTCAAAAGATTGTTCCCGAAGTTTGCCCACAAAAAATGTAATTTCCTATGAATGAAGTCGCTATTGGAGCGATGCAGAGCAGAGCAAGGGCATGTTTTTCAGGAAATTGGTCTTCTCACGAAAATGGGACCTACAAACCATTCTATGGAAAAGGGAGATTCTCACGAACATGATGGTGTTCTCCGTTTTGCTCCACTGGTTTAATAAAATTAATGGAAGTATGAAGGTAGTTTTGTGCCTACCCCCAAAAGCGGTTAAATATATGTAAAAAAATATATATATATAGAGAGTACCAGTCAAAAGTTTGGACACACCTACTCATTCAAGGGTTTTTCTTTATTTTACTATTTTCTACCTTGTAGAATAATAGTGAAGACATTTTAGATTTTAGATTCTTCAAAGTAGCCACCCTTTGCCTTGATGACAGCTTTGCACACTCTTGGCATTCTCTCAACCAGCTTCACCTGGAATGCTTTTCCAACAGTCTTGAAGCAGTTCCCACATATGCTGAGCACTTGTTGGCTGCTTTTCCTTCACTCTGCGGTCCAACTCATCCCAGACCATCTCATTTGGGTTGAGGTTGGGTGATTGTGGAGGCCAGGTCATCTGATGCAGCACTCCATCACTCCTCTTCTTGGTCAAATAGGCCTTACACAGCCTGGAGGTGTGTTGGGTCATTGTCCTGTTGAAAAATAAATGATAGTCCCACTAAGCGCAAACCAGATGGGATGGCGTATCGCTGCAGAATGCTGTGGTAGCCTTGCTGGTTAAGTGTACCTTGAATTCTAAATAAATTACAGACAGCATCACTAGCAAAACACCCCCACACCGTCACACCTCCTCAACTATGCTTCACAGTGGGAACCACACATGCAGAGATCATCCATTCACCTACTCTGCATCTCACAAAGACATGGCGGTTGGAACCAAAGAATTTCAAATTTGGACTCATCAGACCAAAGGACAGATTTCCACCGGTCTAATGTCCATTGCTCGTGTTTCTTGTCCCAAGCAAGTCTCTTCTTCTTATTGGTGTCCTTTAGTAGTGGTTTCTTTGCAGCAATTCGACCATGAAGGCCTGATTTCACACAGTCTCCTCTGAACAGTTGATGTTGAGATGTGTCTGTTACTAGCATTTCGGCTGCAATCTGAGGTGCAGTTAACTACAATGAATTTATCCTCTGCAGCAGAGGTAACTCTGGGTCTTCCTTTCCTGTGGCAGTCCTCATGCGAGCCAGTTTCATCATAGCGCTTGATGGTTTTTGCAACTGCATTTGAAGAAACTTTCAGTTATTGACATTTTCCGTATTGACTGACCTTCATGTCTTAAAGTAAGGATGGACTGTCATTTCTATTTGCTTATTTGAGCTGATCTTGCCATAATATGGACTTGGTCTTTTAACAAATATGGGTATGTTCTGTATACCACCCCTACCATGTCACAACACAACTGATTGTCTCAAACGCATTAACCTGTTGGGGGTAGGGGGCAGTATTTACACGGCCGGATAAAAAACGTACCCGATTTAATCTGGTTATTACTACTGCCCAGAAACTAGAATATGCATATAATTATTGGCTTTGGATAGAAAACACCCTAAAGTTTCTAAAACTGTTTGAATGGTGTCTGTGAGTATAACAGAACTCATATGGCAGGCAAAAACCTGAGAAGATTCTGTACAGGAAGTGCCCTCTCTGACCATTCCTTGAGCTTCTTGACTCTGTTTATTGAAGACTGAGGATCTTTGCTGTAACGTGACACTTCCTACGGCTCCCATAGGCTCTCAGAAGGCGGGAAAAAGCTGAATGATGTAATTCCAGCCACTGGCTGAAAAACATTAGCGCTTTTGGCAAGTGCTCTATCAGAGGACAATGGGCTGAGGCGCGTGCACGAGTCGACCCCATGTTTTTATTTTCTTTCGTCTTTGAACCTAAACACGCTTTCCCGGTCGGAATATTATCGCTTTTTTACGAGAAAAATGGCATAAAAATTTATTTTAAACAGCGGTTGACATGCTTCGAAGTACGGTAATGGAATATTTAGAATTTTTTTGTCACGAAATGCGTCGTGCGCGTCACCCTTCTTTACCATTCGGATAGTTTCTTGAACGCATGAACAAAACAGAGGATATTTGAACATAACTATGGATTATTTTGAACCAAACCAACATTTGATATTGAAGTAGAAGTCCTGGGAGTGCATTCTGACGAAGACAGCAAAGGTAATAACATTTTTCTTATAGTAAATCTGATTTTGGTGAGTGCTAAACTTGGTGGGTGTCTAAATAGCTAGCCCTGTGATGCCGGGCTATCTACTGAGAATATTGCAAAATGTGCTTTCACCGAAAAGCTATTTTAAAATCGGACATAGCGAGTGCATAGAGGAGTTCTGTATCTATAATTCTTAAAATAATTGTTATGTTTTTTGTGAACGTTTATCGTGAGTAATTTAGTAAATTCACCGGAAGTTTGCGGGGGTATGCTAGTTCTGAACGTCACATGCTAATGTAAAAAGCTGTTTTTTGATATAAATATGAACTTGATTGAACAAAACATGCATGTATTGTATAACATAATGTCCTAGGGTTGTCATCTGATGAAGATCATCAAAGGTTAGTGCTGCATTTAGCTGTGGTTTGGGTTTATGTGACATTATATGCTAGCTTGAAAAATGGGTGTCTGATTATTTCTGGCTGGGTACTCTGCTGACATAATCTAATGTTTTGCTTTCGTTGTAAAGCCTTTTTGAAATCGGACAGTGTGGTTAGATTAACGAGAGTCTTGTCTTTAAAATGGTGTAAAATAGTCATATGTTTGAGAAATTGAAGTAATAGCATTTCTAAGGTATTTGAATAACGCGCCACGGGATTCAACTGGCTGTTGAGTAGGTGGGACGATTTCATCCCGCCGACCCTAGAGAGGTTAAGAAGGAAAGAAATTCCACAAATGAACTTTTAACAAGGCACACCTGTTAATTGAAATGCATTCCAGGTGACTACCTTATGAAGCTGGTTGAGAGAATGCCAAGAGTGTGCAAAGCTGTCATCAAGGCAAAGGGTGTCTACTTTGAAGAATCTAAAATGTTAAATATATTTTGATTTGTTTAACACTTTTTTGGTTACTACATGATTCCGTATGTGTTGTTTCATAGTTTTGATGTCGTCACTATTATTCTACAGTGTAGAAAATAGTAAAAATAAAGAAAAGCCCTTGAATGAGTAGGTGTGTGCAAACTTTTGACTGGTACTGTAAATTTCCAAATTCTCATTGAGAATCAGTTAAAATGTGAATAATGAATGAATGTGTTAACTAAATATAAATAACAAATAAATAATGACATAAAACTGAGGGGGCTTGAGTAATTTTAAAGGTAAATAATAATCATTCTGGTTTATTAAGATTCAATAAGTAAATAGAATTCAGGACAAATATATTTCCCAATTTCCCCATGTCAAAAAGCTGTGATAGCTGTCAGTCACTAATGTTCAGCCTAAAAGTAAAGGTAGCAAAATAATCTGGGTCGTTCCACCAATTCGGTGCCTCCTGAGAAGTGTAACTGCTTTTCCCATCTCAAGAGGTTAAAGGTAAGTGCCTATTAAAGATGCAATATGCAGAAATCACTCCGCCGTTTCCTGGTTGCTAAAATTCTAATAGTTTGCCTAATTTCAGTTTATGTGAGAAAACAAGCAATCTATAATGTAGAGAATCATTGTACCATCCAAACTGCTGTGAAACATCTTTTCAATAACCCAAAATATTGTATTTTCAACTGTTTGAAGCTGCTGCGCAAAACCAGAAGGAAAAGATGCTTAGAATGGGAAAGCATAGAAATAGTGCACATAGAGCATATCTACCGCTTCTAATACTTGCTTTCAATGAGAATGAAAGATGTGTAACTCACATTTCTATGTCAATTTGGTCAGGACTTCCAAAAAGTTACACATTGCAGCTATAAGTGCCAAATAAAAAAACTGTGTTCACTATAACAGGGTTGACAATTTAGTCTTAAATCAACCATACATATCCTAGTGTCCAGCAGCGGATCTACTCCCCCCCCCCCCTCCCCCCCAAATAAAAATAACAAATAGCGCAGTTCTGCACTAACTGTAATTATTACTCAGACATTTGGAACAACACAAATAAATAATCATAACATTTAAAACTGTATAAATATACAAATATATACAACAATAAGAGTCGTAAATATCAAAAAGAAGTAAAAATATATACAAAAATAAGACTCGTAAATATCAAAAAGAAGTAACAAAACAAATAGAAACAAATTGTAGTATATAAATACAAATAAAAAAAGAGAATCAAATTATTACACTATTACACTATTGCTAACAAAAAACACAAATAAAACTAAATTGCACAAATCCTATATCACACAAATACACAAATAGAATAACACACTTGTAAAGAAGAGAACCTGATTATTACACTATTGCACTTCAAACAAGAAACACTCAAACTAAATTGCACAACTAATTGCATTACTAATTTCATTAGTACTGTACAAAGTTAGAGGTGTGCTTTTTGATAGATTCCCCACTCCCCCTACCTTGGGCTTCCAGTGGGGAGACCTGAGGTCAACCTACCCCCACCCCCCTCCCCATCTCGTACTTCTGAGTGGGAGACCTTCCCAGGCAGTAGCCTGCTTAGCTCACAAACTACAATCAGGGCGCCCACTCCAACAAGGTTCATTGACCCACAGTTCCACACGGTGACATGATATCATTGACGTGACGTGCAAATGAGCGATAGAAAATCAATCGCGCAAATGTCACCATTCTGGATATTTTT
Source organism: Salmo salar (assembly GCF_965601325.2). NCBI lineage: Eukaryota > Metazoa > Chordata > Actinopteri > Salmoniformes > Salmonidae > Salmo > Salmo salar. The sequence goes on along the minus strand of NC_138316.1, from coordinate 22,526,727 downwards.
GGTATTTTGTATTTTATTTTTTTTTTTAATTGTGTGGGTTGCCCCATGCCGTCCCCGGCAAGATGCCGCCCTGGGCTGCCCATGTCGCCTATGCCTAAATCCGCCACTGCTAGTGATAGGGGGAATTGAAGCTTGTTGTGTGAAACAGGGAGTGGCAATTGAATGCAAGATTCACCCTCCCCCCCCAAAAAAAAAAAAAAACCTGTCTATCTATGGGTAACAGGGTTGACGTGTTATGCTCGACCCACTCAGTTTCCCACCACAAAACACCAGACAATGGCCAAAAAGAGTAGAACCAGCTCACCTGCTTTTACACTAGGATTTGACTAGTAGATGTTCAATGTTTCTTTGGAAATAATTTTTTTTTAATTAAAGGAATAGATTCACCATATTAAAATGAGAGTTACAGTTCATGTAAAAGGGTGGACTTTAAAATGAGGGACAGACGTAAATTAATCACTAATCACATGAAACAAATAATAATCTTTAGGAATGACTGTCAAAGCAACAAAATAACTTTACAATGATGGTGAAAACTTGGAGAAATGTTGGTGTGAAGTGGGTTCAAATCTTCCTAGAAGTCAGAGGGTGCACAGAGGAACATGTCAAAATGCTGAATTTTGGCACTTTACCAAGTCTTTATTCATATAAAACATCTGATTGATTAAAGGCTCAGGGCATTGGAAAACTAGATTTTCCTGTGTCTTAAATATATTTCCACACTATGAGGTTGGAAGAATACTGTGAAAATTAGACTGCCTGAATTTCAGCCTGTTTTGGTGGGATGGAGTTTTGGCCTGCCTGGTGACATCACAAGGCTGTAAATTATTACATTTACATTTTAGTCATTTAGCAGATACTCTTATCCAGAGCAACTTACAGTAGTGAATGGATACATTCCATACATTTTTTTCTCCGTACTGGCCCCCAGTGGGAATTGAACCCACAACCCTGGTGTTGCAAACACCATGCTCTACCAACTGAGCCACACAGGACTATGACCCAATTCAGACTTAGGAAATGTACACTTTTCCTACACACGCCTTTCTTATGCACTTCTCAGTAGTTGGTATTCAGACTTACCTTTCAGAGTGAACTTGCATACTCCCTTAAAATACCGTTGCTTGAAAAACCCATAGCCAATATATGCTTCCTCAAAATAGTCAGAATGAATCTAAAATAGTTCAAGAAATCTGTCATTAATTTTTACATATTTGTTGAGGAGATCTCAGTCACCCAATTTTACATCTAACTAAGATGTTTGGTGCAGTATTTCTCAATGAAAAATCTGTAGGAAAACTAGTCATGCCTCATTGAATGACTTTGGCTCCAAACTTTGGCTTGCCTCTAGGAAAAATGTCAGGTGCCTGAACAGCTGAAAAAAGTAAAAAAATTAAAATAAAAAAAACGACCATAAACGTCACAAAATGTCATCATAATTTATGCCTGATGTCTTCCGAACTGTTTCGGCTTGGAAGCATGCAGATGCCTTTATACAGGTAGGCCTACTTAACTGGCTTTGCAGGTATGGTTCCTTTGCGTGCGCTGAATAAATGTAATTCAACCACTGAATACCCTTCCACTTGCTGGCCAACAGATTTTCTTGTGGGGTTTTCATTCAATAGGGTTTCCATTACATTTATTTAAAGCCATCCTTTTAAATTTGGTGTACCTTTAATTCGAATTTTCTCGACAGACTCGAATATATGGAGAGAGCAGTTTAGAATATTAGGGATCAATGAAAGAAAGACATGTAAATATACATATATTCATCTCCTTTTCTTGTATATTATTTAGGGTTATGAAATCATTTATGAGAAAAAAACAGGTTTGAATAGCCTTTAGTGCGAAATATATTGGTGAATCAAAAAGTGGTTTGACTTGTCCTGAAAGTTGACATATTCATTTGTTCAATACATTAAATATTGTAAGGTGAGAAACGTGTACAATAGGGGTTGAACAGTAGTCCTATAAATAACCCCTAGTAATCCTCACTAATCATGGAACTGTGATGACAAAGGTCCAGTTGTCCTGAGCTCTGTGCCAGGCTCCAGGTTTAATGGTCTGTGTTCCATAAGGATTCAAATAGGCTACATGTCCCAAATGATTGTACAACTTGTAATAAGTTAGCCTAATACTGTATTAGGCTAACAGGAACCACCACAGGAATGTGACAGAGAAAAGAAAGGTAAACTGACGATGCAATGGAATGATGCAAAATGTAAGGAAACAAACACTAAAGTGACAGCTAGAAATGTCTGTGGGTATAACTGATGGTGCCTACAGTGATATGTTGATGTACTTCAGTTTGCTGCATCATGACTGGTTTCACATTTGTCTCCAGCGATCATAAGGTCAAATTCTATCAGGAAGAAAAATATTAGATGTCCCGTGAGGGAATTAAGTCAAGGTCAGAATATGGCGTATGACTAGACCCCCCCCCCTATTCTCAAGTTTAAATTCAAGGTCAAAATACACATAGAGAGAAAAATGCATAAAAAGGGAATTCCGTTCCATTTCTGCAATCTTAAATGGGGTCAGAATAACAGTTCGTCTTCAGTTTTCCCCTCCACACTCAGACCCCTCCCAGAAACTACCCCTCCCAGACACTACCCCTCCCAGACACTACCACTCCCAGACACTACCACTCCCAGACACTACCACTCCCAGACACTACCCCTCCCAGACACTACCACTCCCAGACACTACCCCTCCCAGACACTACCCTTCCCAGACACTACCCCTCCCAGACACTACCCCTCCCAGACACTACCCCTCCCAGACACTACCACTCCCAGACACTACCACTCCCAGACACTACCACTCCCAGACACTACCCCTCCCAGACACTACCCCTCCCAGACACTACCACTCCCAGACACTACCACTCCCAGACACTACCACTCCCAGACACTACCACTCCCAGACACTACCCCTCCCAGACACTACCACTCCCAGACACTACCACTCCCAGATACTACCACTCCCAGACACTACCCCTCCCAGACACTACCCCTCCCAGACACTACCACTCCCAGACTGTCCTAGATAAATTTTTGCTTGAGAACTTGTTCATAGCTAAGAAGATATATATATTTTTTTTACATTTTAATTGAAAACATTCACAGTAAGGTACTTCATTGTAAACCAGAAATGATTTGATATTGCGGTAAAGGCGGATGCATTGGAGCTTCTCCATGTGGTCTGTATTAAAGGACACTTCATTTAATATAACAGGCTTTTAAAATTCCATATTGGTGCACAATGTCTACTTAGAATATCACAGGGAAGCAGAAGGCACTACTTTTGTGGAGTGACCCATCTACTATAACAGGGAAAGTATAATATTGCTAGTACACTGCTCAAAAAAATAAAGGGAACACTAAAATAACACATCCTAGATCTGAATGAATGAAGTAATCTTATTAAATACTTTTTTCTTTACATAGTTGAATGTGCTGACAACAAAATCACACAAAAATAATCAATGGAAATCCAATTTATCAACCCATGGAGGTCTGGATTTGGAGTCACACTCAAAATTAAAGTGGAAAACCACACTACAGGCTGATCCAACTTTGATGTAATGTCCTTAAAACAAGTCAAAATGAGGCTCAGTCGTGTGTGTGGCCTCCACGTGCCTGTATGACCTCCCTACAACGCCTGGGCATGCTCCTGATGAGGTGGCGGATGGTCTCCTGAGGGATCTCCTCCCAGACCGGGACTAAAGCATCCGCCAACTCCTGGACAGTCTGTGGTGCAACGTGGCGTTGGTGGATGGAGCGAGACATGTTGTCCCAGATGTGCTCAATTGGATTCAGGTCTGGGGAACGTCCATAGCATCAATGCCTTCCTCTTGCAGGAACTGCTGACACACTCCAGCCACATCAGGTCTAGCATTGTCTTGCATTAGGAGGAACCCAGGGCCAACCGCACCAGCATATGGTCTCACAAGGGGTCTGAGGATCTCATCTCGGTACCTAATGGCAGTCAGGCTAACTCTGGCGAGCACATGGAGGGCTGTGCGGCCCCCCAAAGAAATGCCACCCCACACCATGACTGACCCACCGCCAAACCGGTCATGCTGGAGGATGTTGCAGGCAGCAGAACGTTCTCCACGGCATCTCCAGACTGTCACATCTGTCACATGTGCTCTGTGTGAACCTGCTTTCATCTGTGAAGAGCACAGGGCGCCAGTGGCGAATTTGCCAATCTTGGTGTTCTCTGGCAAATGCCAAACGTCCTGCACGGTGTTGGGCTGTAAGCACAACCCCCACCTGTGGACGTCGGGCCCTCATACCACCCTCATGGAGTCTGTTTCTGACCGTTTGAGCAGACACATGCACATTTGTGGCCTGCTGGAGGTCATTTTGCAGGGCTCTGGCAGTGCTCCTCCTGCTCCTCCTTGCACAAAGGCAGAGGTAGCGGTCCTGCTGCTGGGTTGTTGCCCTCCTACGGCCTCCTCCACGTCTCCATGATATACTGGCCTGTCTCCTGGTAGTGCCTCCATGCTCTGGACACTACGCTGACAGACACAGCAAACCTTCTTGCCACAGCTCACATTGATGTGCCATCCTGGATGAGCTGCACTACCTGAGCCACTTGTGTTGGTTGTAGACTCCGTCTCATGCTACCACTAGAGTGAAAGCACCACCAGCATTCAAAAGTGACCAAAACATCAGCCAGGAAGCATAGGAACTGAGAAGTGGTGTGTGGTTACTACCTGCAGAACCACTCCTTTATTGGGGGTGTCTTGCTAATTGCCTATAATTTCCACCTGTTGTCTATTCCATTTGCACAACAGCATGTGAAATTTATTGTCAATCAGTGTTGCTTCCTAAGTGGACAGTTTGATTTCACAGAAGTGTGATTGACTTGGAGTTACATTGTGTTGTTTAAGTGTTTCCTTTATTTTTTTGAGCAGTATATTATGTCTGTATTTTGTCAGTAATTTTTTACCACGTCTAAGCAGCCAAACCAGCAGACAAGCAAAACATTTCCCCATTGAAAAGAACTGTATGGTTTTGGTAAAAAGACTGTATTGTATGGTAAACCTCCACCTCACCTTCTCCATTTCTGAATGTGTTGTCAGGCTGTGTGTTTCCCTGAACGAGATGCAGGGTACTGACTGTTTCTGATACTGACTGTTACAGCTACATCCATTACCCTAGCCAATGAGGACAGACCTCTGACAACATAATTACAGACACAGAGGCACTGCTCACAGCACAGCAACCATATGCCTGGCTGTGGTACAGCTCTATCAGTCATAGACTAAAGTACAGGGGATGGAAAGGAGAGAGAGAGGTGGCATGTGGAGGGATTGGAGGCACCCTGATCCACCAGGGGCCCCTGTAGCTGTCTTGTCCCAGGCCAAGGGGCCACTCCCCGGGCTGAAACGGGTTGGGGCTGGGGCCTGATTTGGCCCAGCTGGAGGAAGCGGGCGAACAGAGTTCAGTTGGTGCAGATAGAGCTAAAGTAAACAGCCGTGGTCACTGGGCAGGCCGTTAGCAGGCCTCGGACAGATGAGCGGGGGACCAGGAGGACCACACACACACAACACACAGCCAGACCACACAGGGGCTGGGAGGGCGGGGCTCCAGGGCCTATGAACGCAAGCGCACGCCCCATCGGCAGGGCTCCCCATGGGCAGAAGCAAGCTGCAGATCAGGGTGGAGCGGAGGAGACCATGGAGGAACAACAGACTGGCATGGATGTGATCTGACATTACACGCCCTCAACTTTCACATGTTCATCTCAATATGAAGACAACATAGTAATGGAGGATCTCCTCTGTTTTTCCCATCGTAGCAGAGAGAGATGTGATGGTAAACACAAACAGGAAGAGGATCATGAGTGAACCGCTCAGCTGCCAGATCTTAAAGTGTTGCTTAGAGAATAAGGCTCCATGACTGAGACACTCAGTCTATTCTGTAGAACACACACACACACACACCACACACACACACACACACACACACACACACACACACACACACACACACACACACACACACACACACACACACACACACACACACACACACACACACACAGGGTGGGAAACATTTGGAAGGCTCAAACTGACCTAGACCACAGAGGCAGACTAAATAAGTACGATCATTTATTTGGTCCAAAATGTTGTCTCCAATTCAAGTGTTATTTTATTGAAAATAAACAAGAAAATTTGTGTATGATAAATATAAATTGCTACAAGTGCTACTAAATATAAGCTCCACAACATCACCAAACAAAATTCTGTGATATTTGTCATGCTTGAAAATTCCCATGTTGTGAGGAATTTTTCTATTTTTGAATGTACTTTCGTGTAAGGTAGTTGTGTTGTAACTCCCTTAAAACATCCCACACAAAACCTTTTACACACACTGTAAATCATAAGCAAACACATTCACACACCCACCAAACACACACACACGCATAAATACGCTGTGGTGAAGGTTCTACAGGCCGCATGGACATCAGTCTCCCAGTTTATCTGGACAGTGTCAGAATAACCCATGGGGGAGACCGACGAGAGTGTGTGTGTGTGTGTGTGTGTGTGTGTGTGTGTGTGTGTGTGTGTGTGTGTGTGTGTGTGTGTGTGTGTGTGTGTGTGTGTGTGTGTGTGTGTGTGCGCGCGTGCGTGTGTGCGCGTGTGCGTGTGTGCGTGTGCGTGTGCGTGTGTGTGTCAGGATGACCTAGAGGGCAGAGTGAGGAGTAATGCTCTCAATCATAATTACTCCCCTCCGCCACAAATCACACCATCTGCCTCGCTTCACCTCAATACACACACACACATACACACACACACACACACACACACACACACACACACACACACACACACACACACACACACACACACACACACACACACACACACACACACACACACACACACAAAGTCAGAATTTCTGTGAAAGATGTGCTGTCAGTGAGAAGGAGGGAGAAAGAGTCCAAACTCACCTCTGTAGTGTGTCTAGAAATGGACACAGGGCAGCAGCCAGAGAAGGGCAGCAGCCAGAGAAGGGCAGGAGTCATATATATTGGTTAGAGGACATTTTGGCCAATTCAGTTCTGCATCAATCCCAAGAGGGTTAGCACTTTCCTTTACAATTGTGATCATTTTAGGTGTGTGGAAGTTGTTTGAACACTTGTGAAATTTACTGTGTGTGTCCAGGGATCAGGGTTGACAAGGACACCGGGGTACTTCAGTGTCTGGACAGGAGGCTGGGTCAGGGTGTCTAGTCTGGGGGTCACAATTGGCCGGGGTCCTGGATGTCTGAGTTGAATAGGTTATCAGGATGAGCAGGAGGGTAAGGGCTAGGTCTGGGCCAGGGGTTGAAGAGGCTGGGGCTTTGGCTGGGGTCCTATATGTCCCTGGATGTGTGGGTCTGGTGCTACATGGGGCTGTGGGTGTGGGGTCCTGTCAGGTCCTGGGTCTGTGGTCATGGCTCTGTCTCTGTGGGGGAGCAAGGAACTTGTCTGTGTGCTGGTGAACTGGTGAGCTGGTTAAGGTCAGAGAACACAGCAGAGCAGCAGTGAAATATGGCTGTCTGTCAGGTAGAGGGGAAGAATAACACAGACTCTGTCCTTCCTGCAGCACCGCAATCGTGTCTGGGTCCCCGCCAGGCGGCATGGGGGTCATGCCCCGCTCCACACTGCCAGGCAGGGAACTGCTGCTCACACACACACACACACACACACACACACACACACACACACACACACACACACACACACACACACACACACACACACACACACACACACACACACACACACACACACACACACACACACACACACACACACAGAGAGAAATCACTGGGAAATCACAGAGTTTCTCACACCAACTAGCTCACATTGAAACACACACACTCTGTGGAAAATAAAATACTTGCTCACACACACTCCCACACACCATGGGAACAAAAGGGTAACTCAAAAGCCATATCTTAACTTTCTGCAACTTTGCAACTGTGTACAGGATGAGGTACAACATTGTTGGTGACTGGGTTACTCACAAGGATGTTGTATCCAATTTAGTTTTCACCTGCATGTTTATAATGAATGTGTAATAAAAATGCATGTTTATCACAAATATATTTTTTACAGTAGACTATTTAATATATACAATGCATAATTAAATATCATGTGGTACAAAATAATACTTTTACAATGAACATTCTTAATTATAGCAATGGGGAAATAAAGAATGGATAGCATTTTTATAAATGTATATATTTTCTCATTTCATTCTAGTATAAACCGTAAACTTACTTATATACATTTTCTGTAGGCCTACTGCTTAAATGTCACCTTTTATTTTTAGTATTGTATATATTATTCTAGTAGGCCTAATGAACATTTAATGGAAATGTATTGTCACTTTGTATTACATAAGATAACTACTTCAAGAGGTTATCTCATGTAATTCATTACATACATTTTTATTAAATGCATCTTTCATATAATTAAACTAATTCAATATAGAATCAGAATAAATCCGTGTATGGGATTTCAGAATAGTGTTGAATATTAGGAAATATTAAAAACAACATTAATCACATCAATCTGATATATATATATATATGTTTATTTTTGAAATAACAAGAAAGCCTATTGCTGTAAATTGTATAATTTGAAAACCTACAAGTGAAAGTACCTCTTGGAATGGTATATTTGAAATTATGAAGTTAGCATTTTATTCGAAAGATTTTGTATAGCATGTTGTTCATACCTTAATTATTATGTTTTAAAAAATCTGAAACGAATTAAATCAGAAACCCGCATTTTAAAGTATCAAATGGACGATCATAGGCCTAATGTAGGTCTGCTTCTTTCTTGACCGTGTGTGTTATATCATTCATACAGCCCATAGTGGAGCTGGCTTAGTGCCATCTATTGTTTTATATCGCGGGCGGCAGAAAAATTGGCTACTTGACATTTTCTGTCTCTCTGAAACAACGCAGTCTGAGGCTCGCACATACTTTCCCTTGACCCTGCGCTCAGGGGAGATCTCGAGGCCTGTGGTGCGGAAAAGGCGGCCCAACTGGCTAGGAAACCTCGGGTAGGAGAGAACCGCGACGCAGGAAGACTTAAGGAAGTGGTGAATTGCTTTCTGGTTTTAATTTTGACATTTCGTTCTGCTGAAAAATGTTTCGTGATTCCTTTGGCTGTGACCACGCGTGAACTCAGGAACTGCGTCCATGGCAATGGTTCTCCGTAGCGTGATTCCAGTAGTCCTGCGAGGTGCGCGTGGCTGACCTCCGGTTTGTGAAACACAGACAGGCATATTTTGAGACAGATGACCATGATGCCTCTACTTTAGCACAGAGTTAGTGAAATAAGCCTATATGTTTATCATTTATTTTCGAAAGCATTGCATATTGGGAATATCGAGAAGAAATGTAGGAATGGGTGTAGTAGAAACAATTCATTTCGAAGCAACACAGTTATTATATGTATTATTGTTTACAGTTATTATATGTATTATTGTTTACAGTTATTATATGTATTATTGTTTATCTAAATCAAATAAAAAGGACAGGCTGTTTCCTGAGTATTGTGGTCATTGGAAATAAATACATGCTTCATACTTAATCATTATCATGTAGGGCCTAGCCTATAGGCTGTCATTCTCAACGTTCAATTGGAAGACATTATTATTATGCATTATTATTATTATTAGACTATATCAAATGCATTAACAGTAATATCGTTAGAATAGTATAGCCGATATAACCGTAATCCCCAGATTACCTGGCTAGTAGGAAAAATAAAATATGGCCTTAATCAATCTGGGTATTTTGTTCAACCGGGGTAAAAAAAATACTGTAATAATATTGTATTGAGATAATACATTCATTCAATCATTTCATACAGTGAAAGTTTGTTTTGAGACACTGATATTTTACAGCTTAATACATTTTATATCAATGCCTATATCATTTGGAATGACATTTTAGGGGTTTACTAATCCCAAATATTGGAAACTGTTTATTAACATGAATAGGTCAAATCGACACTTACATTTTATATGGACCACAATAAATGGAAAACCATGCATGTGGGACTAAACAATGCGGTTAGAAGAAGATATTCCTACATAAAACTGTCTGACAGCCTTGAACATCCATGGAGAGAGAAAGTCCGACTGGGGCCCACGTCTGGCTACGACCGGTGAAAACGTTGTCCAACTTTCACTACTTTCCAGATGATGGGTCGTTCTGTGTTTTTATTGGTGCAGGCGGCGCCGGGTCTCTCGGGATCTGTCTGACAACCGCAAAAGCCGGTCCAACCACCCCGGGAGGCTTCGCACGTATTATCGCCAATACGTCATAAAAAATAAACTATTTTAAAAAATCACCTGTTTTATTATGGAAGATGCTTCGTGCGTGCAGGTTCGTAAGCCCATCCTAAAAATGGAGTGTGTCAAATATTAGGGCTTATGACTTTTGCTGGGCTGTAGGTTGGATTGTTGGCATTGCATATATTCACACATCAATTTTTTTACTATCGTGTTTTATACTTTTCAGCTTAGAAGAAGTTGCAGATTTCCAATAACGTTGAATTTAGGCCCATATACTATATGTCTACAAAATTAAATAGGCCTATTATATAACTTTAGTACAACATATAGGCCTACCTGAGAAAAAAAATCGACAGCAAGAAATACATAAAAAAAACTCCTTGATTCTAAAAAAGCATTCGAGGAGAGGTGAAATTAACAGACCATAGAACCTAGGCCTATCTTTATATTAAAATGAGCAAACATTATTATTGTTCCTCTGAATTTGTTGGCCTATAAAAAAATCGATTGATTTGTTTAATACTGTGACAAATAGGCCTATTAGTGCGTTTCTCTTTGCAATTCTTCATTGCTGTTGCGTCAAACTTTGCAGCAGAGGGAGTTGGCTAACAGAGGTCCAGTAAAGTCTAAATAGCTCGCTTTAAACAATTCCTTTTCGGATGTAAACATTCTGACAGCCAAGAAGAGTAGCGCTCAGAAAAAGGGTATCCCTCCCTCGAACCTCGGTTATTTTTAAAGCTCATGTAGACAAATCGACGGAAACGCGTTTCCACCATGCTAAATAGCTGGGCTGTTGGAGTGCTTGGTGTGTGGCGCGAATTAGAGTGGACCTACACACAGGCCCACACACACAAACACACACAACCCACTTACCACCCACGCTGGTATTACAACTCCCCCAACTCCACACACACACACACACACACACACACACACACACACACACACACACACACACACACACACACACACACACACACACACACACACACACACACAAATACAGGGAGGGTATTATTGGGCGTGCTGCTTTACTGATAAATCCCTCCAGATGGCGTTAATCCACTTCACAGGGTTTTAACTTTAGTACTGATTAACAGCTCATTTGATGCAACAGCAAATAGGAACTCATGTTTTATGTACCCTGAGAACAGACTATTTTTTTATCAGCTGAAGCAGAAATAGAAAACCTGTTCCATTAAACAATATCACTCACTCACTCACTCACTCACTCACTCACTCACTCACTCACTCACTCACTCACTCACTCACTCACTCACTCACTCACTCACTCACCCTCCTCTCTCAGTCAGCTGATGCACACGCACACCAAATCAAATAAAATGTTATTTGACACATGCCTTTGTAATCTACAGGTGTGGACTAACAGTGAAATGTTTACATAAGTGTCCTTTTCCAACAATGTGGAGTTAAGATAAAAAATATACACTGTATATAGAAATAGTAACAGGAGAACTAAATACACAGTGAATAATGAATAACAATAACGAGTAAAAGTAAAATGGCTATATAGGGAGTACCAGTACTGAGTTGATGTGCAGGGGTGCGAGGTAACTGAGGTTGCTATGTACATATAGTAAGGGTAAAGTGACTAGGAAACAGGATAGATAATAGACAGTAGCAGCAGCATATGTGGTGAGTGTGTGTGTGTGGGGGGTGAATAGTGAAGACATCAAAACTATGAAACAACACATATGGAATCATGAGGTAACCAAGAAAGTGTTAAATAAATCAAAATATATTTTATATTTTAGATTCTTGAAAGAAGCCACACTTTTCCTTGATGACAGCCTTGCACACACTTGGCATTCTCTCAACCAGCTTCATGAGGTAATCACCTGGAATGCATTTCAATTAACAGGTGTGCCTTGTTAAAAGTTAATTTGTGGAATTTCTTTCCTTCCTAGTGCATTTGAGCCAATCAGTTGTGTTGTGACAAGGTAGGGCTGGTATACAGAAGATAGCCCTATTTGGTAAAAGACCAAGTCCATATTATGGCAAGAACAGCTCAAATAAACAAGTGGAAATTACAGTCCATCAGGTCAGTCTATACAGAAAATGCCAAAAACGTTGAAAGTTTCTTCAAGTGCAGTCACAGAAACCATCAAGCGCTATGATGAAACTGGCTCTCATGAGGACCGCCACAGGAAAGGAAGACCCAGAGTTAGAAATTGCAGAGTTAGAAATTGGAGAGGTGTTCTTGGTCTACACCCATTCAGCATCATTCACACACTCTTAAGCTTTACCCCCACCCATCTCTTTAAGGGTTGGTGCGAGCGTTCTGTCCTAACAACAACAGTCAAGCACCCAAGTTAACTGGCTAACATTGGCTAGCTTGCTAGCTACTTCCAAACACAAATGAGAGAACAGCTCACTGACCATTTTACTCACCCTAGCAGAGCTGGTTAGGCTGTTTTTATGTTATCCAGAGCGTTGATGACTGCAACTGTGCTGCTGGCAACAATTTATGTTTTTTTGCCAACGTTTACTGACACCGGCCATATTCAACGGGTGTTGAGCGTTTTGTAAATTCATCAGTTGTTCTGCATTCTGACACACTCAGACGAGAGTGCTGTGAAATCGGAGTAGATAGCAAGAGAGAATTTACCAGCTACGTCTATCAACAGTTGTCGCAGTGACATTCTATTGAAATGGATACTTGCATAGTCTTTTGTTAAGACATGTAGCTAGCTAGCTCAACAATGAACCATAATCCCAACTCATGATGTTACTACCCTGCATAAACCTGCAGGTAGCTAACCAACCAGGTTCAATGTTAGCTAGCAAACATTAGGCTATAACTAGCAAAGCAAATGGCTTTGAGATACAAATAATAAGATAATACATGTATCGTTAGCCAGCGAGCCAGCCAGCTAATGTTAGCTAGCTAGCGAATGTTAGCTAGCTAGCTAACAATACACTTTGACTTGAAATGAAAACAACTTTCTGTTAAAATTAGAAATGTGTAATATCTGAAAATGTAGCTAGCTAGACTATCTTACCCATATACATCATGGATGGATGGTTCTCCCTGTCCCGGATGCCATGGTTGCCCTTAGTTTGAAGATGTAATCTGGTGACAGGTGTTTTCTCCATCTCCTTAGCTATCATACTCTAATTCCACTGATTTCAAAACTTGGTCCTCCAGAAAGTGGAGAGCAACACTTATGCAGTTCTACTCCATGATACATTTTTAAATAAAACATAGTTAGACAGTATTACCTACACATACTGACCAGCTCAGATAGAGAGAAGCGTGCTATAAGGCAGACCAAACCGAACTCATCTCTCGGCATGTCCAGCCCACTCATTATCTCAGCCAATCATAGCTAGGAGGAAGGTTGCTGACTTTTTGTGTGACTTATTAACCAACTAGGCTCGTAATTTAACTATTTTATTCATATTTACAGATGACATACACGTCTGTTATAAAGACACATGAAAGTTCACATGTTCCAGAAGGCATGTCTGCCAAAAAATGCATTTTGATTAAAAAAAAGTTTACGATCAAATGGCTCTCCTATGAAGTAGCAACCCGCGACATACGCCTAGTTTCCAAGTAACAGACACATCTCAGCATCAACTGTTCAGAGGAGACTGTGTGAATCAGGCCTTCATGGTTGAATTGCTGCAAAGAAACCACTACTAAAGGACACCAATAAGAAGACTTTCTTGGGCCAAGAATCACGAGCAATGGACATTAGACCGGTGGAAATCTTTCCTTTGGTCTGATGAGTCCAAATTTGAGATTTTTGGTTCCAACCGCCATGTCTTTGTGATTTAAAATAAAAGCCGCGCTTCAAAACGTCTTAGGGCTAGGCCCCTTTCTTCTCAATTTCCGCCTGAATGACGTGCCCAAAGTAAACTGCCTGTTGCTCAGGCCCTGAAGCCAGGATATGCATATAATTGATACCATTGGAAATAAAACACTTTGAAGTTTGTAGAAATGTTAAAATAATGTTGGAGAATATAACACAATAGATATAGTAAGAGAAAATCCAAAGACAAAACAACCAGATTTTCTTTTTGTTGAGAGCCCATGCTCTTACAATGGAAAGTATAGGGGCATAATGAATTCTGGCTTCAAGAGGGTGTCAGCAGTCTATGTTCAAGGTTTCATGCTTGTAACTTCCAAAACGAATTAGAAATATGAGTTTTAGTACAGGGACAGGGTCTTGGAAACTTGTGTATGCGCGCGCGATGATGTCACGTCCTGACCAGCAGATGGAGCTGTTGTAGTAGTTTTGGGGTCATGACGTGGCAGTCTTGTGTGTGTGAATGTTCTGTGTTGGTCTTGTGACTCCTGATCAGGAACAGCTGGGGATCGTTGTTCCTGATTGGGAGTCATATATGTAGGAGTATGTTTGTCACTTGGTTTTGTGGGTAGTTGTTTTTGCACTGCGTTTGTGAGCCTGCAAAACTGTTCGTGTCGTGAGTACTGTCCATTATTTAGTTTTTCCTGTGGATGCCCTTTCGTTTTACCATTAAAAGCATGAGTATCCACAAACCTGCTGCGCCTTGGTCCTATTCTCTCCCATACGACATTTTCTGTGAGGAGTACGACATTTTTTGTGACAGATGAAGACAGAACGCACCTGCCAAAATCGTTTTCTTTTTGAATATGCTTCTTTCCGTAAGAAATATTATAGTTTGATTACATTTTAGGGTATCAGAGGAGTAAATAGAAATGTATTTTGACTTGTTGAAACAAAGTTTAGGGGTAGATTTTCAGATTCCTTTCTTTGCATGTTGAACGAGTGGATTACTCAAATCGATGGCGCCAACTAAACAGACTTTTTGGGATATAAAGAATGATTTTTATCTAACAAAACGACACTACATGTTGTAGCTGAGACCCTTAAGATGACAAATCAGAGGAACATTTTCAAAAAATAAGTGAATATTTAATCGCTATGTGAATTTATGAAAACTGTGCCGGTGAAAAAATAATTTGATATGTGGCGCTGTCCTCAAACAATCGCATGGAATGCTTTTGCTGTAATGGCTACTGTAAATCGGACAGTGGAGTTAGATTAACAAGAATTTAAGCTTTCAACCGATATAAGAGACTTGTATGTACCTAAATGTTTAATATCCATAATGTCATGCTTATTTATTTGGATTGCGTGCCCTCCAGTTTCACCGGAAGTTGTCCAGCTAGTGGGACACTTAGCCCAAACAGGTTCCAGCAAGGCTACCACAGCATTCTGCAGCGATACGCCATCCCATCTGGTATGCGCTTAGTGGGACTATCATTTGTTTTTCAACAGGACAATGACCCAACACAACTCCAGGCTGTGTAAGGGCTATTTGACCAAGAAGGAGAGTGAAGGAGTGCTGCATCAGATGACCTGGCCTCCACAAACACCCGACCTCAACCCAATTGAGATGGTTTGGGATGAGGTGGACGAAGTGAAGGAAAAGCAGCCAACAGGAGCTCAGCATATATGGGAACTCCTTCAAGACTGTTGGAAAAGCATTCCAGGTGAAGCTGGTTGAGGAAATGTCAAGAGTGTGCAAAGCTGTCATCAAGGCAAAGGGTGGCTACTTTGAAGAATCTAAAGTCTCAAATATATGTGGATTTGTTTAACAATTCTTAGCTTACTACATGATTCCATATGTGTTATTTCATAGTGTTGATGTCTTCACTATTATTCTACAATGTAGAAAATTTTAAAAATTAAGAAAAACCCTTGAATGAATAGGTGTGTCCAAACGTTTGACTGGTACAGTATGTGTGTGTTAAGATATCAGTGTAAGTATGTGTGAATTTTTTTATTTATTTATTTCACCTTCATTTAACCAGATAGGCTAGATGAGAACAAGTTCTCATTTACAACTGCGACCTGGCCAAGATGAAGCACAGCAGTTCGACAGTGAGTGCAAATGAGGTAAGATAAGGGAGGTAAGGCAGTAAATAGGCCATAGGCAATTAGACACTGGAATGGTAGATGTGCAGAAGACTAATGTTGCAAGTAGAGATACTGGGGTGCAAAGGAGCAAGATAAATAAATGAATACAGTATGGGGATGAGGTAGTTGGATGGGCTGTTTACAGATGGGCTATGTACAGGTGCAGTGATCTGTGAGCTGCTCTGACAGCTGGTGCTTAAAGCTAGTGAGGGAGATATGGGTCTCCAGCTTCAGAGATTTTTTTTTAAAATATTATATATATATATATATTTTTTTTAGCAGTTCGTTCCAGTCATTGGCAGCAGAGAACTGGAAGGAAAGGCGGCCAAAGGAAGAATTGGCTTTGGTGATGACCAGTGAGATATACCTGCTGGAGCGCATGCTATGGGTGGGTGCTGCTATGGTGACCAGTGAGCTTAGATAAGGCAGAGCTTTATCTCGCAGAGACTTGTAGATGACCTGGAGCCAGTGGGTTTGGTGACGAGTATGAAGCGAGGGCCAGCCAACGAGAGCGTACAGGTCGCAGTGGTGGGTAGTATATGGGGCTTTGGTGACAAAACGGATGGCACTGTGATAAACTGCATCCAATTTGTTGAGTAGAGTGTTGGAGGCTATTTTATAGATGACATCGCCGAAGTCGTGGATCGGTAAGATGGTCAGTTTTACAAGGGTAAGTTTGGCAGCATGAGTGAAGGAGGCTTTGTTGCAAAATAGATTTAATTTTGGATTGTAGATGCTTAATGTGAGTCTGGAAGGAAAGTTTAGTCTAGCCAGACACCTAGGTATTTGTAGTAGTCCACATATTCTAAGTCAGAACCGTCCAGAGTAGTGATGCTGGACAGGCGGGCGGGTGTGGGCAGTGATTGGTTGAAGAGCATGCACTTAGTTTTATTTGCATTTAAGAACAGTTGGAGGCCACGGAAGGAGAGTTGTATGGCATTGAAGCTCGCCTGGAGGTTAGTTAACACAGTGTCCAAGGAAGGGCCAGAAGTATACAGAATGGTGTCGTCTGTGTAGAGGTGGATCAGAGAATACCCAGCAGCGAGAGCGACATCATTGATGTATACAGAGAAGAGAGTCGGCCCGAGAACTGAACACTGTGGCACCCCCATAGAGACTGCAAGAGGTCCGGACAACAGGCCCTCCGATTTGACACACTGAACTCTATCAGAGAAGTAGTTGGTGAACCAGGCGAGACAATAATTTGAGAAACAAAGACTGTTGACTCTGCCGATAAGAATGTGATGATTGACAGAGTCGAAAGCCTTGGCCAGGTCGATGAATACGGCTGCACAGTAATGTCTCTTATCGATGGCGGTTATGATATCGTTTAGGACCTTGAGCGTGGCTGAGGTGCACCCATGACCAGCTCTGAAACCAGATTGCATAGCGGAGAAGGTACGGTGGGATTCGAAATGGTCGGTAATCTGTTTGATCTGCTTGAAAAAGCTAGCCTTAGCTTTCCTTTCTGCCTGTATATATTTGTTCCTGACTTCCCTGAAAAGTTGCATATCACGGGGGCTATTCCATGCTAATGCAGAATGCCACTGGATGTTTTTGTGCTGGTCAAGAGCAGTCAGGTCTGGAGTGAACCAAGGGCTATATCTGTTCCTGGTTCAAATTTTTTTGAAAGGGGGATGCTTATTTAAGATGGTGTGGAAGGCACTTTTAAAGAATGACCAGGCATCCTCTACTGACGGGATGAGGTCAATATCCTTCCAGGTCGATTAAGAAGGCCTGCTCGCTGAAGTGTTTTAGGGAGCGTTTGATAGTTGGAGGGCAAGTTGGTTAGGATGATATCTATGAGGGTGCCCGTGTTTACAGATTTGGGGTTGTACCTGGTGGGTTCATTGATCATTTGTGAGAGATTGAGGGCATCAAGCTTAGATTGTAGGATGGCCAGGGTGTTAAGCATGTCCCAGTTCAGGTCACCTAGCAGCACGAGCTCTGAAGATAGATGGGGGGCAATCAGTTCACATATGGTGTCCAGGGCACTGCTGGGGGCAGAGGGTGGTCTATAGCAAGCGGCAATGGTGAGAGACTTGTTTCTGGAAAGGTGGATTTTTAAAAGTAGAAGCTCGAACTGTTTGGGTACAGACCTGGATAGTAAGACAGAACTCTGCCGGCTATCTCTGCAGTAGATTGCAACACTGCCCCCTTTGGCAGTTCTATCTTGTTGGAAAATGTTATAGTTATGGATGGAAATTTCAGGGTTTTATGTGGTCTTCCTGAGCCAGGATTCAGACATGGCTAGGACATCCGGGTTGGCAGAGTGTGCTAGGGCAGTGAATAAAACAAACTTAGGGAGGAGGATTCTAATGTTAACATGCATGAAACCAAGGCCTTTACAGTTACAGAAGTCAGCAAATGAGAGCGCCTGGGGAATGGGAGTGGAGCTAGGCACTTCAGGGCCTGGATTAACCGCCACGTCACCAGAGCAGGAGTAGGCTAAGGGTACGGCTAAAGGCTAAAATAACTGGTCGTCTAGTACGTTCAGAACAGAAATTAAAAGGAGCAGATATCTGGGCACGGTAGAATAGATTCAAGGCATAATGTACAGACAAAGGTATGGTAGGATATGGATGCAGTGAGGGTAAACCTGCGCATAGAGTGACGATGAAAAAGAGATTGTCCCTAGAAATATCCTTTAAACCAGGTGATGTCACCGCATGTGTGGTAGGTGGAACTAAAGTGTTAAATAAGGCGTATTGAGTAGGGCTAGAGACTCTACAGTGAAATAAGGCAATAAATACTAACCAAAACAGCAATGGACAAGGCATATTGACGTTAGCGAGAGGCATGCGTAACCGAGTGATTATAGGAGTCCAGTGAGTGGCTTCAGGCAGCTTGCGGGCCAGGGCTAGCAAGCTAACAGAAGGGCCTTGGAGGGACGTCGCGACGGAAGAAAGTCTGTTGTGGCCCCCTCGTACTATTACATCGGCAGATGGATCAGCAGGGCTCCGTGTGGTAAACCAGGCCAATTGGCAGAATAGGTATAGTGGCCAAAGAATTTGTCCGGTGGGCCTCTTAAGCTAACAGTCCGAATGTGTGGGTGGAGTCCAGTGTGTGTGCATAGAGTGCAACAAAGGGTAAACGTAGGTAGTCCGTGTAGCCATTTGATTAACTATTTGGCAGTTTTGTTTAGCAGTCTTATGGCTTGGGAGTAGAAGCTGTTTAGGGTTCTGTTGGTTCCAGACTTGGTGCACTGATACCGCTTGCCGTGCGGCAGCAGAAAGAATAGTCTCTGGCTTGGGTGGCTGGAGTCTTCGACAATTTTTCTCTTATCACACACACACACACACACACACACACACACAGAGAAAGATACTGGTGACCGGGGCATGTAGGAGAGAGACTTTAGTGTTCCTGTTGCCCTTTAATCTATCTGCTCCACTAAAGGGTCATAATTGATGCATCTATCTGTCTGTTGGAAGCACATGATTTCGCTGGGCCTGTCTCTGGGGACTCCAATAGCCTTCCAGACCCCCATTCCATGCTTCCAGACTTCTGAATATCCAGAGTCACAATCTACAGTTCTAGAATTTTGGAGTTAAAGGGCCAGTTTTCCGAACCCAGATTAGGCGTTTCCCAAGAATACACTGAAATGGAGAGTTCCTTGCAGAATTGTATTGTTCCAGAGTTGTGTGTCCGTGAGCAGACACAAGGCTCAGAGAGTGCCAGGTTTCACCCACCCAGAGGAAGAGGAACAGCTCACACTGTGGACCAAATAACAGCACAACATAGTCCTGCTCTACAGCCTGTGGGAAAGGTGTCACAGCACAAAATACCAAATAGAATACCAAATAGAAACATTACCAGGCTATATTTAGAGCTTAACCCAGTGGGTTACCATACCACTCTGAAATACCTGAAATGCATTATCCTCTAGGTTGTAGGAGAACGGATTAGCTATTTAAAAATGATGATTAGGGGCATCAAAGAACACGCAATTATAGGTCAATCTGTAAAGTCTGTTGTCTCTTTTGAATAAATGAGATGTAAAGATAAAGGAGTGTTTCCTAAAAGTGGAGTAAATAGCACACAACAGGCTTCATAAAATAAAAGCTGTAAAAACAGCAGACCATGACATTTGACAATTTGGTCACACTATGTCGATGCTCGACAGATAGTCATACTATCAACAAACTATCTGTTGATAAGAAACTGCTTGCTAAGGTTACGGTCAGGGTTAGGTTTAGGTTTATAATAAGGGTTAGGGGGGTGCTGAGTGGCACAGAGGTCTAAGGCAGTGCATATCAGTGCAAGAGGCATCACTACAGTCCCTGGTTCAAATCCAGGCTGTATCACATCTGACTGTGATTGGGAGTCCCATAGGGTGGTGCACAATTGGCCCAGCGTTGTCTGGATTTGGCCAGGGTAGGTTACTGATAGTCTGCATATAGAGCATCTACAGATACAGACTATCCACATAAAGACTTACCAGCAATTTATATAGCAAAGAATCCTAAGGAATCCTTAGCTTTAAGAGATAGCTACCATAAAGTGTGTTGCATTGACCTTATGGAGCAGTAAATGAGAAAGAGGAGATAGTTGGACTGGGCTGTTCTCATGCTACAGACAGGCGTCTGGCTGTTTACGAGATGGGGTCTGGATGCTTTTGGTAAGGACCTGATGGAGGGTTTGGGGGGGGGGGCGTCCATGGAAAACAGTAACCAGAGAGTGTCCCTGGAGCATTCGAGGCAGAGGGGGGGGCTCCTGTGACCCATCACTGAGGCAGTGTAGATGACAAGGAGCCCGTATAACAGTGCTGTCACAAATCAACAAGTACAATGTTCTGCACAGACACACACACACATTCTAACTCTCTCAGCCTGTGCCCTGTGCCCCTCACAATCCATCCAAACAGAGCTGTGAAAGGCCTGCTTTCCTCTACAGTGAGTTTCTGTGTCAACGGCTGTTTTCCCTCCATACATCACGGCCAGGAACAAAGACTGACTAACTATCCACGACTCTATTTGTTATTCATCCATCTATCTATTTCCTGAATCAGCAGAGCAACACGTAGGCACATGCACACGTACAGCTGGACATAGATGAGTTTTAAGCATAACCAGGTTTGACTGAAGCCAAAAGCAACCATTAAGAAATTAGAGGCCATTAACATTTGAAAATGATGACGAAAGATGTGTGCAAGTTGGGGAAATACTTTCCTAAGGGAAAAAGTTCTGATTTTTGAGTGTGATAAGTCTGAACAGATGGAGATTGATGTTAAGGAGGTCTCAGTTTTTCCAAATTCGAACTTTTCCAAAACAGTCTTTTCATTGAAATCCCACACAAGGATAATATAAATCTGAAGCAGGCCCATTACATTCAGATTGAACTCAAGTTACGTGAATATTACATGTAAAATCAAGCACAGGAAACATAGATGTGTGTGTGTGTGTGTTTGTTTGTTTGTTTGTTTGTGTGTGTGCATGTACATGTGTGCGTGTGTATGCATGTGCGTGTGAATGTGTGTGTGCACCCACCCACGTGCATGTGTCTGCTATAAGTGGGGGCCACAGCGTCAGGACTCAGGGCTTAGTTAGAACGCTATCAGAGAGGAAGGGGCTGCGCTGTGATGGAGGGCAAATCAAATGAACTCACATCTTCCTCAGGGTTCCCCCTGTCTGTGCGGCCTACCTGGGTGTCTCCAACATTGCAAATTCACCTCCCTAAAAGGGTTTAACTCCTGAATTCAACCACTCAAACCATTATATATAAATCAGTCAAGTTAAATAAAGAGCTGATTTAATCAACGGAGGAAGCGGGCAAGAAGCACTTGAGGGAAAGAAATGCAGATTTTTGGCTTCCTATGACAGAGGTTTTAAGTTATAGATGTGATTTAATAGTTATTCATCACATAATCATGAAGTTGGCATAAAAATACAATCCCTTAAACATCAAGCAGTTTTCTGACCTAATAGTAAATGATTATTAATATGAATGTGAACTCCTGGTCATAAAGTACCATGTCATATTTCTCTTGGCACAGAGGTCCATCAGATGATATCCTGCATTTACACAACAGAACTTGTGCGGTGAAACAGAAAAGAAAGACAAAGACAACTATGTAATCCCTCTCCCCTCATCCCTCTCTTCATCCCGCTGTCTAATCATCATCATTCTATTCTCCATATTCCATTCAATCTATCACATTCTCTTATCCATCTCTCTTTTCGGCCGTTTCATTGATCACTCCTCACCCTCCATCCATCTATCTCTCTATCACAATCCTAATATCATCCAATCATCCGCATACCTTTTTCTCTATCCTTCCCCCTCTCATTCCCCACCCTGATCCTTCTCTGTGACTTCCTGTCCCTAATAACCTCCTTCTCCCCTGTCAGAAAACACACGATTTCCAATAACCGACTCCTGCCACTTCTAAGACAGAACCCAGCCCATTTAACAAGACGTAAGGCCTTTCCTCCATAGAGACACAGCAGTGGCTAGACAGTGCTGGAGAGCCCAGCGAAAACATTGGCTTTGGTGAGGATGTAAAGGAAATAAATAGCAGTGTGACAATCTCATTTCTGAGGCCTGGGGTTGCTGATTTCATTAGAGAGCAACACACTATTAGAGCTGCCTCAGTTTGCTTTGCTGCTGCACACAGAACCCCACATTTCCATAATGCAGCCGGAGATATGGTTTCACCCAAGTGGGCCAAGCACAAACCACTTCCGCTGCAAACCGCTCTCTTTGGTTATTATATATTCTCACAATAAATACGATGGAGAATGCGGCGAGCGTCTCGATGACGGGGTTGACTTTGGACTCGGGTCAACGCAGACTGTTCTGTAATGTGTGCTGTACAGGGCCCTCATTATATAAAGGGAAAATCATTCAAAGTATTAGCAGTTTGGCTCTCAATATTTTTCACGTTTCGTCTTAAGATGTCAGTCTGTCTGTCTATGTTTCAGTTGAAACATTCTACGTCCACAGTAGCATAAATTAGTATTTACACTCAAATAAGTTCAAATAAGGTGACCTAACTGCTGGCGCTCATCTGACACTATATTGTCCTCCTTATATGTCTCCTAGGACCAATAACCTCATAGGATATTACACCACTACTGGTTGGGGCTCCACAACCACCTGACAACAGTTATTTAACCCACAGCCAGAGCACTAGCTCCTGCTCCCCAGCCCTGCCAGATGTTCCAACACAAGACGAGAGGGGAGAATTAGATGAGACCTTGAATCAAAAGGCATTACACACCGGGCATATAGAGAGCTTCCTCATAACCCTTTTAAGTGCTATTCCATTTCACTACATACCACCATCAGGGCACTACAGAAGCAGGGGTTGGAGAAGTGAGAGGGACCAATTAGGAACTGTTTAACTGGGGTGAGGAGTCTCAGAACAATGTAGCCTTTCTTCAGTCTTGCCAGTAGCAGGGTTAGGGTAATAGCAGCAGCAGTAGTATTTCCATGGGTGTGTAAGTAGGGCCTTGCAGAGTGGCGATGGAGTTATGTGAGCGACGCACGTTAGCTAACAGGGAGAAGAAGAAGTGTGTTTCTTCTCCTCTGCTGACGTGTTGTCCTGACATGGCCAGTGATGATTCAGTGCCAGACCCTCCATCCATCTCACACACACTCAGCCGTAGTCAGAGTGGCTACTGTACAGGCAACTCAATGTGCCAAACTAGAGGAATGAGGGTTCACAATGAGATCATCAATGTTGGCGGAGATTTGTTTTAATCTAGACTTTTTTAATTCTGCTTTTAAGCAGAGTAATGAAACTGAGTCTCAATTCAGCCAATATCGTACTAACCTGAACACAGCAACTCAACCAGAGTCTAAGGTTATAAAATAATGACAATGGCCAGGTATATCAAACTAGGTTTTATCCCTACTGCTATAGCCTCTGTACCAGCCTATCTAATGAACCGCTTGGGTAGTTACAGGAACTAGCCATGTTTCATCAGTCTCCATGCTTGAGTCTAATGAAGGCAAACACTTTCAATGTAGTTATTTTTGAGAAATGAAAGGTAACAATGACTTGTTTAGTCTAAGAGGCCAGTCCAGTCAGACCACCCCAGGCCCGAGAGAGAGAGAGAGAGAGAGAGAGAGAGAGAGAGAGAGAGGAGAGAGAGAGAGAGAGAGAGAGAGAGAGAGAGAGAGAGAGAGAGAGAGAGAGAGAGAGAGAGAGAGGAGAGAGAGAGAGAGAGAGAGAGAGAGAGAGAGAGTGAGTGTGTACAGGGGTGCACTATTTGCTTATGTCTGGTGGTCCCCCAGTGACAGCAGTCCACTTCATTGTGTACAGTAGTCAGAGGAAGTGCACTTTGTCCAAAGGATTTAGGAATCTTAATAGTTTTCTATTAACACAATATTTACTACCCCAGGGCAGATGCCAATTTATCACCAAGCCTTATGGACTCACGGTATACCCTTCTAACACAGTGGGCATTTGTGTGTGTGACCAGTGACCACCAACTTGTTCTGGTTCTAGACTTTGGAGTTCCGCCCTGTGTCTGAATTTGCATCGGTGGGAACGTGAATGAATCACTGGGGTGTAAACAATGGCGTGACGGTGAGATGGCATGAAAGACTTTCCCAGGCCAAACCCACACTCTGGCCAGTCTAACAGTTACAGCACAATCACACATCAGCACCCTAACTAATACACAGTAATAGGAGGGAAATAGCAACATCTTAAGTTGTAAGATAAAAACCTATTTTCTTATTTGACTGATAACAGTGACAAGCTTCAAAGCGCTTCTTTATAGATAGTACTGTAAAATGTCTTTAACAAGCTCCTGAAAACAATACCCAAATGGGTAAAAAAGATCTGTCTAACAATAACGTTCTACCCTTCTCTCCTCTCTCTCTCTCTCTCTCTCTCTCTCTCTCTCTCTCTCTCTCCTCTCTCTCTCTCTCTCCTCTCTCTCTCTCTCTCTCTCTCTCTCTCTCTCTCTCTCTCTCTCTCTCTCTCTCTCTCTCTCTCTCTCTCTCCTCTCTCCCTCCCTCCCTCCTCCTCCTCTGCCTCCTTCCCCCTGGTTTATCTGGAGGTATTGTTAGATGGCGAGACAGTGACAGATCATAGAGGGAAATAGAGGCCTTGCATGCCATGGAATCCAGTCAGATAAGGGCCCACAGTGGCTGTGTGTGCGTGTGTGTGTTTAGCATGGGGTAGTCTGGCTTCTGATTGCTAGTGCCAGGCTTCCCACATGAAAGTGGGCCTATGCCCCAGGGAAGAGATTCCTGGCTGTTTGGCAAAAAGAGGGAGGGGGGAGGGTGAGCTGGGAGGGGGAGTAAAGTGTGTGTGGAAGGGGAGAGTGGAGCAAGGGGCAGGGAAGGAATTAGGTGAAGGAGGGTTGTCCAAAATGACACACAGACACACACACAAACACACACACACAAAATGACACACAGACACACACACACACACAGACACACACACACACAAACACACACACCCTACCCGCCTCCTTCCATACCCCCCCCCCCCCCGCCACATGTTGCTAAGTGAGGACCGCACAGGGGCTTGCCCCCTTCCAACCCCCGTCCTCCCCACATTCCGTCCCTCTCTTCCCCCCTCTCAGCTTTAATTGAGAAGACAAATGGATCTTTCAGAGCCCACTACTGCGTCCCCATACATCAGTCATGACAATGTTAGCTTTATGACGAGACGCTTGCCTTGACCTGAGCCATATGTTTCAGGCCCGCGCCACACACACGCACACTCACCTCCGTACCATGCTAATGGCTCCTTGGTAATTGCCTGTTGTTTTATTATTAAAGGTAATTTAGGCCCTAATGCAATTCATTCAACATTGTGCAGTGGCCCCACCCTGGCTGGCTGGCCCTACTTTGTGGTTCTGTTACAGAGGCTTTTCCTGTGCTACGGATCAACAGCCTCTCTATGTATTAGAACACAATACCATATCAGTCTACATTATCAAATAAAACATATACACCATATATACAAAAGTATGTGGACACCCCTTCAAATTAGTAGATTCAGCTGTTTCAGCCACACCCGTTGCTGACAGGTGTATAAAATTGAGCACACCGCCATGCAATCTTCATAGACAAACATTGGCTGTAGAATGGCCTTACTGAAGAGACTTTCAACGTGGCACTGTCAAAGGATGCCACCTTTCCAACAAGTCAGTTTGTCTTGCCCTGCCCTGCTAGAGCTGCCCTGGTCAACTGAAAGTGCTGTTATTGTGAAGTAGAAACGTCTTGGAGCAACAAAAGCTCAGGCCCGAAGTGGTAGGCCACACAAGATCACAGAACTGGACAACTGAGTGCTGAAGTGCGTTAGCGCATAAAAATAGTCTGTCCTCGGTTATAACACTCACTATCAAGTTCCAAACTGCCTCTGGAAGCAGTCAGCACAATAACTGTTTGTCGGGAGCTTCCTGAAATGGGTTTCCATGGCCGAACAGCCGCACACAAGCCTAAGATCACCATGCACAATGCCAAGCATCGGCTGGAGTGGTGTAAACCTCGCCGCCATTGGACTATGGAGCAGCAGAAACGCGTTCTCTGGAGTGATGAATAGCCCTTCACCATCTGGCAGTCCGACGGATTAATCTGGGTTTTGCGGATGCTAGGAGAATGTTACCTTCCCCAAAGCATAGTGCCAACTGTAAAGTTGGTGGAGGAGGAATAAAGGTCTGGGGCTGTTTTTCATGGTCCAGGCTAGGCCTTCTTAACGCTACAGCATACAATGACATTCTAGACAATTCTGTGCTTCCAACTTTGTAGCAACAGTTTTGGGAAGGCCCTTTCCTGTTTCATCATGACAATGCCCCCGTGCACAAAGTGAGGTCCATACAGAAATGGTTTGTCGAGATCGGTGGGGAAGAACTTGACTGGCCCTGCACAGACCCCTGACCTCAACCCCATCAAACAGCTTTGGGATGATTTTAGACACCGACTGCAAGCCAGGCCAAATCGCCCAACATCAGTACCTGACCTCACTAATGCTCTTGTGGCTGAATGGAAGCAAGTTCCATCAGCAATGTTCCAACATCTAGTGGAAGCTTCCCCAGACGAGTGGAGGCTGGTTTAGCAGCAAAGGGGGGACCAACTCCATATTAGTGCCCATGCTTTTGGAATGAGATTTTCGACGAGCAGGTGTTCACATACTTTTCATGTAGTGTACCATCCATATGGCATTACATTACTAAAAGCTGAGTCATCATAGATAATACACTTGTACACTATCAGTTTACAAATGAGGAACTGCAGCGAGAGTGTTTATGTGACATGGTTGTTGAGATGAGGAAAAGAAAGAAGTGAGAGAGAGAGAGAGAGAGAGAGAGAGGTGTGTGTAACACTGAACTAGAAACAAGCTAGTGATGAAGTACTATAGAGCTCACTGACAGTGTGGATTGTGGAATCTACACTAGATAGATGTGATTCAGTGCAACCAGGCCAGTGCAGTCAGTTAGTGGGTGACTTATGACAGGGGAGATACAGGAACAGTCATGTGAACATGATAACTCTGAATACTTCCTGCCTAGCCTCTCCGATACAACAACACTAGGGTCACCATCTTAAAGAAAAACGGATATTCTCTGGTCGTGTGAGAGAATTCCAGATATGATCTAACAGACCTAGATTGTAACACACATACACTATATCTAAATATGAACGTGGTCTAGTATGATGGAGCTCCTTTCTTCTATCATGAATGACCTTATTTTGATCTCTGTCAGGATGGAAGAGGGTCAGGAAAAAAGTTCATACATTATGCAGGAAATAAAGAGGAGCGCTAGGGAGGATCTTGGTCTAGTCTCCTGGGTTGCATTTCAATAGTTTAAAGTGGATTCCTCTTCTTGTCTTGTTTTCTGTATCTACACTGGTTGAAAGAAAAGTCCCCATTTGGCAACCACCTATTGTCTTCACCAACCTGTATTTTCAGATCAGTGCAGATGAGGGAGAAAAAAACTAGAGAGGAGGTGACTTTAGACAATTGCGATGCAGCAAGTGCATTAGCGCTTACTCACTCTGTCCCGCCTTGCCCCCTGAGAAAGGAGTCATCGCTCTGTCTGTCACTGTTCAGCCATGAAACACACACACACACACACACACACACACACACACACACACACACACACACACACACACACACACACACACACCACACACACACACACACACACACACACACACACACACACAGGGCATCTACAGGCCAGAGATCTTTGTGTTCTCCCCAGGGTTCACTGTCCTCCTTCCCCTCATTCCCTTCCTCTCTCCTTTCTTAAAGTAGCTTTTCCACCCCTTTCCCTCTCTCCTTTCTTAAAGTAGCTTTTCCACCCCTTTCCCTCTCTCCTTTCTTAAAGTAGCTTTTCCACCCCTTTCCCTCTCTCCTTTCTTAAAATAGCTTTTCCACCCCTTTCCCTCTCTCCTTTCTTAAAGTAGCTTTTCCACCCCTTTCCCTCTCTCCTTTCTTAAAGTAGCTTTTCCACCCCTTTCCCTCTCTCCTTTCTTAAAGTAGCTTTTCCACCCCTTTCCCTCTCTCCTTTCTTAAAGTAGCTTCTCCACCCCTTTTCCTCTCTCCTTTCTTAAAGTAGCTTTTCCACCCCTTTCCCTCTCTCCTTTCTTAAAGTAGCTTCTCCACCCCTTTTCCTCTCTCCTTTCTTAAAGTAGCTTTTCCACCCCTTTCCCTCTCTCCTTTCTTAAAGTAGCTTCTCCACCCCTTTTCCTCTTTCCCTCTCTCTCTTCCTCTCGTTATCAGTCTATTCCCACCTCTTTTCCCCATTCTTCTTCTATACCTTCCCCATTCCTTCTCCCTCTTTTTCTGTTTCATTTTCTTGTACTCTCTCTCTCTCTCTCTCTCTCTCTCTCTCTCTCTTTCTCTTTCTATGGTTTTATAACTTTTATGTTATGTCTCACTCAGTTTTTTCCCGGGTTGTTCTTCCTGGTCACGTCAGGGTCTCTGCTGTCCGGATCTCAGTAGCATCTAGCATGCCTATCTTCTGACAGACACCCTACTCTCATCTAGGGCCAAAACACTAAAATAGACCTCCTTCTTCCCTTCATAGTCTTTCCCTCGCTTTCAACTCCCTGGAAGTCTCCTAGTGACACAGTTCCCTGAAAGACTCATGAGATATTCTCATGGGATGGTCATTGGTCATCCTGACCTCCAGATCATGTGATGTCCACATTATATCATGTCTGTTAGGTACACTCTTAGGAAAAAAGGTGCTATCTAGAACCTAAAATGGTTATTCAGCTGTCCCCATAGGAGAACCCTTTGAAGAATCATTTTTGGTTCCAGGTAGAACCCTTTTGGGTTCCATGTAGGACCCTTTCCAAATAGGGTTCTACATGGAACTACATGGTTCTACGTGGAACAAAAAGGGGTTCTCCCTGGAACAAAAAGGGTTCTCCTATTGGGACAGCTTAAGAGCCCTTTTGGAACCCTTTTTTCTAAGAGTGTGGTGTGAGCGTTAGCTGGAGGAGTAGTGATTCCCATCTCTCTCTCTCTCCATCTCTATCTTTCTCTCTCTCGCTCCCTCGCCCCCCCCTCCCATCCCCCCCCCCCCCCCCCCCCCCCCCCCCCCCCCCCCCCCCCCCCCCTCTCTGTTCCCAGCAGTGGGTGAACCCCGGCCAGGCCTTTTATCAGAGGATTCCAGCTCCAGTAGAGCTCAGAGCTCTGTCCGGCTAGCGTTGTGCTTTCCCAGGAGAGGAGAATACAGGAAGTCGTAGGATGATAAAACTGGGCCATTAGAGGGCCAGCTCAGGCCCCCGGGGTTCATTAAACCCAACCCCTAATCTCACATAACACAGGCCGAGGAATCCTGAACATGCCTCTAATTCACATATCATAAGCAACTCTGAACACGCCTTAATCAAATATAAACTCCCTGTACATATTAAAACTCAAAGTATACTCTGTCTGCAGTACTTGAAGGTTTTAGAAGGTTTAGTTATGGATGCATTCTTGTGAAAACAGATATAAGAGACTTGAAGAGTCCTACTGCTGGATGTTAAACTTTTTATTTTTTGGTGGAATACAAAACAATGTTGCATGAGATTCATACTGAAACAACACCACCAAGCCTTCAAAGGAAACAGTGGCTGAGACTGGTACACAGACATTATCATAGTTACCTGTTTTTCCTCCCCTCAGAAACAGCAAGGCCAGTTGGTCCTATTATCTTGTTGTCATCTGCGTTTCATTCAGCCTCACTAGGACAGAGGTCTTCCAGTTGAGAAAACAAGGAAGTGAATCTGAGGCAAAGATGACATCACAGCAACCATATTAAAATGTATTACACAGCTGCATCAGAGGTGATGTCACACTCCCAGAACACCACAGGGACATATTCATTAGGTGGCAACGGTACAGAACATTTGAATAGATACAGTATATCTAGCTGTAATAGAAGTGACTCTCAATGGGAAGTCCAGAGGTTCCAGGAGTGATGACAGCTGATAGAGAGAGCAGCTGGTAGTGACAGCTCCCTCAGACCACAGCACACTGCACCACTCAACAACAACACACTGACTGACAACACAGCAAAACACACAGGGAGGGAGGGAGGGAGGCAGGGAGGGAGGGAGGCCTCAAATAGTAGGAAGAAATGAAGAACTCCCTTGGAGCGAAAGTCATTGGCTCAGTGGGACTAGAGCTGTAGCTACTGTCTCTATTACACT
Organism: Salmo salar; assembly: GCF_965601325.2. Lineage (NCBI taxonomy): Eukaryota > Metazoa > Chordata > Actinopteri > Salmoniformes > Salmonidae > Salmo > Salmo salar. The sequence continues at coordinate 22,495,854 of NC_138316.1, read as the reverse complement.
CACTACATAGTAGGTAGGCTACATTCACACACACACACACACACACACACACACACACACACACACACACACACACACACACACACACACACACACACACACACACACACACACACACACACACACACACACACACACACACACACACACACACACATCAATAATGTTTCAAGAGTTCTGAAGTAGTACATATAGAGATATTGTTAGTTTGAATCAATCACACATATCTATGACAGTAGCTTACAGCCAGTAGAGGGGCTCATGCCACCCTCTAGTCTGTTTATGTGTTCATGACTATTGTTGATAATACACACACACACACACACACACACACACACACACACACACACACACACACACACACACACACACACACACACACACACACACACACACACACACACACACACACACACACACACACACACACACACACACACACACACACACACACAGTCCTGTCCTGTCCCCTCCCTGTTGTGCTGATCTCTAGCTGACGAGGCTCTGACATTCCTTCCACAGGCCAGGGAGAGGGCTGACAAATGAGCCCATGTTCCCCTGGTGTTGCCTGGGCCTCCTTATCCTCCTTATCCCCGTTATCCTCCATGCCAACAGATTAGCCCAGAGCTCAGGGCTGCCTGGGAGAATGCCAGTCACCACTCTTATCTCAACTGCACTCAATTAGCCCTCGGCACAGAGAACATTTGAAGCCTCTCACCAGGGGACAGACCAGGGGTCACCAAGGGCCGCGGTGAGGGGGTGGGGGGAGCGGGCGGGGCTAGGGGGGTTGTTATGGCCCTTTAACCCCTCCAAATACAGAGATAAGGGATGAGAATGAGAGAGTGTGTGTGTCTGTGTGTGTGTGTGTGTGTGTGTGTGTGTGTGTGTGTGTGTGTGTGTGTGTGTGTGTGTGTGTGCGTGTCCAATGATTCCCTGCGTCATGTGATAATGCCTAGGAAATATGGAGAGAAGATATTTCAGAGAGATTTCTTAGATATTTCCCCCCTCTCCCTCTTAGTAACATATTGAAATCTATGCTCCTGAGCCCTAAACAAGCCGTTTCCTTCCATCCACTGTCCCAGCACAACCTATTCCCACAACAACACCCACAAACACTACAACTTTCTGCTCAGACAGTTTACGAGCAGGCCAGCTGAAGAAAATCCAGTCCATTTAAGGCCTAACAGTAATGGTGGTGGTGGGGGGGTTAGAAGTGGGCACAGGGCTAAGCGATGCTAGTCCCTTGACCGACTCCTCGAAAAGAGATTCCAGTAAGCAGAACAGAAAAACACAGTCAGAAACAGACCCTGTACTATACTAGCTAGTCTTCAGTGTTGGGTAACTCTCCCACAGTGTTACTGGAAGACATAAAACTAAGTATAACCCCATGGACAAAATAAACAGGAGCTAACTTCTGTCTAGTCAGACGTTTTCTTGTACAGCTCAGAGGCCTCTGGAGAGGTAGAGCATTCATTTAATGAATTGCTCTTTCCTTTAGGCCAATCTAAGGTTATCTGCACCCACAATATGTGCAATATTCACCCTCTGGCGAGTTGAAGACATTATCAGGACAAATTCCAACATCTACTTGCAGTAGGGACATAAAAGGGATACAGTCAAAGAACTAAGCTATTATTGCAGTGAGAGCAGGGTGGGGAGAGTTCACTCAGTGTGCCCAAAGCATAGTGGCTCTGTCTGACTGGGTAGAGTAGGGTAGAGTACAAGGTGTTTTGGACTGAAGACCTGTCCTGTCCTCTGTCTAATGTACTCCTCCGGGGAAACACTGGCTTCTATTCTGGGGAACAGCATGTATCAGCTTGTTGATGGGAGACAGCAGGAGAGAGAGGGAGGGAGGGCGTGGGAGGGAGGGAGGGAGGGAGGGAGGGAGGGAGGAGGGAGGGAGGGAGGGAGGGAGGGAGGGAGGGAGGGAGGGAGGGAGGGAGGGAGGGAGAGAGGGGGGGGTGAAGGGAGGAGACGGGGAAGAGAGAAAAAGAGAGGAGAGCAGAGAGGAGAGGAGTACGAGGGAAGAAGGCAGATATGAGAAATAGAGAAACAGGGATAAAAGGGGACAGAGAGGAAGTGGTAAGAAAGAGAGAGAAGAGAGAGAACTTAGGTTTCAGTGTGTCTGGCGGATGTTCCCCTCCTTGTAAGGCAGTGGTGATGCTCTGATGCTCAGCTCTGTAGCGGTGCAGCTGTGAAGAGCTGTGAAGAGCTATGAAAAGAAATCTCACACTTACCAACATCTACACTGCTCTTAATCCCCCCCCTTCCACCCTTCAAACCATCACTTCGGATTCTCTGCAACCCAACCTCCACCCCATCACGGCATCTTCTCTCCTCCACCCCTCTAACCCACTACTGCTCATCCATCTCTCCATCCCTCCATCATTCAGACACACCTCTGAGGAGGGTGAGGAGGTTCCATCACTTTATCATCCAGAGATATGGCCTTATCATTCTGTCAACACCTCCATGTTGGTATCAACCATCCCTCTCCCATCTATCCACCTATCCACCTATCATAGCTCAGCTGCACTGTGAAATCACTTGGAGTCAATGGGTAAGTATGCATTTGTACATTTTTTATTCAGCCTTTATTTAACTAGGAAATTCAGTTAATTGTACGGAAAAAATGTATGAAATGTATGCATTCACTACTGTAAGTCGCTCTGGATAAGAGCGTCTGCTAAATGACGTAAATGTAAATGTAATTAAGAACAAATTCTTATTTACAATGACGGCCCACCCCGACCAAACCCGGACGACGCTGGGTCAATTGTGAACCGACCTATGGGACTCCCAACTCCCAATGTGATACAGCCTGGATTCGAACCAAGGACTGTAGTGACTGAGATGCAGTGCCTTAGACCGCTGCGCCGCTCAGGAACCAAATTAACACCCTATTCTTATGAGGTGGCTCTGGTCAGAGGTAATGCACTGTTGGGATGGAATAGAGTGAGATTAGAGATACAGCAAGAGTGACACCCACTGATTAGAGAGGAGAGGAGAGGAGAGGAGAGGAGAGGAGAGGAGAGGAGAGGAGAGGAGAGGAGAGGAAGAGGAGAGGAGAGGAGAGGAGAGGAGAGGAGAGGAGAGGAGAGGAGAGGAGAGGAGAGGAGAGGGACTGAGACCAGGTGCTAGTGACCTGCTGTGTTTCATCCTCAATCAGCCTGACACTCTGACTGAACAAGAGAGTTGATGACAGAAGCCGATGACTGCCTCTTGAACATGTCTTCAAGTAGGAGCACTGTCACAGTGAGAAAGTGTAATACTGGAACACCCCAAATCATCTAACATGGTATTGTCCTGTAAATTATTAAGCATTTTACATTTTTGTAAAATGTTGAATATGTGAGGCAAAGTCAATGGATTTATCAGATGAACCTGCCACTTGTTACAGTAGTACCTCAGAGACAATCTGATGACATAATAGGACCCGAAAGTATGAGGTAGGATGATTTTTTAATTTATTTATTTGTTTTACCTTTCTTTAACCAGGTAGGCCAGTTGAGAAGAAGTTCTCATTTACAAATGCGACCTGGCCAAGATAAAGCAAAGCAGTACGACAAAAACAACAACACAGAGATACACATGGGATAAACAAACGTACAGTCAATAATACAATACAAAAATCTGTATACAGTGTGTGCAAATGAAGTAAGGAGGTAAGGCAATAAATAGGCCAATAGTGGCGAAGTAATTACAATTTAGACATTTACACTGGAGTGATATATGTGCAGATGAGGATGTGCAAGTAGAATTACTGGTGTGCAAAAGAGCAGAAAAACAAAAACAAATATGGGGATGAGGTAGGTAGTTGGTTGGATGGGCTATTTACAGATGGGCTGTGTACAGCTGCAGCGATTGGTAAGCAGCTCTGACAGCTGAAGGCTAAAGTTAGTGAGGGAGATATAAGTCTCCAACTTCAGTGATTTTTGCAATTCGTTCCAGTCATTGGCGGCAGAGAACTGGAAGGAAAGGCGGCCAAAGGAAGTGTTGGCTTTGGGGATGACCAGTGAAATATACCTGCTGGAGCGCGTGCTACGGGTGGGTGTTGCTATGGTGACCAGTGAGCTGAGATAAGACAGGGCTATACCTAGCAAAGACTTATAGATGACCTGGAGCCAGTGGGTTTGGCGACGAATATGTAGCGAGGACCAGCCAACGAGAGCGTACAGGTCGCAGTGGTGGGTAGTATATGGGGCTTTAGTGACAAAACGGATGGCACTGTGATAAACTGCATCCAATTTTTTGAGTAGAGTGTTGGAGGCTATTTTATAGATGACATCGCCGAAGTCGAGGATTGGTAGGATGGTCAGTTTTACGAGGGTAAGTTTGGCAGCATGAGTGAAGGAGGCTTTGTTGCGAAATAGGAAGCCGATTCTAGATTTAATTTTGGATTGGAGATGCTTAATGTGAGTCTGGAAGGAGATTAGCCAAACACCTAGGTGTTTATAGTTGTCCACATACTCTAAGTCAGAACCGTCCAGAGTAGTGATGCTAGTCGGGCGGGCGGGTGTGGGTTGAAGAGCATGCATTTAGTTTTACTAGCATTTAAGAGCAGTTGGAGGCCACGGAAGGAGTGTTGTATGGCGTTGAAGCTCATTTGGAGGTTTGTTAACCCTGTGTCCAAGGAAGGGCCAGATGTGTATAGAATGGTGTAATCTGCGTAGAGGTGGATCAGAGAATCACCAGCAGCAAGAGAGACATCATTGATGTATACAGAGAAAAGAGTCGGCCCGAGAATTGATCCCTGTGGCACCCCCATAGAGTCTGCAAGAGGTCCGGACATCAGGCCCTCCGATTTGACACACTGATCTCTATCAGAGAAGTAGTTAGTGAACCAGGCGAAGCAGTCATTAGAGAAACCAAGGCTATTGAGTTTGCCGATAAGAATACGGTGATTGACAGAGTCGAAAGCCCAGGCCAGGTCGATGAAGACGGCTGCACAGTACTGTCTTTTATCGATGGCGGTTATGATATCACTTAGGACAATGGGCGTGGGTGAGGCGACCCGTGACCAGCTCAGAAACCAGATTGCATAGCGGAGAAGGTACGGTGGGTTTCGAAATGATCGGTGATCTGTTTGTTCACTTGGCTTTCGAAGACTTTAGAAAGGCAGGGCAGGATGCACATAGGTCTGTAACAGTTTGGGTCTAGAGTGTCTCCACCTTTGAAGAGGGGGATGACCGTTGCTGCTTTCCAGTCTTAAGGAATCTCAGACGATATGAAAGAGAGGTTGAACAGACTAGTAATAGGGGTTGCAAAAATGGTGACGGATGTCACTTGCACATCGTATAGCAAGCTAGTAAACTAGATTAGGTTGGCCGTTAATAGTTAGTTGATAGAAACAAAACCATCAGTAGGACTAGGCCCACCAGCATTTTAATTAATATTTTGCCTCAAATGTCCAACTTCAATAGGATCAACTAAGTGGACAACCAGCAGAATAAGTTCAAATCAAATTACAGTTTATTCAACATTCTGACTTGTATGGACTTCAAGGGGATCTTTCTATTTTCAGGCATCTAGCTATTTAGCGAGGACTGCGAAAGGCTAGGCCTACGTCACGTTAGACAATTTCCTCCATTTCTCCCCTCACAGACTGATCGTTTGGTACAAACATTGTTGATTAGGGTATTTTGCTAACCTAACTATGCTATCGCTAGTCCCTTCAAATATGCTTTATTATACCATGTAAAATAACAAACGCCAGAGTCTGGTTATCATTATCATTTACTTACACATGTTTAGCATTGTTTAGTCTTTGTTTGTTATACCAACCCGCTAGGCTACTCACCAACTCCCCTGTGAACCAGCTCCTAGGTGAGCACACACTATCGCGTTCAAGGCTTTATACCACAGGGTTTATTTATTTCATTTCAACTTTATTTTAACAGGGAGTCATGCTGAGAAGGTCTCTTTCACAGATGAGCTCTGTATGCACATCAACACACGTCAATATTAACATCAGTACACGAAAAGCAAAACACAATTATAGAAAACAAACACATCAAATCAAATCAAATGTATTGGTCACATACACACAATTATTTAGCAGATGTTATTGCGGGTGTAGCGAAATGCTTGTGTTCCTAGCTCCAACGGTGCAGTAGTATCTAACAGTTGACAGCAATATACACTCATCTTGGGTAAAAGGTCCTCGATCAGCCTTTTGAATTGCCCTAGAAGCTCTAGGTTGCATGCCTCTCGTGGTTTCTTCCATTTCAGAGGTGTTTACGAAGTTAATTATAAACACTAATATTAATGCAAATTATACCTTTGTTTTCATTAACATGTTAATATGACCATTGTAATGTAAAGTGTGCATTGCCGTTAGTGTATTAGTGTTCACTGAGAATGTACCTGTTGAACTGTGTGAATGTTCCATGTCAGGTTATGGCCCTTTTAGGATGCTTGTGGTCTTCTCATTCAGGTGAGCTGCTTCATAACATGCTGTTACTAAAGCTCTGCCATACACAGACATGTGAGTTCAGGTGAGCTGCTTCATAACATGCTGTCACTAAAGCTCTGCCATACACAGACATGTGAGTTCATGTGAGCTGCTTCATAACATGCTGTTACTAAAGCTCTGCCATACACAGACATGTGAGTTCATGTGAGCTGCTTCATAACATGCTGTTACTAAAGCTCTGCCATACACAGACATGTGAGTTCATGTGAGCTGCTTCATAACATGCTGTTACTAAAGCTCTGCCATACACAGACATGTGAGTTCATGTGAGCTGCTTCATAACATGCTGTTACTAAAGCTCTTGCCATACACAGACATGTGAGTTCATGTGAGCTGCTTCATAACATGCTGTTACTAAAGCTCTGCCATACACAGACATGTGAGTTCATGCGGGTTTTGACCCGTGTTTGAGGTGCTTAACTTTTTTATTCGAGTCAAAGTAACTTGCTATTGGCCAATTTATTATTTTGCAACAAGTTAATGGTCAAAATTTCTTCCATTCTTTTTTTATTATGCCGTGTGTGTGTGTGTGTGTGTGTGTGTGTGTGTGTGTGTGTGTGTGTGTGTGTGTGTGTGTGTGTGTGTGTGTGTGTGTGTGTGTGTGTGTGTGTGTGTGTGTGTGTGTGTGTGTGTGTGTAAAACATAGTGATTGTGGCAGTAGCCTCAGCCCTCTTAGCTTCATGTGTGTTCCACGTGTTCCAGCCACATACTTACAAATATTTATGCCTGGTGTGAAACGCTCTTGATCTCTCTCCTCTATTTACTCTCCTCCTCCTTTACTCTCCCACTCTCACACTGACCTTTATTCATCCTGACTGAGACTGACAGGAGGAGGAGGGGGAGAGAGGGACAGAAAGAGAGAGAGAGAGAGAGAGAGGAGAGAAAGGGAGAGAGAGAGGAGAGAAAGGGAGAGAGTGAGGAGAGAAAGGGAGTGAGTGAGAGCAAGTAAGAGAAAAAGCAAGTGAGAGGGGAGAGAGTGATGAGGAAAGTAGAGAGAGAAAGATAAAGACAAAGAGAAAGCACAGTGATGGAGTGAGAGCCAGAAGAAGGTGGGGGAGAAGTGCTCACTTTGATGGATGACTTGTCATCTCGGAGAAATCAAAAGCCCAATCGAGTGAGCCCTCTTTTAGAGAAAGCCACACAGTGTGGCAGCCCCGCAATGAGGCCCATTGGGCTAATTGTAGAGTAATTGAACATGTGTTGACGTCTGACTGAGTGTTTGGTACGGAGGGACCCGAGAGGGTGCCGGTGTAATGAACCCCACTTGATTTCTAAATTGTACACTGTCAGACGATACACTGATGCCCTGCTTCAATGCACCATGCAGGCCTCTGGAGTTGGAGGAAACATAGTGATTGAGTTACAAGACAGACACTGGTGGATTCTGATCAATGAGGCCCCAGGTGATGTTTAACCATAGTGAGTGATTGTGTTTTCTGAAGCCCATCAGTTGTGTCAGTGTGTGGCCCCTGTGGAACACTCCGGAGAGGTCCTGTCATTGGGACTGGAGCTGGGGTTTGACTCCCTCTTTAATCCCACGTCATCTAGTTAGTGCTCAAGGCATAAAGGTGTATTTTGGTCATGTGTCATCTGAGGGGTGGGAAAGTGTATTCTCATAAACATAGAAATCATGTAATATATATCTAAAATGTAGAGGAAGCCAGATAACAGTATTGAAATGCAGCCCTATGTGAGCGCGGGGGGGCTGGCATTTGATATTCTGTTCTGGGCAGTCACTCTACTTGTCTGTACCATATCAGGCTAAAGGGGGGTGTTGGAGAGGGGAGGGGGGGTGATAATCCCCAGTATGTTTACATGAGGACAGCTCCCTGTGGAGAGACAGAGGACCTCCAGGTCAGGCCCCCCACAGTGGGAAAGAGAGACCCCAGCTCTGTGAGCTCTGGCCTGGGGAGAGGTTAATGGTGTTCCCCATGGCTCCACTACTGTATGACTGTAAGCGCCTTCACTGCAGTGATACTGTGACTTCTGAAGGGTTACTGCACTACTGTAAGGTCCTTCTCTCTAGGGGATGCTGTAGCTTATCTACTGCACTACTGTAAGGTCCTTCTCTCTAGGGGATGCTGTAGCTTATCTACTGCACTACTGTAAGGTCCTTCTCTCTAGGGGATGCTGTAGCTTATCTACTGCACTACTGTAAGGTCCTTCTCTCTAGGGGATGCTGTAGCTTATCTACTGCACTACTGTAAGGTCCTTCTCTCTAGGGGATGCTGTAGCTTATCTACTGCACTACTGTAAGGTCCTTCTCTCTAGGGGATGCTGTAGCTTATCTACTGCACTACTGTAAGGTCCTTCTCTCTAGGGGATGCTGTAGCTTATCTACTGCACTACTGTAAGGTCCTTCTCTCTAGGGGATGATGTAGCTTATCTACTGCACTACTGTAAGGTCCTTCTCTCTAGGGGATGATGTAGCTTATCTACTGCACTACTGTAAGGTCCTTCTCTCTAGGGGATGCTGTAGCTTATCTACTGCACTACTGTAAGGTCCTTCTCTCTAGGGGATGCTGTAGCTTATCTACTGCACTACTGTAACGTCCTTCTCTCTAGGGGATGATGTAGCTTATCTACTGCACTGGTGTAGATGATGATAGGGTTTCTCTCTCTATGGTACAGAAATATGCCACTGTATTCCATCAGATGAAAACACTATTCTCCTCTCCCTATCCAGTCTGCAGCCTCTGCATGTGTTCTGGGCCTCTCACAGTAAGCCAGATGTAGCAGTTGAATTCCTCTCCTATGTGTTGGCTGGCTGTGGATCAGGCCTTATGATCATTAGTGGACCTGGCATGAGACACCCAGGGATCTCTGCTAACACTCTGCCATTATTCAACAAGAAAGAACACAGCTATTCTCTGATTTTAATCGCTGCCATTTTATTCTGTTTTAAATGGCAGCTGTCAAAATATCAGGCCGTTGTGAGGGGTGCAGAGCACGTTCCAAACCTCTGCCCATAAACGGTGGGCTGACCACGGTATGTTGGAGACCAACATCCTCCAACATCCTCCTCCATCAGCCCGACCTTGCTGGAGGGCTATGGGAGACACGCACTGCACACTGAATCTACGTCAATGAGATGTTTGCACCCCTATACTCACTCCGCTACCCCTTCTCTGTAGTGTCTTTGTGAACAGTTGGCCTTCAACCCACCTCCAACAACCACCAGATGGAGGTGCTCATGTCAGAGACGAAAGAGAGAGAGGGAGTCGGAGTGAGAGAATAGGAGGGTCAGAAAGGGGGAGATGGAGAGAGAGCGAAGGAAAGCGGGAGAGATAGAGAGAGAAGCTGTTCTCTCTTTGTGCCAGCACATGACATCACAGCACTCCCAGCTTCCATTAGAGCCTAATAAATGAAGGCCTAACGAGGCAGAGTGGGTGGGAAACGAGAGAGGGGGAGGAGAGGGGGAGTGGGGTGGAACCCTGCCACCCCACGCCTCTGTCAACCTCATCAGGAACACTCAAAGGAGGGGGAAGGAGTATGGAAGGGGGGAGGGGGGCAATGCGAGGGTGGGGCGAGGTGAAAAACCTCTCGACCCATTAGAGAAATCAGGCCGGGACTCTAAAAACACCCGGGGAGCAGAGGGGCTGAGTCGCGCTGGTGTAAACAGTGGGTGGGTGGCAGCCCCCGAGCGCTCTGACGGCCAGCGGCGGCCATGATGGATCTGTGGAGTTATCTCATTTTCCACTGTTTTAATTAGAGGCCAGGCTGAGCCCCGGCAGCTGGCTCCGCTGTACCGACTCCTGCTGCCTGACAGAGAAAAATGTCCGCCGACTACGCTGCCAAGCTCAGGCTGAGGTTCGGCCTGTACAGAGAAAAAAACACAACTTATGGGATGCAGAACCTGAGGTTTCCAGGCAGAGTGCACATGTTCTTTCTTTCTCTTTCTATTTCTTTCTTTTCTTTGATTTCTGTTGTTTTGTTAATCTCTTTCACAATGTGTTTTGCTTTTCAGAATATTGTTTAAATTAGAAAACCCTGTGATCATAATTAGGCTAGTGAGGTAGCTAAATAAAGCTACGCCACTTTGGAGACAATGACAGGATGATTAAAGGTATCAGGTGTCTGACCACACTATGTCCTCACGGTCATATGCATAAAGATACCCTATCATTAGATGGCATACGCAGGTGGTTAGACGGTGGAGCACAATGCCAACCCGCTGGCATATTTATAAAGCCATAGAGATGGGAGTAAAATGAGGTTCTGAGACAAGGGGTTAAATGCCTCACACAGTGGTACAGGTCAGAGAATGGGTACTCACCTCATTGGAAGGATAGTGTAGAAACATGCGCCTCTCTCACCAATCAAATAAAATGTATTTATGCCAGAGAAATAAATACATCTCAAAAATGTTAACTTGATCC
>NC_138316.1:21630000-21797500 GCF_965601325.2 Salmo salar | reverse complement strand
ATGACCCCCCTGGCGGAGACAGAAGCAGGAGATGATGATAGACTGGAGGTGTAAGTGACAGGGTATTATGTTCAGGCTGTTCTCTCACACCAAATGACATTGTTGGCCTATCGTTCGCCCGTCCCTCCCCAAAGTCAAAACTGTAATGATATCGAATAGGTGGCGTTAAATCACACGTCGTTGGCACAACAACAAAAAGCTCCAGGAAATAGTGTTTCTATAGATGAGCGAGGGTCATTTTCTAGAAGCACTTTCTGGAGACTTATCTGTAGGAGGAAATAAAAGCACATCTTGTAAGTACAGGATAATTTCCCTGGATACCAGAGGGTGTGGTGGGAACTCCAGCTCTTAGCCCGGGCACAATGAGGGCTGGATCTGAAGGACACTGCATGGGGAAGCTCTTTGTGGAACACCTGCCTGACAGACATTGACAGTAGGATTAACACAAATCGGTCCCACAATGTAAGATAACTGATTGAGAGAGTAGGGCACACACCCACACCACACACACGGAAAAACAGACACACAGCCTGCAGTTAAAACATATGCTTCTGTTCTGTATCACATTCATGCCACATTTGGAGGCCAATTGTCAAACAGGTCAGATTGGTTAATACCATTAGGCTCTTAACCCGTGAGAGACCAGAGGCAAGAGGGCCAAGTGACAGGTGATGGGGAGGGATTGGTTGGGAGTGTAGGCCTATAGACTGAGCTGCAGGGGAAACTAGACCAAACTGCTCTGCTCTTCTTGGGCACAGTGTCCATATCGGTTGATCATTAGTCTAACAGTTCTGTACTGGGTAAACATCAGGGATGTTTTAGTGCCGTGCAATGGTTAGGAAGCGCCTCTAATGGGTTGCTTGCTGGTTCACAAGCCAGGTAGGAGAAGTGGAATGGCTGTTCATCAAACTAAAATGAAAGAGGCTTCATCCAACCGGTAGAGTGATGGGCGATAATGGTACAGGACTTGACCTCGCTATTGCTATTTCCGAGAGAATCAACACATTTCTCATCTCGGGGTGAAAAAACATTTGCATTTCCAGCCCATTTGGGTCAATTTTGTTTTGATTTCCACCCACAAAGTTTCCCTCTCAGCAGCCGGAATGAATAAATAAATTCATCCAACCAAATAATTCAGGCAACGGGAGCTGTGTGGGGAGGAGAGGGACACAAAATTATTCATACAGAGAGTGGCGGCACAGCAGAGGACAACCCCAGTCTCATCATCTACACTGAGTGTCTATGAGGAGCCCACTGAACACTAATAACATGGGTTTATTTCAGATCGATGTCACCGACTTTGGACTTGGGCCCAACGTCAAATAAACCAATCAGACGCACTGTTTCCGGGATGCAAGGCAGACACAGGCACTAACCAGGACATGAGCACGCATAAATGAGATGCACAGCCCAGCTAAAGCGAACAGGCACTGAATCACTAAAACAATACAGGAGTTGAGCTCATGTTGCTTTTGTCCCTGTAAAATCACAGAGGTGTGGGGATTGGATAGGGCTGTGTGCGCATACTGTTAACCCAGTCAAGCCAAACGCTCTGCGGTCTCTCAGTAGTACTGGAATCAGGTGTCTTCCCAGCAGTAGTCTAAATCTAAAGCCTGCCGCTCTGCCAAACACCATGGCAGCGGGGTATGGAGCCTGGGGCAGGGTGGCAGGGCAGAGCCTTCCCTAGCGGTGACAGGATGTGTTCAATGTCCTCTTGAGCACACAGAGCCACCTGGCAGCCTCTCCTCTTCTCCTCCAGGCAGCTGCCAAACAGCCTCCTCACCTGACACCCCTCATCAGCAGACAACGTCCAAGAACAGAAAACAAGACACACAGTCAAAGCAGCAGACCATAGACAAACTCCAGTACTCACTTGAAAAAGAGCAGTCAATATCGATGTGGATTTCCTGGTTAAATAAAGGTTTATTTATTTACTTTTTTAAACGGTGACATGATGTTCTTGTCCAGGGTACTAGGCCATTGTGAACAATGTTCTTGGCAGTGATTGTAGTGTGTGTTTTGTGAGGTTGTGGCGTTCAGACTTGGAGTGTGTGCTGTACAGGCACATCAGGTCAGTCACCCCACAGGGGGGGAACATTCCATTCTGTCCCCAAGGGTCCACCCCCACTGAGCCCTGCGGCCAGCCAGCCGGTCACCATGACAAACACTTCAGGGTCACAGGTCGCTGTTGGCCCCCAGCCACCCTCCTGCTCAGCAGTGAGAGATGTCAGGAGGGCCAACCAAAACTTTCAAGGGTTTAACACCACTCAGAGACTATTCTAGTCGGTAATATAATAAAGCAGGGCTTGCACATTCAAAAGCTCCAACACCTACCGTAATTGACACATTTGGATCAAAACACTAACCAATTAAGGGATGGTGTTGGAGCATTTGAATGTGCAGGCCCAGCACCCCCATTAAAAGACAGCATTGATTGCACATTTACACCATTTTCTCAGTCATCAGAGTTCACACTCATCCTCCAACATCAAACCTTCATGAAAGACCCTTCACCATTCTCCCCTGAGGCTGAGCTTGAACATGCAAACAGAAAAATGCTGCTTATGTAACTGGTGTGAAATAATAATTATTATTTAGTGGGTGCTTATACTTGTCCTATTTCCCAGCGATGCACACTAGTAGCGTTTCAGAATCGGTGTCATCACAGACCTTTAAGAAGTCATTTCCCCTGCTCTGCGAGGGCAGAGGCATTTGTGGGCGACTGTTGTCCATGTGTTCAGAGGGACTCTGGTTAGGCCCAGGTTGATGCAAGGAGAGGGATGGAAGCAAGACTGTTACACACATACTGTACACTGATGATTCATCAGCCTCTGTTTATTGTAAGCTAACTTATTGCTCAACCTACAGATGAAGTTTGACTTCCAAAGAAGCAGTGGTTATAAAACAGGCAAACAAGCCAAACTGATGCCAAAAATACAGATAATGAGAGGTTTCTCTGGCCTCAGCTGAGCCGCTCAGTCTCAGTGTGTTTGTCGAGGGCAGGTTTTGCGGCTGAGAGGGATTCTTGTCCCAGACAGTGTTATGGGCCTGCAGAGCAGCAGGAGGCCGACTGACTTGGCTGTGTGGAGTGAGGACTGAACCCAATGGTTGGGAAAGCTCCCTTGCAGGCGGCCGCATTGCTCAGCTATTTCACATGCACCGTAATTGCAGGCCTTGTGGTCTACTTTGTGTACAAGCAAGTCGAGGAATGCAAGGGAGCTAGACTTCCAGAGAAAGGCTGCAGTCTGAGTCTCTCTTTCCACCACAGCACAGTGGACTGAGCCAGGTCTGGAAATCAGCCCAGAGAGAGAGGGAAAGAGGAGAGAGATGAGGGAAGAGAGTGAGAGGATGGAGAGAGAGAGAGAGAGAGAGAAAGCAAGGGAGAGAACTGAGGCCATGGAATAAACAAGCGTACAGTCAATAACACAATAGAAGAAAAAAAAACAGTCTATATACAGTGTATGCAAATGGCATGAGGAGGTAAGGCCATAGTAGCGAGGTAATTACAATTTAGCACTAGAGTGAACGATGTGCAGATGATGATGTGCAAGTAGAAATACTGGTGTGCAAAAGAGCAGAAAATGGGGATGAGGTAGGTAGATTGGATGGGCTATTTACAGATGGGCTATGTACAGCTGATATGAAGACAGTCATGAAAATAATATAGCTGTCATAACCGCTAAACCAGAATTTTGACTTCGATACTGATACCAGGTTTGTATTACAATACTTGATACCGAAACGATATCTGATACCAAAATGATACTCGATACCGAAGAAAGCGTAGTAGCTAAAGTCACAGAATAACCACAGGGCTTTATTTAAACATTGAACAATATGTTGATAACAGGTAGAACAACTAAAATACCAAATATAATATCTTCGATTATAAAACTTCTTTAAAAAAAAATAAAAAAAACACCATATTAAATAACAGAAGAATGTAACATTTTCCTTATGCAAAATCATATCTGAGCCTCATAAAAAAAAAGAATTGTACAATTCCATCTGTTTTAAAATGTAATTTGATACATGGCGCATGGCCATAATATTTGGTCAAATGACATTCATTAGACATACGATTCACTATTCATTCAAGCCAAATCATTTATTGTACTAAATGAATAGTTTAGTTCCAAAATAACAACAACATTTCTGAAGCTTCTTTATTGCAATAGTCTACACACCATAGACATGCAATGGATTTTACACAGCATACTACGATTGCCAGAGTGCATTTTAACTCCCAGGGTGCACTTCTCCACCCAGGGCTGCTGGCTGGCTATTGGCTACTGCTAGCACGCTCAGACAAATGCAAAGTAATCTAAATATATTGCTGTCATAGTTAAGTTATGAGTACATTTCACAAATAAAAATCAAACAGGGAACATGAGCCCAGTCTTCAAAGCAATTTGCTCATGTGGAGTGGAGAGTCAACTTTCATTAACAACTGATGAAACAAAAGGGGGTGGGGGGGGTGCTTGGCTGTGGTCCCTTCATGGAAAACCTGCATCTCTGATAATAAAATATTCACGAGCAGTCAAATGCATCACTGCAACTGATACTGTAAAAAGACCAAGACAGACACACAAACACCCACGTACACTACCCCACAGCAACAGGAATAGATATACAGCCTCCTAGATCATACAAGCTGTTTTCACTGGTATGTTTAGTGACTCTTCTGAGATCAACACCATTTCAAAGCTTTCTAGTGAAATGTAATGAGACTTCAGAGGAACAGAACCAAGTCGCATCCTGACTAAGCTGCTAGCTTAATACGGCAGTCTGATGACTGTACATCAAGGCACTAAGACTCAAACACTTTCAAAAAGAAACGCTGAATAAAATAAACTACTGTACAGTTGGTGTACTCAGGAGCGAATGTCCTCTAAAATAATGATTTCTGTGGAGTTGGCACAATACCAAGACATTACTGGAACCATAGAAAAACAAATCAAAGTCCAGTGAGTTTACGGTGGCGTGTGGAGGCAATGACGTGATGCGTATGATGTGACTAGGAGTCGGAGGGAAGTGAAATGATCAACAGAGGGAAGGGAAGATGATAGGGGACAAGATGGGGAAGAGCAAGAAAGGGGAGAAGAGTGAAGTTGAGAATAGAGATGAGGAGGGTGAGTCTTGTTGGTATCAGGGAGAGAACAGTACAGTAGATAGGAAAGAGAGGAGTAGGACAGTGTCACACAGAAGGCCAGTAGAGGTGGAAAGCGGGAGAGAGAGGTAAGAGGAGAGAGGTGGAGAGTGGGGGAAGAGATAGGGAGACAGTAACAAGTAGGGAGGATGCCAGTATTACTGTGGCTTATGCAGCCTTCTCTGGGGTGTTGGCAATGGGCAGGATGAGACCAGAAGTCTACAGCAGCCTTCTCTGGGGTGTTGGCAGTGGGCAGGATGAGACCAGAGGTCTACAGCATGGCATGACTAATGCAGCAGCCCTCCTCACAACACAGGCCTGTGTGTGCATGTGTGGTGCAAGAGCATTTAATGCAATGTATGACCTGGTGATTCATTCATGATGTTTCAACAAAGCAGCAGCACGTCCATAACACAATAAGCCCAGCAGAAAATGATACCCAGGTTAAATTTCTCTGTGGTAATGATGACTGGAGAGCTGAAATGTGAGCCCAGCCACTCTGCTACAGCGTTAGAGAGGTGCTGAGCAGACAGCTCAAATCTACACTAAGATCTGATACCCACACACACACACACACACAACCATGATTCCTATTACAAGGACACACCATTTATGACCAGCAGTCGTAAAAACATTCCTCCTACACCACCACAACCGTTACACTGGTTAAAAGGCTTTTAAGGGAGACTTCATCGTTTTCATTGTAAAAGGCTTATCTGATCTAAGCGTTAACCTTTTGAAAACACACCAAGCGGTCGCTCCACCTCCGATTGTCAGAGTGTGTGTGTCTACCTGGCTGGCCAGTGTAAAGTGAGAGACTGGGTCATCCAGGGGATGGCTGGCAGGCAGGGTTTCAAGCGGACCGGGTTGAGGGCAGCGGTTTCTGTCCCGGGTAGACGGTCCGTGACATTAGATCCAGCCACATGCACCAGCACCAGCGACCTACAGGAGTTATTCAATCTGCTGGACGCCAGCCAACACCATTTCCCTGAGCGTTTGCACAACAGTGAACAATGAACCCAGTTCCAGCTGCCAGAAACTAAAAGACACTAACTTTCCCTTCCCACACGCTGTATCCTTTACAACCAAATATTTATTGAGGAATATCCTTTTAAAGTGTTTCAGCGTGATTGATCGTTTTTAATTTCAACAGCTCAGAGTATTAAAAACAAGCTTCAGCAGAAGTCTCATGTCTCTGTAGCATGGGAACTTTTCTGATACTCTGACTGACATACACTACATGGCCAAAAGTATGTGGACACGCCTTCAAATTAGTGGATTCGGCAATTTCAGCCACAACCGTTGCTGACAGGTGTATTAAAAAAATTAAATTGAGTACACATCCATGCAATCTCCATAGTGAAATATTGGCAGTAAAATGGCCGTACTGAATAGCTCAGTGACTTTCAAATTCTGCCCTGGTCAACTGTACGTGCTGTTATTGTGAAGGGGAAATGTCTAGGAGCAATAACGGCTCAGCAGCAAAGTGGTAGGCCACACGAGCTCACAGAACAGGACCGCCGAGTGCTGAAGCGCGTAAAAATAGTTTGTCCTTGGTCGCAACACTCAATACCGAGTTCCAAACTGCCTCTGGAAGCAAATTCAGCACAATAACTGTTCGTCGGGAGCGTCATGAAATGGGTTTCCATGGACGAGCAGCCGCACACAAGCATAAGATTAGCATGCGCAATACCAAGCTTCGGCTGGAGTGGTGTAAAGCTTGCAGCTACTGGACTCTGGAGCAGTGGAAACTAGTTCTCTGGAGTGATGAATCACGCTTCATCATCTGGCAGTGCGACGGACAAATCTGGATTTGGCAGATGCCAGGAGAACTCCACCTGCCCAAATGCATAGTGCCAACTGTACAGTTTGGTGGAGGAGGAATAAAGGTCTGGGGCTGTTTTTCATGGTCCAGGCTAGGCCCCTTAGTTCCAGTGAAGGGAAATCTAAACGCTGCAGCATACAATGACATTCTAAACAATTCTGTGCTTCCAACTTTGTGGCAACAGTTTGAAGGCCCTTTCCTGTTTCAGCATGGCAACGCCCCCATGCACATAGCGAGGTCCATACAGAATTGGTTTGTCGAGATCGGTGTGGAAGAACTTCACTGGCCTGCACAGAGCCCTGACCTCAACTCCATCGAACACCTTTGGGACTAATTGGAACGCGACTGCGAGCCAGGCCTAAACTCCCAACATCAGTGCCCGACCTCACTAATGCTCTTGTGGCTGAATGGTCCTTGTCTGTTGGCTTTTCTGCATATACATTTTTTTAATACAGATCCTATTTCGATGCACCAAATAATTCAAACGAGGTCCGATGGGATTGCTTCCTCTTTTCCCAAAATATTTGCGTCACAAACGCTGCTGCAGTCATTTGGATTGCAGTGGCATATGTTCTTCAAAGAGAGGACGCCATAATGACAGAAATAATGTCGCATTAGCCACTGAAAACAGATTAAATCATGACAGGAGCATTCTTATTAAAGAGATGGAGTGCAGACAGGCTATTTAAGGAAACTTTCTGAATGGGCAGACACCGAGTATACCAAACATTAGGAACACCTTCCTAATATTGAGTGGCACCCTCCCCCCTCCCCCTTTGCCCACATAACAACCTCACTTTGTCGGGGAATGGACTTTACCAGGCGTCGAAAGCGTTCCACAGGGATGCTGGCCCATGTTGACTCCAATGCTTCCCACAGTTACGTAAAGTTGGCTTGATGTCCTTTGGGTGGTGGACCATTCTTGATACACACAGGAAACTGTTCAGCAGCATACCACCCTGCAGCAGTGGGAAGCTAAGCAGGGTGGGTCCTGGTCAGAAGAGCAGATGCTGGAGGGCCAGTAGGGGGCACTCTTTCCTCAGGTCTAAAAAATGACCCCAATGCCCCAGGGAAGTGATTGGAAACATTGCTCTGTGTAGGATGCCATCTTTTGAATGGGACGTTAAACGGGTGGCCTGACTGTGGTCAATAAAGATCCCATGGCACATAAAAGTAGGGGTGTTAACCCCGGTGTCCTGGCTAAATTCCCAATCTGGCCCTCATACCATCTAATCATACCCAGCTTCCAATTGGCTCATTCATCCCTTCTCCTCTGTAACTATTCCCAAGGTCATTGCTGTAAATGAGAATGTGTTATCAGTCAGCTTACCCAGCAGTTTTGGTTTATTTCATACCATCATTTATGCGCTCCATGTAAGCAATGAGCATGTGTCTGGTTTCTCTGTCTCGTTAATGTTGACGGAGCGCGTGCGCCTGAGCATGCAAGTAAGTACCTGGCCTGCTTCTCGCAAATGTCAAAATGTAGGAAAGTGCCCATTTGGTGGATGACTGATTGTCTAAACTCGCCACCACTAATAAGCTGGCCTTCTTAGCCATTTTTATCTTCACCTCACAAAGTAAGTCAACAAAGTCGCCCCCAAAATTTTTGTTACATGCAGATTATTATATTTCCTAACAGTATTTAAAAACATCTTTCCAACATACTCCCCCTCAATAATCAGCGTCGCTGATAAATAGGCAATGGACATGTTGCGTGTATTTGTTTCCATTTTAATTGTCATCAATTTCATCTTCATACTACAGCATAGCTGTTGCCTTCATACTTTCCTTGTCAATTTATTCTCTTATAGCCTATCCGTAAAGCCTAAGGCAGGCCTAGGTTTTTTCATAAGTTTTAAGGAAAGGAGAAATATTTGCTTGTGTCTGACATATGCTGGTGGCTCTGATGTACGTAGGTTCTTTTCAGGGGAAGTTTGGAAAAGCTTACAATTTATCCTACCATTTTTACCGATCTGCATGACAGTTATGATTATTTATTATGTGCATTATTGTGAAACAGTTTCATTTCAATAATGTTTTTATTTCTCAGAAATCACTGTCACATGGTTAATCATAAACTAAGGTGGGAGCACCAGCCTCCGCCACGTGGACACATTGATAGACTGTGGTCCATTGGCGGCTAAAGAAATGAACACATAGAACTCATAGATAACATATAGGCCAGTGCAGCAGTAGGCCTAAAACTACTAGTAAAGCCATCGTCAACCTAAAGCAGACAAATAAAAACAGAAAATATCCTGTTGAAAATTCTGGTTCATCTCCATTTCACCTCCCTGCCTCACTTTGACTTGAGCTATTGCTAGTGAAGTGCAACATTGAATAAAATCATCAACTGGGTCCAGCCAGAAGCTTGTGCTAGCGAACTTGAAACATTGTATCAACTAGCCTATTCTGGGCCTTCAGAGTTTCCAGCACCAGTGAGCTCGGGACAGATGGCTGATTTTTATGATGTTTCCACTGGATATATGGAATCATCCGATCATGATATTTAGCTTTCACACGGAGGCTGGTGATTCGAGGCCCGGGAGTGTTGGAAAGATTTTTCAAATACTAAGGAACTATCTTTTGCAATAGATGTGAAAAAACAGACATTAACATTCTGTGAGGTGAAGAAAAAAAATGACTGGGAAGCTCAGCTTATTAATGGTGGAGGAGGTGAGTTATGAAAGAAATCAGACATTGCCAAATAGGCACTTTCCTACATTTTGCACACAGCAAGCGTGAGAACTGTAAATAACACATGCATTAACAGAAATGAATGTAACCAAATGACAGGGATTAATATTAAATTGCCTGATTTTCAAAAGCTAGGCTACCACATGGGCATTCGTAAAAATGCATTGCGGGCTGACACTGTATAGCCTAGGCTACTATTCTACTTGGCAGGGATAGGAGGGCAGCAATTTTTCTTTATCTCGCCTAGGGCGACATATCGGCCAGGACCGGGCCTGATCAGGATTGATCAGTCTATAAATTAAGAAACAGTTCAGTATCAAATTATACCATGCCAGGTTGGAGAGGATTGGCGCATTGTCCATGACATAACATATGTGCATTATAGGCCACAGAGCCAGAACAACCTTGACTGCTGTTGAAAAATTCATATTTTTTTAAAGACTTTAATTATTTACTAGTAAGCAATGAAAACTTGCATTTATAAAAGAATGTCAACATAAAATCTTTTTTTTTACCAAAGTGCCATAGCATTCTACACACTGCGCATCTAGGAGAGGAGATGTAGAAAGTTGAATAGACAGACTAAGTTAGCAAAACAGTTGCTTAAATCATTAGCAAACACTCCCGCTATTAGGACAACTTTATCTACATGAAAATAAAGCTAAGAAAAATGTAATAAATCCTAAAATGGATGTAGGCCTATTTAAAACGTTTTGACGGTTATTTTATTGTCATGAAGGTGTTTATCCATAACCATCAGTTACACAGTTATTCAATTAGTGTCACAGCCTTCTACACCATCCCTGTCAGATGTGAGGTGACCCAGCCGGTTTCGTGTGTTTCTGAGGTTTGTCAGTGTATATTTGTGCCCCCTCAGCACATCTGGCTCTGGTTACAGCCCTTGTGACCTGTGAGTGGTTCACCTCAGTCCTTCAGCCCTGACCCATCCCTGTCCTGTGGTAGAGCAGGGGAATAATAGAGACTGGAGTTCCCCTGGCCCCTCTCTGGTCCCTGGCGATCTGGGTGTCCACTCCTGATGTAGGCTCCAGATGGCCGCCTGCTGACAGGCTGGCTTTTACTACAAGTTCATTTCAGGAGAAAATGGTTTTGTTTGGGAGTCGGGGTGTGGACATCCCAGCCCGGCTCTGTCCAGAGGTTTACCTCATACTCAGGTCATGTCTCTTTAAGCAGCCCAAACAAGAGCTGCTTTCGCAATGCAAAACGTTTCCACCCCCAACTACTGACTGTTCTCACGGGCCAAGTTGAGGGTGGTTTTGCAGATGATGAAAGGTAATTTACCTCTTAATTAATGCTCTGCCTTCAGGCTCATCACCAAAAAGGTTACGAAAAGTTATACGTGTTCCAAAACCATCAAAATGTCTCATGCCTCAAATCCAACTCTGGAGCAAAACAGAGTTGATCCCACCATTCGCAAGATGCCAGAGACACTTTGATGAACATCTTTACAGCGTAATGCATGTCAGGGGGCACAGCAGAGAGGGGGATGGGGGGGGGGGGCACTCGTCTATAGGGAGCAACAAAGGCCAAAGACAATGCAGAGGTCATCTGTTAACGACCAAAGAGGTGGGAGGAGAAAGTCGTATTTCTCGACACTACGAGACCATCCATCTCAAAGGGCCAACTCCCATGGTTAGGTCTAAGAGCCACGGTGATATCATTACGGCACTTCAAAGCTACAGAGTCTAAGAGGCATCCTGCTCTGGCTGTATAGAAGCGGCACGCTCCGTTAGACCCGTCAGCTATCATTGGCTAAAGTAGGCCACAGCCGAGTCCACAGCACAGTCACAGGCCTGTTAAAAGATTGACACAGCGATTGCACAAGTATGCCATGTTACAAAACACTGCAAAGCCATAATGCAATATTTACCACAGCAGATCTATAGCCAAAGTGTTTGCAATACAGTCTCCCCAACCAAGGGAGTGGTAAATCGTAAGCCAACAAAGCCACCACACCACACTGGACGCTAACAGTTTCTCCACGAAACCATATCATGAGAGAGTCCTTGTGTTCAGGCTGTGAGAGGAAAGGGGGAGTAGGGGTTGAAGAGGAGTTTGTGTTTAAGAGAGAGATTGTATGAAGAGGGGTGAGGGAACATGATAGGGGTGAGTTCAGTTATGTTTAAGACCTGAACTGGTGCTGTGCACAGGAGAAAGCACCTTTGTGGGGTAGAGCCGAATTCTGCCTAGTGGCGCCTCAAAGCCCATCAGCACGCCATTTTCTCCCTGTCACCCTCGCCCAATAACTTCCTCATTCCTCGCTCTCCAGCAAATCACTTCAAACCCCTGTTGCCTCCCAGTCAATAACCTGGGCTCCCCAGGGACCAATTATGGGCTATGTGAGTCCAGCCTCTCCTATTCGAGCCTGAGGTTCTGTTCCACATTACCCATAGCTACATTTTAGGGGGCTAGAGAAAGCATCAAGAGTAAAACAAAAGTGTCACAGCTGATTTATGGCTGGTGGAGTGGCCCAGGTCCAGCAGCTAGTAGAGAGACTTGAAGAGTTGGAAACACACACAGTTCCCATGAACACTGGATTATATTTATATTATTCAAGATTCTCCTCTGTATGACTTGAGACATGGCAAAGCTATTTATCAAAACCAACTTCAGTCAACATAGAAAAGTGTGTGTGTGTGTGTGGCTGCTTACATAGTGTTTTTCTGCAGCGGCAAGCGTTCATCTGTCCTCACTGGCACCAGGCCTGGTGATTTACAGTAGGTGCAGGGAGTTCTGGCACTGCACGACAATATGCCCATGGACATTTGGAACCGCTGCAATGCGCACTTACAATCTCAAAGTCCTCATTGTCCATCTCTGTGCCAGAGATCAACTGCTAAGAGATGAGCATCCGGATGTGTTCTGCATTACTTTGCATGAAAAGTATTTTGTCGTTGCGCACAACCACAAGATCAAAACAAATGTAAAAGCACTGGGAAGGAGACAGAGCTGAGAGACTTCTGACAACAGAACAGAGAAGTCTACAGCAAAAACAAGAACTATACAGATGGGGAATCTAACAGATAAACACTCCGGATGCCTGTTGTGCACAGATAGGCCTCCAGTCTTGTAGTGTATTGGCCTTAGCTTGCCATAGTTAGCCATGCCTTTAGGAAATTGATGTCAATCTTTCCCAAGGCAATTACACAATAACAGATTTACGCTTTGACTCAAAATTTTCACTTTTAAATGTATGCCAAAGAAAAAACATAAATTTCAAAATTTAACAAACCATACAACTCTAAGCACAAGGACTACTTTGAACAATTTACACAGAAATGTTCACAAAAACACATTTTCTGGAAGAACTGTGCAGATGCAAAGTTTGGTAACAGAATTATAGAAAAATACAATTTTACAAAAACTTAAATCTATCTATCTATCTGCTACAAATTAAGATTAAGTCTGCAGAAATAATGGGTTGTCAGATAAGACATGACACCTTGTAACCAAAATGTTATATCATTGGTCCCTGAGCTGTACTATACAGAAATTCATAATTATGGATATGAATATCATGACCTTCATGGTGAAGTAGCCTGAATTGGTACACAAAGGCAGAAATATTTCAAATATGTAGAAATATTTGGGTATTAATCCACACTGGCTATTATCGTAATGAGCTCTGTCCCCAAACAAGACCACATTTGGTTGGTCCGGACCAGACCAAATCTGAACCAATCATATACATCTGTTTTTCACAAGTATGGACATCACAGTAGAGTACAGTAGATATGTTCAGTATAGTACATTATACTGTACTCTAGTGTGCACTGCTGTACTGTGCTGTCCAAACGTCTATGATTGGTCCGGCCAGGGTGGATTGACCAAATTTCCAGTGTAGGTCAGTGCTCAGTGGGTGAGGATGCTTGTTACAGTAAATGTAAAATGGGTAGGTAGTAGGTGCATGCAGCTCAGACGCTGCATGCGTCAACCAATGATTGCATGGCACGTCATTGACTTTCACCAACTGACAGATTGCTATAACATATGTGGTTAGCTGATAAAATACCTATCTAGGCGTTGTAAGATCTGGCAGGCATCAGCAACGCCGAGGCAGAGGAACGCGCCCATTAACTGGAGCGAGAGAAGAGGGAGAGCAGCAGAGAGAGAGAAAGAAAGTGTGAAAGAGGGGTTGTCCGGGCTTTTTTCACAGTCTTGCTTTGACCACCAGACAACAGAAAGAGAAAGAAAAAAGTTACGAGCTGAACATAACAGTATACCAGTAGAAGGGAGGACAGTAGCAGGTGACCCTATGAGCTGAACATAACAGTACACCAGTGGAAGGGAGGACAGTAGCAGGAGACCCTATGAACTGAACATAACAGTATACCAGTAGAAGGAAGGACAGTAGCAGGAGACCCTATGAGCTGAACATAACAGTATACCAGTGGAAGAGAGGACAGTAGCAGGAGACCCTATGAGCTGAACATAACAGTATGCCAGTGGAAGGAGACCCTATGAGCTGAACATAACAGTATGTCAGTGGAAGAGAGGACAGTAACAGGAGACCCTATGAGCTGAACATAACAGTATGCCAGTGGAAGGGAGGACAGTAGCAGGAGACACTATGAGCTGAACATAACTGTATACCAGTAGAAAGGAGGACAGTAACAGGTGACCCTATGAGCTGAACATAACTGTATACCAGTGGAAGAGAGGACAGTAGCAGGAGACCCTATGAGCTGAACATAACAGTATACCAGTGGAAGAGAGGACAGTAGCAGGAGACCCTATGAGCTGAACATAACTGTATACCAGTGGAAGAGAGGACAGTAGCAGGAGACCCTATGAGCTGAACATAACAGTATGTCAGTGGAAGGGAGGACAGTAGCAGGAGACACTATGAGCTGAACATAACAGTATACCAGTAGAAGGAAGGACAGTAGCAGGAGACCCTATGAGCTGAACATAACAGTATACCAGTAGAAAGGAGGACAGTAGCAGGTGACCCTATGAGCTGAACATAACAGTACACCAGTGGAAGGGAGGACAGTAGCAGGAGACACTATGAGCTGAACATAACAGTATACCAGTTGAAAGGAGGACAGTAGCAGGTGACCCTATGAGCTGAACATAACAGTATACCAGTGGAAGAGAGGACAGTAGCAGGAGACCCTATGAGCTGAACATAACAGTATACCAGTAGAAGGGAGGACAGTAGCAGGAGACCCTATGAGCTGAACATAACAGTATACCAGTGGAAGGGAGGACAGTAGCAGGAGACCCTATGAGCTGAACATAACAGTATACCAGTAGAAGGGAGGACAGTAGCAGGTGACCCAACTGTAATTTGTGACTACTATCATTTCCCATTGTAGCCAATTCAATTGCAGTAATTCTGTTACTGATAAGCCTTTGCTTATTCCTAATTTGTAGGATGGAAAATGGTTGAAAAACGTATGCCTTAATTTCTCAAAAAGGATACGCTCGTGTCAAATGAAGGCGAAGAGTCTATGAAGTTCACATGTTGATGCTCATGGATCCTTTTAGATGGAAATGCCCCCCAGTAACACTAATCACGCCCAGTCATGGTGCTGGTCTGTAGCAGCACTGGTTAGAATCAGCCTGTCTCACGATGGCAGAGACAGACCATCCTTCTCCATTTGACCATGTATGGGTTTACTGCTAGGCCTTGTGGTTCCACGTAGTACAGAAGGGATAGAGATCTCTTAACACAACACAGGCACAGAGTTGGAGGTTCAATCAGTGGAATGAACTGGAGGCTCCTGTTCTTATTATCATGAAGAGATTTGACCTTCTCTGATCAGGGTACCCCACCTTGCACTTCCTCATCCTAGCTTACACTCAACACAGGAAGCGTTCACATCAGCCATTATTGACAGAAACCACAGCGCTCGTTGAGAAAAAAGGAAACAGCAGGGTTCTGAGAAATTCTGGATTCTACTTTGATGTGCGTGTGCAGGAAACGATGAGGTATTTATTTATTAATCAGCTTCCTTCCCACATCTGTCTATAAATAATCAAAACAAGTTGTCATTAAAAGAAAATAGGACAGGAATGGCAGATTTTGTTGAAGATCTGTACACCAGTAGCAAGGCATTTGCATCACTCCTCGAAAAGGAAAACAGCACAAACCTGTTCTAAATTCCTGGGAACTATGAAAGTTGGAGAAAAGAGAGACATTCATCACGCAAACACTGCTTTTCAAACAGCTCTCAACTTCATATACAAGTGTGTTTAACTTCTGCTATTCGACTTACCCCAACCCAATGACAGTGCCAAAAGGTCACCCATGTTATAAAAGCCAGGGTGAAATCACTCTATAATGACAGTAATTGACTGTGGATAGGTAAATCAGGAGTAGGTAGAAAGAGAACCAGAGAGATGAGACCATTAAGCCAGGCAGGGGCAGTAAACCACACGAGACAAGGTAAGCCCCAGAAATAGCAGACTATTCCAGCAGAGGGACAGGTTTAACACCAGGACTCAAGCCTCATCAACAACATCGCAGGCTTTATGAGCTTCGGGCTCGATGGGAGCAGAGACGTCTCGGGCACGATGGGAGCAGAGACGCCTCGGGCACGATGGGAGCAGAGACGCCTCGGGCACGATGGGAGCAGCGACGTCTCGGGCACGATGGGAGCAGCGACGTCTCGGGCACGATGGGAGCAGCGACGTCTCGGGCACGATGGGAGCAGCGACGTCTCGGGCACGATGGGAGCAGCGACGTCTCGGGCACGATGGGAGCAGCGACGTCTCGGGCACGATGGGAGCAGCGACGTCTCGGGCACGATGGGAGCAGCGACGTCTCGGGCACGATGGGAGCAGAGACGTCTCAGGCAGGCCAGACACAGAGCTTAGGCAAAACACCCAAGGCTGAGAAACACAAATTACTGCAGTACACCTCCATTCTCGGAGAGCTCTAGCACGCGATGAGAAAAATAATATATTTTCGGGCCATTTGGCCACCTATCTAATCCACTTTTAACAGTGAAATTAGAAAAAGGTGTTTGTGTTTTTAACAGAGACATCAGTGGCTCATTACTGTAAAAAACAGCCAGGGGCCAGAGCTGCTGAGTCCCAGGGGTGGAGTGGAACTCTAGAGGGACAATCAGGGGGTCGTAAAACCCCCTCAGCTGCAGCCTGTGATCCCCCTGCCCTCCCTCCACTTCAATACACCACCTGCACACACCAGCCCCACACCACAGCTGGGGCAGGCCAGTCCTCACCAGGTCCTGCTCACGCAACCCTCATTTCCTTCACCATCAGTCCAGGGAAGCCAGAATAACTGCTTTGATCTACTACAATTTATTTTGCACAATGACTGGCGATGGATGCCTCATTGAAATCAGGAAGATCATTAAGTACAACTATTTCAATTGAGAATATCTGCATCATGGTATTATCGCATTTCTGCATGACTGTTTTACCTCCTTTAATGTTATTTCAAAGTTAATGCATATTAATGTTGGTGCGATGAACAGATACTGCACATAAATGATGTACTGTTGGCTGAAGATGTGACTGTTCCATGTAGAAAGGTGTAGTCATGGTTCTGTATGGCCTCTGTCCACGACCTTCTATACAGATAGATAAAGCAGATGAACACATACTCTCACTGATCCACATGGTAATGAGATGAGGAGTGTGGAAGGCCTTCAAAATACAAAGAGGTGGAACCCCCCCAGCCTGACCTTACCCCACACACACACACCACCCAGGGCGAGTTCAGCACCTTCCCTCCGACTCGCTGCGCTACCCCCCCAGCACCCCCTCGTAAATGTAAATCGCTGCTCCCCTCATTACCATATTCCAATAATCTCACACTTCATTCAGCCGAGCAGGTCATACAGAGCGCCTCGCTCCCTCTCACGTTTAGTGCCCAGTTGGCCCCCTCTCCTTTGCTTAATGGCCTATTTTAATGGGGGGGGGGCTGCACACGTTGCATCAACAGCCCATCAAATCATCAACCTTGCCTGATGCCGTTTGTGGCCTTGCCTTGTCCACAAAACAAACACAGCTGTAGTCAGTGCTGCTCTAGGTGCGATGTTCAATCTTCCAGGGACACATTGGCTGGGAATTTCTACGTTTGCAGGTTTCATGCCACGTTACCCTGTGAATGGCCTTTTCCTCCTGGCAGGTTTATGGTTTGGGTCTGAGAGAGTTAAGGTCACACAGTGCGTCACCAAGCTGATAAGAGAGAGGATGAGGCATGTAGAAACTACCAGTGAGGTGGCTGATCTGAATGTCAAGATAATGTGTTGACATCAGCCTATGCTGATGTCAAAACACTGTGGTTTTCCTGTAGCCACATTGGAGGAGGCAGCGTTATAATATCACACACACAGTGACTGAGTACTCACTTGCAGTGTGAAAGCTAACAGCATGACAGGGTAAACTCTGTCCTCTAACTGGAGCACACTGCAATTGAGTAAACATGAAGGTCAAATATATACCATTAGAGGGGGTACAAAAACCAACAACAAAAAGTGCCACACTAGTATTGAGGAAGTTGGCTGCTTTTTCCTCAAGAAGAGTCCCGAGGGCAATGGAAGAGCAATCTAAATGTCTGAGAAGACTCAAATACCACACTGCTGCGGAGAGAAAAATGTAACTACATTTCAGACTCCATTTCCAGACTCTGACAACTCTAAAGTGGAGGACAAGAGCTTATAAAAGCTGACTTGTTGTCATTACAGCATGTCCCTTCCCGCTGTAGGTCTGGGGTGGGCCAGGTATAACCATGTACAGAAAATAGTGGTTTTTGCAGAGCAAAAGTTCAGAGTAAAACACATTAGCCGAGTAGAGTTACTGATCTAACCAATGAGGCTTGGCTAAACTTGGCTCTGGTCAACCGAGTGAGGCCCAAAACTTCTTTCACCATTTTGGCTGAAAACAGCTTTTTAAGTCTCCAACACGTTCAGATCCCTTTATGGTGATGGGACGAATCTACTCAGCAGTCATACAGACAGAGGCCCACACACAGCATCCTGAAAACAGTCTGAGAAAGTGTCCCTAATGGTCATGTCTGGATTCCTTACTCCCTTATGGCCAACACATAGTTAATGGCTTACTAGTAATCACAGTAAAAACAAAGCCATTGGACATTTCACAGTGAGATTGCTGATTAGTCTGCACTCTGTCTCGCAGCATAAACAACATTCCTGATGATTGGTAAGAAATACTGTCGGAATACAAGCCCCTAATCACAAATGGATGCCCTGTGAATTGAGGTGGGGTCTACTCTTTAAAATTGAGAGGCCTAACATCTGTCAACAGAGAGAAAAGAGACCCACAGGCCAAGCCTGCCCCAGGGCAGGAAGCCTGGCTTCATGTCTGACCAAGCTCTTCAATTACTGTCAATATCACGCAGGGGAAAGAGGGGTCAGTTGGTGTGGAAGAAGGAGCTACAATCTCTTACCGGGCCCTCCAGATATCCACTACTGTCCCTGGTTGGCTGACTGCTACAGAGGTAACCTAACTACCACATGTGAGGGCCGGTCACTCCGGCAGGACAGGCTGATTAAACTCTCCTTAGATTCCGTCAGAAGGAAGAATTACTGGGTCCCCCTTTCCATTAGGACCAATCAGTCACCCACACGTCAGCCTACAAGCCCACACCAATTACTGACATTATACACCCACTAAACACAACCTAGGAGTCAGTGGGAGGGAAGGATTATCATCTGACCTTCCCATAGGCCAGAATATAATCTGTTCATGGACTCACTCACTCTCTCCCTCCCTCTGTTCGTGGTCTCACTCACTCAGTTCATAGAGTCACTCACTCACTCAGTTCATAGACTCACTCACTCACTCAGTTCATAGACTCACTCACTCAGTTCATAGACTCACTCACTCAGTCAGTCAGTTCATAGACTCACTCACTCAGTCAGTCAGTTCATAGACTCACTCACTCAGTTCATAGACTCACTCACTTCATAGAGTCACTCACTCACTCAGTTCATAGACTCACTCACTCAGTTCATAGACTCACTCACTCACTTCATAGACTCACTCACTCACTTCATAGACTCACTCACTCACTTCATAGACTCACTCACTCACTTCATAGACTCACTCACTCACTTCATAGACTCACTCAGTTCATAGACTCACTCACTCACTCAGTTCATAGACTCACTCACTCACTCAGTTCATAGACTCACTCACTCAGTTACTTCATAGACTCACTCACTCAGTTACTTCATAGACTCACTCACTCAGTTACTTCATAGACTCACTCACTCAGTTACTTCATAGACTCACTCACTCAGTTACTTCATAGACTCACTCACTCAGTTACTTCATAGACTCACTCACTCAGTTACTTCATAGACTCACTCACTCAGTTACTTCATAGACTCACTCACTCAGTTACTTCATAGACTCACTCACTCAGTTACTTCATAGACTCACTCACTCAGTTACTTCATAGACTCACTCACTCAGTTACTTCATAGACTCACTCACTCAGTTACTTCATAGACTCACTCACTCAGTTACTTCATAGACTCACTCACTCAGTTACTTCATAGACTCACTCACTCAGTTACTTCATAGACTCACTCACTCAGTTACTTCATAGACTCACTCACTCAGTTACTTCATAGACTCACTCACTCAGTTACTTCATAGACTCACTCACTCAGTTACTTCATAGACTCACTCACTCAGTTACTTCATAGACTCACTCACTCAGTTACTTCATAGACTCACTCACTCAGTTACTTCATAGACTCACTCACTCACTCACTTCATAGACTCACTCACTCACTCACTTCATAGACTCACTCACTCACTTCATAGACTCACTCACTCACTTCATAGACTCACTCACTCACTTCATAGACTCACTCACTCACTCCATAGACTCACTCACTCACTCACTCCATAGACTCACTCACTCACTCACTCCATAGACTCACTCACTCACTCACTCAGTTCCTGGACTCACTCACTCACTCAGTTCCTGGACTCACTCACTCACTCAGTTCCTGGACTCACTCACTCAGTTCCTGGACTCACTCACTCAGTTCCTGGACTCACTCACTCAGTTCCTGGACTCACTCACTCAGTTCCTGGACTCACTCACTCAGTTCCTGGACTCACTCACTCAGTTCCTGGACTCACTCACTCACTCACTCAGTTCATGGACTCACTCAGTTCATGGACTCACTCACTCACTCACTTCATAGACTCACTCACTCAGTTACTTCATAGACTCACTCACTCAGTTCATAGACTCACTCACTCACTCACTTCATAGACTCACTCACTCACTCACTCAGTTCCTGGACTCACTCACTCACTCACTCAGTTCCTGGACTCACTCACTCACTCACTCAGTTCCTGGACTCACTCACTCAGTTCCTGGACTCACTCACTCAGTTCCTGGACTCACTCACTCAGTTCCTGGACTCACTCACTCAGTTCCTGGACTCACTCACTCAGTTCCTGGACTCACTCACTCAGTTCCTGGACTCACTCACTCAGTTCCTGGACTCACTCACTCAGTTCCTGGACTCACTCACTCAGTTCCTGGACTCACTCACTCAGTTCCTGGACTCACTCACTCACTCACTCAGTTCATGGACTCACTCAGTTCATGGACTCACTCACTCACTTCATAGACTCACTCAGTTACTTCATAGACTCACTCACTCACTCACTTCATAGACTCACTCACTCACTCACTTCATAGACTCACTCACTCACTCACTCCATAGACTCACTCACTCACTCACTCAGTTCCTGGACTCACTCACTCACTCACTCAGTTCCTGGACTCACTCACTCACTCACTCACTCAGTTCCTGGACTCACTCACTCACTCACTCAGTTCCTGGACTCACTCACTCACTCAGTTCCTGGACTCACTCACTCACTCAGTTCCTGGACTCACTCACTCAGTTCCTGGACTCACTCACTCAGTTCCTGGACTCACTCACTCACTCAGTTCCTGGACTCACTCACTCACTCAGTTCCTGGACTCACTCACTCACTCAGTTCCTGGACTCACTCACTCACTCAGTTCCTGGACTCACTCACTCACTCAGTTCCTGGACTCACTCACTCACTCAGTTCCTGGACTCACTCACTCACTCAGTTCCTGGACTCACTCACTCACTCAGTTCCTGGACTCACTCACTCACTCAGTTCCTGGACTCACTCACTCACTCAGTTCCTGGACTCACTCACTCACTCAGTTCCTGGACTCACTCACTCACTCAGTTCCTGGACTCACTCACTCACTCAGTTCCTGGACTCACTCACTCACTCAGTTCCTGGACTCACTCACTCACTCACTCACTCAGTTCCTGGACTCACTCACTCACTCACTCACTCAGTTCCTGGACTCACTCACTCACTCACTCACTCAGTTCCTGGACTCACTCACTCACTCACTCACTCAGTTCCTGGACTCACTCACTCACTCACTCAGTTCCTGGACTCACTCACTCAGTTCCTGGACTCACTCACTCACTCACTCAGTTCCTGGACTCACTCACTCACTCAGTTCCTGGACTCACTCACTCACTCAGTTCCTGGACTCACTCACTCAGTTCCTGGACTCACTCACTCAGTTCCTGGACTCACTCACTCAGTTCCTGGACTCACTCACTCAGTTCCTGGACTCACTCAGTTCATGGACTCACTCACTCACTCACTTCATAGACTCACTCAGTTCATGGACTCACTCACTCACTCACTTCATAGACTCACTCACTCAGTTACTTCATAGACTCACTCACTCACTCACTTCATAGACTCACTCACTCACTAACTCAGTTCCTGGACTCACTCACTCACTAACTCAGTTCCTGGACTCACTCACTCACTAACTCAGTTCCTGGACTCACTCACTCACTCACTCAGTTCCTGGACTCACTCACTCACTCACTCAGTTCCTGGACTCACTCACTCACTCACTCAGTTCCTGGACTCACTCACTCACTCACTCAGTTCCTGGACTCACTCACTCAGTTCCTGGACTCACTCACTCACTCACTCAGTTCCTGGACTCACTCACTCACTCACTCAGTTCCTGGACTCACTCACTCACTCACTCAGTTCCTGGACTCACTCACTCACTCACTCAGTTCCTGGACTCACTCACTCACTCACTCAGTTCCTGGACTCACTCACTCACTCACTCAGTTCCTGGACTCACTCACTCACTCACTCAGTTCCTGGACTCACTCACTCACTCACTCAGTTCCTGGACTCACTCACTCACTCAGTTCCTGGACTCACTCACTCACTCAGTTCCTGGACTCACTCACTCACTCAGTTCCTGGACTCACTCACTCACTCAGTTCCTGGACTCACTCACTCACTCAGTTCCTGGACTCACTCACTCACTCAGTTCCTGGACTCACTCACTCACTCAGTTCCTGGACTCACTCACTCAGTTCCTGGACTCACTCACTCACTCACTCAGTTCATGGACTCACTCAGTTCATGGACTCACTCACTCACTCAGTTACTTCATAGACTCACTCACTCACTCAGTTACTTCATAGACTCACTCACTCACTCACTCACTTCATAGACTCACTCACTCACTCACTTCATAGACTCACTCACTCACTCACTCACTCACTCACTCACTCACTCACTCACTCACTCACTCACTCACTCACTCACTCAGTTCCTGGACTCACTCACTCACTGGACTCACTCAGTTCCTGGACTCACTCACTCACTCACTCAGTTCCTGGACTCACTCACTCACTCACTCAGTTCCTGGACTCACTCACTCACTCACTCAGTTCCTGGACTCACTCACTCACTCACTCAGTTCCTGGACTCACTCACTCACTCACTCAGTTCCTGGACTCACTCACTCACTCACTCAGTTCCTGGACTCACTCACTCACTCACTCAGTTCCTGGACTCACTCACTCACTCACTCAGTTCCTGGACTCACTCACTCACTCACTCAGTTCCTGGACTCACTCACTCACTCACTCAGTTCCTGGACTCACTCACTCACTCACTCAGTTCCTGGACTCACTCACTCACTCACTCAGTTCCTGGACTCACTCACTCACTCACTCAGTTCCTGGACTCACTCACTCACTCACTCAGTTCCTGGACTCACTCACTCACTCACTCAGTTCCTGGACTCACTCACTCACTCACTCAGTTCCTGGACTCACTCACTCACTCACTCAGTTCATGGACTCACTCACTCACTCACTCAGTTCATGGACTCACTCACTCACTCAGTTCATGGACTCACTCACTCACTCAGTTCATGGACTCACTCACTCACTCAGTTCATGGACTCACTCACTCACTCACTCAGTTCATGGACTCACTCACTCACTCAGTTCATGGACTCACTCACTCACTCCGTTCATGGACTCACTCAGTTCATGGACTCACTCAGTTCATGGACTCACTCACTCTCTCTGGGTTCATGGACTCACTCTCTCTCTCTGGGTTCATGGACTCACTCTCTCTCTCTGGGTTCATGGACTCACTCACTCTCTCTGTGTTCATGGACTCACTCACTCTCTCTGTGTTCATGGACTCACTCACTCTCTCTGTGTTCATGGACTCACTCTCTCTCTGTGTTCATGGACTCACTCTCTCTCTCTGTGTTCATGGACTCACTCTCTCTCTCTGTGTTCATGGACTCACTCTCTCTGTGTTCATGGACTCACTCCCTCTCTCTCTCTGTGTTCATGGACTCACTCCCTCCCTCCCTCTCTCTCTCTGTGTTCATGGACTCACTCCCTCCCTCCCTCCCTCTGTGTTCATGGACTCACTCCCTCCCTCCCTCTCTCTCTCTGTGTTCATGGACTCCCTCCCTCTCTCCCTCCCTCTGTGTTCATGGGCTCCCTCCCTCCCTCCGTGTTCATGGGCTCCCTCCCTCCCTCCGTGTTCATGGGCTCCCTCCCTCCCTCCGTGTTCATGGGCTCCCTCCCTCCCTCCGTGTTCATGGGCTCACTCTCTCTCTGTTCATGGACTCACTCCCTCTCTCCCTCCCTCTGTGTTCAGGGACTCATGGGCTCACTCACTCACTCTTCAGGCGCGCGCTCACCCTCACTCACTCACCAGGCGCTCTCTCTCACTCACTCACTCTCCAGGCGCTCTCTCTCACTCACTCACTCTCCAGGCGCTCTCTCTCACTCACTCACCCTCCAGGCGCTCTCTCTCACTCACTCACCCTCCAGGCGCTCTCTCTCACTCACTCACCCTCCAGGCGCTCTCTCTCACTCACTCACCCTCCAGGCGCTCTCTCTCACTCACTCACCCTCCAGGCGCTCTCTCTCACTCACTCACCCTCCAGGCGCTCTCTCTCACTCACTCACCCTCCAGGCGCTCTCTCACTCACTCACCCTCCAGGCGCTCTCTCACTCACTCACCCTCCAGGCGCTCTCTCACTCACTCACCCTCCATGCGCTCGCTCACTCACTCACCCTCCATGCGCTCGCTCACTCACTCACCCTCCATGCGCTCGCTCACTCACTCACCCTCCATGCGCTCGCTCACTCACTCACCCTCCATGCGCTCGCTCACTCACTCACCCTCCATGCGCTCGCTCACTCACTCACCCTCCATGCGCTCGCTCACTCACTCACCCTCCATGCGCTCGCTCACTCACTCACCCTCCATGCGCTCTCTCACTCACCCTCCATGCGCTCTCTCACTCACCCTGTTTATGCGCTCTCTCACTCACCCTGTTTATGCGCTCTCTCACTCACCCTGTTTATGCGCTCTCTCACTCACCCTGTTTATGCGCTCTCACTCACCCTGTTTATGCGCTCTCTCACTCACTCTGTTTATGCGCCCTCTCACTCACTCTGTTTATGCGCCCTCTCACTCACTCTGTTTATGCGCTCTCTCACTCACTCTGTTTATGCGCTCTCTCACTCACTCTGTTTATGCGCTCTCTCACTCACTCTGTTTATGCGCTCTCTCACTCACTCTGTTTATGCGCTCTCTCACTCACTCTGTTTATGCGCTCTCTCACTCACTCTGTTTATGCGCTCTCTCACTCACTCTGTTTATGCGCTCTCTCACTCACTCAAGCAAAAAGGCCTTTTATAGGAAATTGACTCACA
Organism: Salmo salar; assembly: GCF_965601325.2. NCBI lineage: Eukaryota > Metazoa > Chordata > Actinopteri > Salmoniformes > Salmonidae > Salmo > Salmo salar. The sequence goes on along the minus strand of NC_138316.1, from coordinate 21,771,768 downwards.
GACACTACATTTCCACAGTAGGCAGCATACAAAACATCTGGATGGAAACAATTACAGAGAGACATGTCAGAATGATTAAAGCCCCCGACTAAATGGTATCACCTTATAATGTCACCAGAATAATTATCTTACACACAGATCTATCCCATGACCAGGTGCATCATGAATGATTTCTAACTGGAAGACATGAGATCTAGTTGCCTAGCAGGAAACAGGCTAACCAGGAAGGAAGCAATTCAAGTTTAATGTGAAATGGATGAAAAAAGACAGAGGCAAAAAAACAAAGTACTTCTACTCATCATGCCCCCATTGAAGTCTTGGAGCAACCAGAGAATATAGTGGCTCACTTACAAACAGGAAATGTTTACATTTATTTTACACCCGCCCACTGGGGCCTCAACAACATACTATCCCAAGTAGTGCTTAATTATTCATAGATTGTCCTCAAAACGGAAGGAAGGAGAGGAACAGTGAAAACCTAAACCCTGGTGGTGCTGCTCATAGGATCGGAGTCCCATTCCTGTCACCGCCTGTTAGTCTTCCCTCAGCCGCACTGTGTAATTCATAGTTCAAAGCCCCATCTCACCCACACTCTGATTGGGCGTTCCAGTCAGGAAGCTCCTGTCGGATCATCTGTTCCTGACACAAACACACAGCTCTGCAATGCAAACAATGCCACAACACAGCGCATTGAGGAGACGAGAGGGAAGAGTCTGATGGCTACTTCAAAAAGTTCTGTTAACACTACATGAAATGTACCATGACTTGCCTCTCATCTGCGACAAAGGAAGACCACCACATAAATAAGTTTGTGGGATGTTTCATTGAAAAGAAACAGAAAAGCATGGAAGACTGTGGTAGTGTTGAGAATGCTAACATGTCAGAGACAAGGGAGGTCATTTTCTGATGAACTAATTTACCACAAACAAAACAGCGGGCTGAGCATATGGCGAACTTTGAGCAATGAGATTAAAAGCTGTGTGAAAAGTGAAACTTTCAGGACAATACAGAGATCGACAGACACACACAGGTGTATGATTCAACCATTTTGCTGCACTCACAATAACATCTGCTAAACACATCTGACCAATAAAATGTGACTTGATTTGTATGGAGGTTGTGGTCAGCCACTCTCAGTAAGAGAGTAACAGAAGAGACATCTTACCCAGAAAGGCAAAACTGCAGTCATTCAGGTAACTGTGTTTAGTCTGTTTGGGTGAGTCATTTCTCTGGAATGGATGAACTGAAACTAAACAGTTGTAGAGGGGTTTCTATAAGGACCACTGCCTCTGGTACACTAATATTTAGTCTAAATCGCCACAAGAAGCACTGCATTTTACAAGTTATATGGGACATAATACCATACAACATTCTCAATATTACTCCTATACATAATATTTTTTTTAAAGATACAGTTGAAGTCGGAAGTTTACATACACTTAGGTTGGAGTCATTAAAACCCGTTTTTCAACCACTCCACACATTTCTTGTTAACAAACTATAGTGTTGGCAAGTCAGTTAGGACATCTACTTTGTGCATGACACAAGTAATGTTTCCAACAATTGTTTACAGACAGATTATTTCACTGTATCACAATTCCAGTGGGTCAGAAGTTTACATACACTAAGTTGAATGTGCCTTTAAACAGCTTGGAAAATTCCAGAAAATGATGGCATGGCTTTAGAAGCTTCTGATAGGCTAATTGACATAATTTGTGTCAATTGGAGGTGTACCTGTGGATGTATTTCAAGGCCTACCATCAAACTCAGTGCCTCTGCTTGACAACATGGGAAAATCAAAAGAAATCAGCCAAGACCTCAGAAAAAAAAATGGTGGACCTCCACAAGTCTGGTTCATCCTTGGGATCAATTTCCAAACACCGGAAGGTACCACGTTCATCTGTACAAACAATAATACACTAGTATAAACACCATGGGACCGCACAGCCGTCATACTGCTCAGGAAGGAGAAGCGTTCTGTCTCTTAGAGATGAATGTACTTTGGTGCGAAAAGTGCAAATCAATCCCAGAACAACAGCAAAGGACCTTGTGAAGACACTGGAGGTAACAGGTACAAAAGTATCTATATCCACAGTAAAACAGGACCTATATCGATATAACCTGAAAGGCCGTTCGGCAACAAAGAAGCCACTGCTCCAAAACCGTCATAAAAAAGCCAGACTACGGTTTGCAACTGCACATGGGGACAAAAATCGTACTTTTTGGAGAAATGTCCTAGGGTCTGATGAAACAAAAATAGAACCGTTTGGCCATAATGACCATCGTTATGTTTGGAGGAAAAAGGGGGATGCTTGCAAGCCGAAGAGCACCATCCCAACCGTGAAGCACCAGGGTGGCAGCCTCATGTTGTGGGGGTACTTTGCTGCAGGAGGGCCTGATGCACTTCACAAAATAGATGGTATCATGAGGAAGGAAAATTGTGTGGATATATTGAAGCAACATCTCAAGACATCAGTCAGGAAGTTAAAACTTAGCTGCAAATGGGTCTTCCAAATGGACAATGACCCCAAGTATACTTCCAAAGTTGTGGCAAAATGGCTTAAGGACAACAAAGTCAAGGTATTGGAGTGCCCATCATAAAGCCCTGACCTCAATCTTATAGAAAATTTGTGGGCAGAACTGAAAGTATGTGCGAGCAAGGAGGCCTACAAACCTGACTCAGTTACACCAGCTCTGTCAGGAGGAATGGGCCAAAATTCACCCAACTTATTGTGGGAAGCTTGTGGAAGGCTACCCGAAACGTTTTACCCAACAATTTATTGGCAATGCTACCAAATACTAATTCAGTGTATGTAAACTTCTGACCCACTGGGAATGTGATGAAATAAATAAAAGCTGAAATAAATCACTCTCTCTATGATGATTCTGACATTTCACATTCTTAAAATAAAGTGGTGATCCTAACTGACCTAAGACAGGGAATTTTTAAGACAGGGAATTTTTTTATAGGATTAAATGTCAGGAATTGTGAAAAACTGAGTTTAAATGTATTTGGCTAAGGTGTATGTAAACTTCCGACTTCAACTGTAAGTATTTTTTCTGCTCTAGTAAAGTGATATAATTCAATTGGTTCCGAGTGCCTTGGAGGCTGGCAACTTCCAAGTGTAATAAATATTTAAGCCAATTTGGGGTCAGGTATTTTGGCACTAACAGGCAATGTGGGAAAAGCAGTCTAGATCAGCACTTTCTGCAGTAGATGTTCCCTAATTATTCACTCAGACAAAAAAACCACAGAGACAAACAAAAGAGGGTGAAGAATCCCCAACAACTCACATTGCCATGGTTGACGAAGCCATGTTTACTGGCAATGCGGTCAGCCTCGTCTGGTCCTCCAGCGATGTGGACGGCCCATGTGTTGGTGTAAACCCTCTGACCAAGGGCCATGCCCAGCCCAGACAGCAGCAGGACCAGCAATGGTCCCAGCAGCAGCCGCTCAGCCAGCCGTGACCAAGGCCCCATGGAGGAGGATGGAAGGCCCAGAGCCATGGGGTCCTACAACAGCGCAGTCCCTGAGCTCAGCGTCTCTATGATAGGCCGGGGGTGGCCAGGGGACATACAGAGCAGAGAGACGACACAGGAAAGTCACTGCACCGGGATCACCTAAGAAGAAAGAGAGCGTTACTAACATGTAGCAGAGCTCAACACAATGAGAAAAACAACTCCTACAACTTCTATTCAGAGCGCTGTAATAGTGAGCTGAAGCAGCATGTATTGTCAGAAGGAAGACAATCCTGCCAAGGTTTGCTGACTTGTTACGTCGCACCCATGACAACAGCATTACAAAAGGAGAGCGGAGTGACGTGAAGATGTCAAAATTTACAATGGAACAAAACCAGCTTAACAACAGACTTGAGTTAAAGGAGTCCAAGGTCCTTACTTCTTTCTCCCTTTCAGTGAAGCTATGACAATTAAACACGTATTGTATTTGGAATTACAAAAGGCACTTTGAAAGAAAATAATCATTAGTTGCAGGAAACAGAGTCCATTCCAATTTCTATAGCATGAAAATGTTGATTGCAAATGCAGACTGACTTTTCAACCGCCTGTTAACCTGACAAACTAAAAACAAATCCATGAGAGTTGAAATATTATTTTCCTCCTCACTTTGCTTCTTGGTTTTTCTCAGCACTGGAGGTGGTGGAGGAGTGGATGTCTCTTACCATGCATTATGCAAAGCTTATGGATCACATGTACTATTCTACTTCCCCTCTCACTCTCCTTCTGTAAGCCAAGATAGAAGACTTTTGCCCCAGCAATGACTAGTCTAGGTCTTCACTCATGAGAAAACTTTTCCAAGTGAAGAGCATTGTGAACTGGATTCATGAAAACACTGTCCAACCCCATAGAGATCCCTAACCACTAGTTTGAGAGGTGTTCAGAGTGAAACCAATTAAGAAATGTAGCCCAGCTGACTTCAGACAATGTGGTTGAGGCTGCTTTGAGACTTCATTTCTTCCATTACTTCTCCAAAAAGCTACAAAGAACACTGGCCCTACCTGTTCCTCAACCTTCCAAGAAGATTTTTCACCAAACATAACATTTCATTTCCAGCTCTATCTTTCAAAAGGAAATCAGATGATGATGAGTCACGGAGAGAGTCCGAGAGAGAGAGAGTGATGGGGAGATTTCAGCTGGTCTTCCCTATGAGGATGAGTGTTAGCCATTGGCAGTCAGTCAGTCAGTTATGAGAACTCAGCTGGGATGGGGCTCTGGCTGAGGAACCTTGGACGCTCGTAGGCTCAAGCTCCACACATGAAATTTGAAAAAAACATGCAAGGCTCAGCTCCCCTTTGAAGCGCTTTTGGCAATTGAAACCCAATAAATGCAAATTACAGAGCGCCTGGAAAAAAGACAATGTCTTCAAATGCAGAAACAAAGCAGAGAGATAGTGTTGCTTGGCATGAATATGCTAAATGAGAAGCTGGGTGAAAAATCCTGGAGGATTCAACCCATTAAAGCTTAAAATAGCAGGCAGAGGTAGAAAGAAGCATGGCACCATTAAAATCCCTTCAATACTGATCTAGCTATAGACCTACTGGCCGTTAGTTACAAATAACTATTCTCCAAATAAAACGACTTCTGACTACGCCTTTCAGACAATTAATAGGGATGAGGAAAAATCCCTACTGACTCATAACTAAATGTTTAAGTTTGTACTGTAGTATCCTAATTCCATCACAAATATCATTACATAAAATAAACCAAAGCTTCTTCGTGCCCAAAGATTTAGGATCCACTTAGAGAATTATTTGCAATGCTAAAGACAATGCAGAGGCCCAGCTTAAGCATTGGTTTAAAACCTGCTAAACCACATGGTCAGGGTGATTATTAGCTTCTGGCAAAACAACTTGTTTATCAAGCTCAGAGACCAAAACATTGCAGTCTAAAAGGCTACAAACAAGACAAAATACTTATCTGAATGAACATTTGATGCATTCCAGGTTATTTCACTCAATGAGAACATTTCAAAGAACTAGTTGAAATATCATAGGGTTTGTGAATCCATTGACAGAGTTGGTGTCAAATCCCTGTCCAGTGCTCCAGGCAGCATGTTCCGTTACAGCTGTTCCAATAGACCTGACAAAACATACCCACCTAACAAGCAGCAACATTTCCACTTTATGTAATGCCTTGTTCTGCTGTTTTACTGGCCGGCAACATCATTGTATTTTATTTTAGAGGGGGTGATGAATCTTTTCATCACTGAACAATTCAAAAACAGCTCTACAAAAACTACCAGTATGAAAATACTCAGGTGGATTAACTTCAGCTTTCAGAACAGATGTATTATTCTGACATAACACTTGGCCAAAACCACCAAATACAATGCAATTTTAACTTGAACTATAAATGACAGAAAGTACCACACTGTTACAATAGCAGGAATATGCCCAGATTGACAGCTCAAGAAACAAGAAACTGACATTCCAATTATTCCACAATGATAATTGACATTACTAGTTTCACAAAAAAGGTTTGAGAAAAAAAATGCCTGGCAAAAAAATGAAAAAGCCATAGCTCAGAAATGAGAAACATTTAAGCCACACGAAAGCCATTATATCACGCTCAGACACACTATTTGGCCCATTGTTCCCTAAACCTCAGTGCATGTGGAACCCTGCAGGGCAAAAGAGCTGCGGTGCTGCCACAACTATGAGAGGAGAGGAGTTTGCTCTGCCAACTGCAGCCAGTGCTATCAGAGCAGCAAACACAAAGTTAGACAGTCTGTACAATCAGACCGTTCCTCTGAGATGGGCACGAATCAGTCTGATTCTCTATGGTTCATTTATTTATTCGGGCACACTAAAGCTTCTTTGTGCCCAAAGATTTAGGATCCACTTAGAGAATTCTTTGCAATGCTAAAGACACAATGCAGAGGCCCAGCTTAAGCATTGGTTTAAAACCTGCTAAACCACATTGTCAGGGTGATTATTAACTTCTGGCAAAACAACTTGTTTGTCGAGCTCAGAGACCAAAACATTGCAGTCTAAAAGGCTACAAACAAGACAAAATACTTATGAATAAAATTGCGATTAAACTCACTGGGTTCTCTCTAAATGCCCTAAAGAAAACTACAGTCTTAACAGCATAACACTTTCAAGGGGAAAAAAGCTGTAAGATATGCAGCTCACCTTTGAGCTTCGGACTAATGTTGTTGTTGTGATTCTGATGCAGTCCGATCTGATGCGGAGGCAGCACACACGCAGACAGAGGTGTGCACCTTCCCCAAGCCTCCTTTTAACGTTCACAGACATGCATGGCTCAAAGTACACACACCCCTAGTGACCTCATCTGGGCACTCAACCGTTCAGCCGGAGTTTAATGTCAGTATAAAAACCATACACCGTGGAATAACAAAAGCTAAACTACTTTACTGTTCGCAGTAGAAAGTGGGAAACCAGACATTTTGCTGCCAGTTCTCATAAGTGTTAGCAGAGTAAATGATACCATACATCAAAGTTTGGCAGCAACTGTTATAAAGCTGCACAAGTGTTAACAGATAGATGGGAATCAAAATAAGCAAGTAGTCACACATTTCACAACTCTGCTTGAAATTATCTAAAAGGGTCACCAACGGCCAAATGGAAAACACATTACATCCTAGGGTGATAATTTCACCAAGTGTAAGTCAAACTGCAGATGGGGATGGTGATTGCCCTTGACAGGAGATAACATTGGCACACCACAGAGCAGTGCCCAAGGTTAGAATCCTTCAGCATTTCCCTGCCAGAGGTGTCAGGTCTGCCTACTAGCAATCAAAACATGGCCACTGGCTCAGGAGTTGAGGAATGGCTAGAAAGTCAACAAATCTCAAACAGGAACAAACTTTCACAGATGCCAGTGGTTATTTGCACAATTTGCATTTTCCCCAAAGGCAAATTGGAACTCAGGGAGAGGACAGGCGAGCTCTGACACACACTAACTCAGAGACATGATAGGGGCACTTCAAAGGTGCTAATCACTTAATATGTGATGAAGACAATACATTTGTATCACAATCCACAAAGAGTAGCATATTACAATATCCTCTCTTCTTGTCTTGAGCTCCTCTAACACTCCACTGTATGTTGCTTGCAGATAATTAATATGCTCTGTCATAAGGAGAGTGTTTAATTACCATGAACAATGCCTTTATCATACAGAGTAACAAGGCTACAGTATCAGCGTTTTCTCCACTGAATAGACACTTATTCAAATCATAAGCAAGCAAGCTACAATTCAAATAAAAAAATCTTTCAAGATGCCTTTCTTAAAATTGGGCTCAAAACATTGAATATCTCGTCTTTTGACGGTCATACCAATGAGTCAACATGCCCAGTTAGGCTATAAAACTTCTGCTCGTAGCTCAAAAAGTTCCCAACGTTTCACTAAAACATACAAGTTTCATTATATTGTATGACAACAATTATGGTTCATATCAGAAATGGCTTATTATTGCAAGAAAAATACGGTAACTTACCACAAATGGCCTTGACAACTGCAAACGGCTTGGCGAAAAACTTCGAATACAATAAATTCCTGAATCGTCTCCCGCTGGTATTTCAGTAAAGTAACACTGTATCGCGTTATCAGCAACAACTACTTGATACAATGTAGCCTACTGCGATTCTGCAGCGCTCAGAGCAAGCGCTCTTTCACCCAATTTCTCCCCTGTGTTTAATCCTAGCCTTCTGTTTCTCTGATCGTTCCGATTTGGACGGTAATCGGAATATAATGTCATATAAACCTACTCCACAGAACAACAACAACCGGGATCGACGGCGTCAAGTTTCAGCTAACGTTACGGCCAGGCTCGTAATGCCCTTCTAGCGGACACAATTACAGCCCGAGTGTCTCTGTAGATAGGGACAAGGCAATACCGATGACAGGCAAAGCACACTCCTCGCACTAACCAACTAGTCTGTCCTCTTCCAGGAACGAAGGCACACCAGTACAAAACTCCCCATGAGCGCCTCAATTATGAGGAAACTTTCCAATGCCTTTATTCTGTAGGTTTACCAGTTCCCGTTAACATTATGCATGATCCCCTGTCTTTTTTGATATACTAATTAATCGAATATACTCTTACAACTACCATACTACATTGTTAATGGTTTCAAAATAAATAAAAAATAAGCATGATTCTATGAACCCTCTCAAAACAGCTGAGGGGTCCACATCATGTAGCCCCTCAGGAAATACGTCATGGCGAACGAGGCCAAGGGGAAAATGCACAGGATTTGGGCACACCTACTGCTCAAGAGTAATATACACAGTAGTATATCGCCATCTGCTGGAATAATCTATAACAATGTATTTTTCTTTTTTATTTAACCTTCATTTAACCAGGTAGGCCAGTTGAGAACAAATTTTCATTTACAACTGTGACCTGGCCAAGACAAAGCAAAGCAGTGCGACACAAACAACAACACAGAGTTACACATGGAATAAACGTACAGTCAATAACACAATAGAAAAGTATATATACAGTGTGTGCAAATGAAGTAAGATTAGGGAGGTGAGGCAATAAATAGGACGTAGTGGCAAAATAATTACAATTTAGCAAATAAACACTGGAGTGATAGATGTGCAGAATATGAATGTGCAAGTAGAGATACTGGGGTGCAAAGGAGAAAGAAAGGAAGAAAAAAAACAATATGGGGATAAGGCAGTTGGATGGGCTATTTACAGATGGGCTATGTACAGGTGCAATGATCTGTAACCTGCTCTGATGCTTAAAGTTAGTGAGGGAGATATGAGTCTCCAGCTTCAGTGATTTTTGCAATTCGTTCCAGTCATTGGCAGCAGAGAACTGGAAGGAAAGGCGGCCAATGGAGGAGTTGGCTTTGGGAGTGACCAGTGAAATATACCTGCTGGAGCGCGTGCTACGGGTGGGTGCTGCTATCGTGACCAGTGAGTTGAGATAAGGCGGGGCTTTACCTAGCAAAGACTTATAGATGACCTGAAGCCAGTGGATTTGGCGACTAATATGTAGCGAGGGCCAGCCAACGAGAGCATACAGGTCGCAGTGGTGGGTAGTGTATGGGGCTTTGGTGACTGCATCCAATTTGCTGAGTAGAGTGTTGGAGGCTATTTTGTAAATAATATCGCCAAAGTCAAGGATCGGTAGGATAGTCAGTTTTACGAGGGTATGTTTGGCAGCATGAGTGATGGATGCTTTGTTCCGAAATAGGATATTGTCTGCAGCGTTAATAATTGTTTTTAGGGGGGGGGGGGGGGTGCAAAGACCAGATGTTTTCAGTTAGATGAGCATCAGATATGCATCATAATATAGCAATATAGTCTATATGCATTACATTATGATAGCACACCTTTATTCATTATGGTTTAGGTTTTAAATAGTAGGGCCCTCACTCACAGCCCTAAAACAAGCAGTGATGTGCACCACTACAAATTCGTTTTCAAAAGCTCCGAGCTGAGGAGCCTTTCAATAAGAACTCAAAAAAAGCAAACCCTTCCACCCCAGCCCACTGCTACCCACTTGGCTCTGTTGGAGTATATTGGTGATCACTGCCATTTAATGGCTGCAAAAGGATGGAGCGTGTAATCATGCACACGCTGTTGAATAGCCTACCGCGCGGCGTTCAGGTCGCCTCATTGACGCAAACTGTAGCCTAATTATGCCTGTTTACTCAGCCAATCAACGACATTATTATACTTTTCAATCTGGTCACTTTACTTGGCTTGTCTGATCCAAGGCTAAATACAGTTGCAACCCTGTTAGTAAATAGATTGAAAATGAATTTTAAAAAGTGTACTAATCTTCCACTGAACATTGGTCAGTGGTCGACTAAAATAAAAGTTTAGCTAAAACCTTTAGGAATAATACCTCTATCTTGCGGCTGGTTGGACTACTGGCAGTGGTTACGTTCAACGCGCCCCCCGATCTTCAACAGTTGTGTCCTAGAATGTTAAATTAAATATCCCATTAATTTAGTGTTAAACTTAACAAACAACCCAACATTCGCGATCCGATGGTAACTAGCTAGGTTAGCAAACCAGCCTGCGTTGTTGGATTTATAGGTATAGACATAGTCCTCCAGTCAAGAGCCTAGTTAAGTAATTTAAGGTATGTTGGCCTACCTACCATATGAATCTACTTATGGAGGGACAATAGACCTAATATATGACCTAAACACTCATCATAGTGTGAAAAGGACGCTAGCTAACATTACTGTAGACTTTCTGATATGTTATGGTGTTTGATACAGTTGAATCCCTCATGAAAAAGTACTACTGGATTACTACACAAAACCTATACATGTTGTAGAAGTGATTGTGTAGTGAATGTGTAGTTCATGCACTACTCAAGAACACAAGTAGAGTTTTGTAGATTTCAGTAGGAAAACCATAGTGTTTCAAGTAGTAATCATGTAGAGTTTTACTACTTGATGTTGTTAGTAAATAAGTAGTCAAAACACAACAGCTTTACTACACAGGCTTTTCAATAGTAATCAGGTAGGGTTTTTACAACTTAATGTTAGTAGTAAGTAAGTATCACAACACTACAGCCAGACTACACTGGTTTTTCGCGATCGCAGAAGACATAACAGGAAGTATTTGGTTGTTGTTGTTAGCTAGCTACTGTTTTTGACAATCCCGAATGTAATAATTTTCCATCCTTCGTCATTCTGGCGTTCAAAACCCTTATGCTGGCACCATCTGTAAATCAACTTTCCATCATGTTTTATGAATACGTTCATGTCGTTGTTTAGCCGTGTATTTAACTTTTAACCACATCAAAAAGATTGCTAGCCAAAACGGTCTTAGGCGTTAGCCGTTGTCATAGAGATGTAATTTAGTTTAGCCTAGCTCTTTGCTAGCACCATTGAAATGTAGCTACAGTATGTAGCCTCATGATACCTAATAAGTGTGTTTGTATGCAAATGTACAGTATTTTCATATTGGTATACTTAACCATTCTACTTACCTCTTTTGACATGTTGCCAAGGAGGCCCTCGACATAAGAAGACTGGAGGCCATTGTTGGTAAGATTAACATTGTTTATCAAATGTTTTTCTGTGTTTGTCTTATGTGGCCAATGTTAGCAGATGATTAATAATGTCTTATAATTGTATTACTACACAATGCCTACATATTACTACTGCATATCTTTATTTTCTAAAAGTTACGTTGTGGAGAAATGTGACTGCAACAAAACAGAGGATCTGAAGATAGTTAAGTCAAAGACCTCAAAGGGTTTAACAAAACAAGTGTAAATATATCATTTAATATGTAATTAATGTAATAATAATAAAAAGTTCAATAATGTGCACTAGTCTAGTAGTGACACAGTCGTGAAACAAGAAGATGTCAGTAGTGATTTTGAATAGATAAACAGAAGTAAATGTTTTCAATAGTAATTCAAAAGGGTTTATGTAGGAAATGAAAAAGGATCAGGAGTAATTCAGTAGTGACACAACACTACACACAGATGGCACTGGCAGTAGTAATTAAATAGGAATGAATAGGCATACAGTAGTAATGTGTAGGCGCTGTGTAGTAATCCAATAGTGAACATGTAGGAATTGTGTGGGTATGTGTAGATTTTAAGTAGTAGATACCCAAAAGCTCAGTAGTTGCACAGTAGTCATTAAGGGAGAATTATGTAGTGATTTGAGTAGGAAATATGTAGTGTTCAACAATAGTGAAACATCCCAATGTATCACTCATTACTACCGGTACTTAAATTACTACATATATCACTACTGGTTTACTACACATCTCAATAGCAATCAAATAGTAACACCTGTAGGATTTGTGTAGATCTTGAGTAGTAGTCATGAGTAGTACCTCAGTAGTTCTTCAGGATCAAGGGGACAGCAGCTAGTATCAGTAACACACTCTCCTCTCATGTTTCACAGGGAAAATGGCAAGCAGTTTCTTCAAGCTGTTTTCACCTAGGAAGCGCAACATAGGAGTCCTGTCTCTTAGTGGAGTATGGTCATTTGCTACAGCAGGGTTTTTTCTGAACAGAGAGCTCATCACCACAGGAGCTCAAATCAGGAGGCTGTACCCTGCCAGTTATCCCAGACAGACAGTGACATATCCCGGTGTCCACAGCCTCCAACACCTATTCATTCGTTAGGGGTGTGCTATCATTGTACCCCCTTTTTGTCTGTACTTATTTCAATAGTGTTACCAACCTTCAATTTCTCTCACGGTGCAGAGTTCCCTGATTTACGCAAACACAGCAACTGCAAGGCCAGTCACCTCATACCTTCTTTCTATGCTAAGCTGTGTGCCTATGGACAATGTTATCCAGACAGGATTGGACAACCCTGGGCACCCCTTCATAAAGTATGTTGGCATGGTAGCCGGAGACGAGGAGTCCTATCAGGGGATGGATCACAACGGCCTGTGTGGTCTGTGTCTTTTCACAGTGAATTGGTATGCCTACTACCTATCTTGCTGGAACTTCAATGTATTTTTTAAATCTAATGGCGGGCACCGTGAAATAGATATTCTAAAGCTACTACACATATTGGAGCGTCACCCATTCCTTATAAAAGTGTTATACAGATAAAACCTAGATGAAAGGGGATCAACTGCAGTTTTCAATTCTGCCTTGAAGTGAAGGCAAGTGCTCTACAGACTCTTAATAGCAGAGTTTCCCAATATTCCACCTTTTTGTGTGTAGAGAGGAGAAGTATTGAAAGGAAAGAATAACACAGAAGCCTTTGCTTTGTGATCACTGTTGGTTACCAAGGTTTCATTTATTTAAGGCCATGCATTTATACACAATCTCTCACCACAGACCTGGATGCCACCAATGTACATAATGATGGGAATGTCCATGGACATAAGTATAGAAATGGCATTGCATCAACCACCCAGTTGACTAGGTACCAGACCTTCTACATATCTACATTCTAAACTGTTCAAGTGAGCCAGTACTTACCATAGTCTCTTGTCAGATCCAGGCAGGTCAGTTTGATGAGCACCACGTGTCATCGTCACGTGGACGGGCCTGAGCATCTGAGGGCTGAGCCTGCCCCCTGGCTGTTGCTGGGCGGAGCGCCGGGAGGTGGAGCTGGTGGTGGACGCCCTCAACGTCCTGCAGGGGGAACTCAAGGGACAGTACAGATGACTGACAAGGAGCAGCAGCTGCTCATTCATGTGAGGAAAACACAGTCTGCAACACACTGATTTGGAGAATTGTTTTTATTTGTTTAATTTCCTTATTCTATCACTGAGATGCATAACACTTGTTTTTGGAGTTCACAGGATCACTTCCTGTTCGATATACCAGTGTCCACCCTCTTGACCTGTGCAGGAATGGCCAGAGATTGGCCAGAGGCACAGGGCATTTGATAAGTATAATGGTTTGATAAAAGCACAACTCTAAAACCAAACAAGATAATCAAATCCAAGTTTATTTGTCACGTGCGCCGAATACAACCTTACAGTGAAATGCTTACTTACAGGCTCTAACCAATAGTGCAAAAAATGTGTTAGGTGAACAATAGGTAAGTAAAGAAATAAAACAACAGTAAAAAGACAGGCTATATACAGTAGCGAGGCTATAAAAGTAGCGAGGTTACATACAGACACCGGTTAGTCAGGCTGATTGAGGTAGTATGTACATGTAGATATGGTTAAAGTGACTATGCATATATGATAAACGGAGACTAGCAGCAGCATAAAAAGAGGGGTTGGGGGGGGGGGGCACAATGCAAAAAGTCCGGGTAGCCATTTGATTACCTGTTCAGGAGTCTTATGGCTTGGGGGTAAAAACTGTTGAGAAGTCTTTTTGTCCTAGACTTGGTACTCCGGTACCGCTTGCCATGCAGTAGTAGAGAGAACAGTCAATGACTGGGATGGCTGGGGTCTTTGACAATTTTTAGGGCCTTCCTCTGACACTGCCTGGTGTAGAGATCCAGGATGGCAGGCAGCTTAGCCCCAGAAACTATTTTAGAAGCGCTGAAACCTATGGAGATAACCCGTTGGTCTGGAAAGGCACAACAACCAGGAGAACTTCCTGTTGTGGATCAACGAAGAGGACCACACCCGGGTCATCTAGATGGAGAAGGGCAGCAACATGAAGAGGGTGTTTGAGAGGTTCTACAGGGGACTTGAGGAGGTGAGCCCAGCAGAATCACTGATTGGATTCATTGCCTACACCCACACGTTAACTGTGTCTTAAATGACACTTAAACCTTTCATGCTTTGTTGTGTCTTTTTATGAGCTGTTGTTGACATCACCACCAGGTGAAGAGGCTGATCATGGAGAAAGGCTGGGAGTTCATGTGGAGCGAGAGGCTGGGAAACATCCTCACCTGCCCCTCCAACCTGGGCACTGGACTCAGGGCATCCTGCCTCGTTTTAGCAAGGTCTGGCCTTTACCACCTCACTCACCTATGGGTTGACACATGAACAGCCGTATGAAGAAACTGTGCTAAGGGGATCCCTGTGCTGAGCTGTCCTTCTCAAATTCCAGGATCCTAAATTCTCTGTTCGTTTTTTTCTGTCGTTTATTTTACTGGGATGCTCGTTTTCAGAAGATGCTGGACAACCTGATTCTGCAGAAGCGAGGTATGGACGGCGTGGACTCCGCAACTGTGGCACAACCTCTGACATCTCTAACCTGGCCAGACTGGGTGAGTCAGAGGTAAGACACTGCATCACTACACCACAGAATAGAATGCAGTGACAGTGACAATCATAATATTCAGCTTTAATAGGCAGTTGTAGAGAGTGGAGAAAGAATAGGTTATGTGTGTTTGCGTGTTGTATGTAGGTCCAGCTGGTTCAGAATGTGATTGAAGGGGTTAAATACCTGATTGTGTGTGAGAAGAGACTGGAGAGAGATCAGGATATCCGAATCCCTGCACCCATCTCACAGTTCCAAGTAGAGAGAGACTGGCCTTGCAGATTGCCCGACTTGCGATTTTACATTCACAAACAATATTCTTCAATAAAGCTGTATAAATGCAAATCATTAACTGTGGTCCTCCAAATACTTTACCTGAATAGCAGCTATAAACTCTTTAGCTATATATCAATACATTCAAATTAAACTTGGGGATTGACCAGTAATTGTTGTGTACTATAGAAAATGAGGTTGTGTCCTACTGCCCTATTTTCCGAGAGGCGCTTTTATATCGAATTTAATGAGTGCCCTCCACACTGTAACCACAGTAACAGAGTAGCATAATCCCAAACACAGACACATCAGAATGATGCATGCAGAGTATGTCAGGCATTAGAATAGCATGAGGTGAAGGGTTCATTCCAGGATACAAATGGAACACAGTTCAAAATGTTCGGTTTATTTTTAAGTACAAATGTTACAATTCGATAAAAGAAGGTCAAAGAACAAATAAATACAAATGGGTTACTGTGTGTTTTACGATAGCTGCCATAACATACAGCATAGAGACAATAAGCACACAGTGAGGCTGTCAGCTGACCGTGTTGCCGGGGCCACATTCCTCCCTGTGGACGCAAACAAAACATACCAAACAGTGATATCACTACCACATAGTTACTGTTAAACATGACATTATGATGATATTGGTATGCTATTACAGACAAAAAACATAAATCATTGAACAACACCCATCAATAAGACCAACTAGTTCTTTCTCATGAGATGATCTTTATCCATGTCCCTGAGTCCTTAACCTTTGAATCATTACCCCTGTGAATCCTTACCTCTGAATCTTTACCCCTGTGAATCCTTACCTCTATGCTCTAGCAGGACATCCCCCTCATACTGCGCCAGGCCCAAGGCATGTCTCTGCCCACTGTTCAGCTCCACCCACTGCTTCTCTGTGACCACCCATGCCTGCTCCACATTCAGCCACGACAGCTGGACCGCACTGAATACCACCTGACACACACACACACACACACACACACACACACACACACACACACACACACACACACACACACACACACACACACACATCGTGCATCAACTAACAAAATGGGACGTAGTTTGGAGAGCATTATTTAAACAGCATTATCCAAACCAGCTCTTAAGTATCCTGAGGTGAACCAGAGAGAGTCTCACAGCCATCTTTGTGGGGGGAATCAGGGCGATAGCTTCGGGGATGAGCCCCTCCACCTGCTCCTGTACCAGAGCAGATAGAACCATGTCCTCCAGACCCGCTGGTCAGAGAGAGGGAGGGAGAGAGACAGGGAGGGAGAGAGGACTCATGTAATGAGTGTGCGTGCGAGAGGGGTGGATTCACCGGTCACTACCAACTAACTATTTCTTAGAGTTAAGGATTAAATATACTGAATATACAACAATGAAGCTTTCTGAGTTTAAACCCCTGCCCCATTTGAACAGCTGTACCTGCTAGTGTGCCAATCTCAGTGAAGACCTCGGGGCCCCAGGTACTGACGGGGCCAAAGGCCTGAGGACTGGAGAGACGGGCGGTCAGAGCCTCCATCTGCTGCTCAGAACACGGCAGGGCCAGCTCCCTCAGGAACAGAGCAGCCATGCTGTCAGTCATATAGCAGGAGGACTCATTAGGACTGAGTTGATGGAAGCATTATCACAAAGTGGAATCAGACAGCAAAAAATTACAGATGTTTTGCCTTTTGCACTATAGGCTGAGCTTTATTCACAAGGTATGTAATCTAATATTTCTGTGGTTAAAATAAAGTGTGTATTTCTAATACATGACTGACCTGAGGTTGTAGGGGTCCAGTCTGTTGATCTCTGATGGTGTGAAACCACAGAGCAGGTGTCCTAGAGAAGCCACTTCTACAGCTCCGAGCTGCTCCACCTTCAACTTCCGCTTTCGCATCACACCAACAACTGCTGCTCTCATCTGAAACGAGACACAGGGTTGGAGAGTCAAACAACCTACACCAGGAGTGGGCAACCCTCCACACTACAAATATCACACGTGAGATTGGAATATGGGAGCCTCGTCACCTTTTTTGGGCTCCAGTCGGTCAGAGCCCCCAGGTAGGCCAGGACACCCAGGTCAGTCAGGTTAGTATCCTGGAGCTCTCTCTCCCCCAGCTCAGTGACCAGACAGCCGAGCCCCAGAACCTGCTCTGGTCTCAGGCCTCTAACTGGACTGTAGGCCTGGAGGAGGGTGAAGGATAGTGCACAAAATACACAACACATTTCCACTGTCAATCTGTAGCAGGCAGTGATGAAAACCAAAACGTCTCCGATGTTCTGAAACTAACCTGCCTGAGCTTTACCCACAGTGCTCGGCGCTGCTCAGGGCTCAGTGAAGCATCCTGACCTATGACCTCCATGCACTGCCTCAACTCCTCCCCTGCCATCCGGCTCAGCTGATTGGCTGTCCATGCTGAGGGGAAGGTGCCTCTTATGTCACCACAGCTTGGGACTGGCACTGGATAGATGACATGAGACCGCAATGAGTTTAGAACCACAATGCATGATCATCAAGCTTTCCTTCAGAGCTGGTAGGTATGATGCATTTGTGATATAGAGAGCGGATCAATGATGACCTTTTCTCCTCCTGCTCTGTGCTCTGACGACCCCCCGTATCAGGCTGTGGATCCTCTCTCTCTGGCCCTGCTGGTCCACACACTGGGACACACAGGCCTGACCCACATCACTGTTCTCCCAGCGCCACTGACCTGCCAGAACCTCCTCCACCGTGTCTGCACTCAACACCACCTGATATATGGTAGTAAAACACACACTTAGCACATCCTGCTAAAAGTACACGCATGCAATCACATACAGTACTGCAGGGCTTTATTTGTCATCACCCAATGATAAAGTGATAGTCATTATAAAGGCACTTGATGTTTCGCCCAATGGAGCCCTCACCAGTGGGATGGAGTTGATCTGTTTTGGAGAGAGAGTAAACAACAGTCTGCCAACAAGCTCCACATCACCAACCGTCCATGCCGATACCTCTCTACCATAAACACACACACACACCAGCTTTTTGTTATAAATGCATACATGACAGATACCTACAAGCCCAGTGCTGCCATAACCAGCTCACAACCACCCCAGGCCTCCCACTCTACCATCTCCTAAAAGAGACCCAGCTGTCTCTCACCCCAGCAGGTCTCTCCCAGTAAGCAGAGCAGCCATGTCCTTCAGGGTGTCCCTGGGCAGGCAGTACCCCCTCAGCTCATCCAGCTGCAGCCCCAGGGCCCCTCTGTCCACCAGCCCCAGGGTATCCCTGTCCAGGAAGGGCAACAGGGGCCCCAGGAGGTCCACAGAGGCCCCCCTGAGCTCCCCCTCAGCCAGGCCCTGAGAGGTGCCCTGAATGGACACACCAGAACACAGTTACTACAGTATAATTACTGCAGGTACTACAGTATAATGACTACAGCTGACAACAAAGCACAATCTGTTTAGCAGATTATTAAGTATTGTAATGCCATGCATTCCAACCCTGTATCATTATGTTTGGATGAATTGATCAATGTTTATGTTTTATTAATTAGGAGGATTTCGTGCTAATAATATTATAGTCTCTCCTCACCAGCACAGTGATGGCCTTTTCTGCTAAGGCCATCTGCTTATGACGGGGCAGCTTGAGGAATTCCACAAAGTGCTGCTGAATGTGAGCCAGGATGGCTGTCAGTGAAGTATTAGACAGGCTCTCAATCAGGTTCACCCTGGGATAGCAGAAATAACCAGATTAATATTGTATAGAGAGAGATTAAATGTTGGAACATTTATACAATATATTTTGGAGTGAATGATATCTTACGGTAATTCTGCAGCAAACCAGGGGCTTATACCATCCAGGTCTTCCTCTGGTCTTTTCCGCAGCTCCTCTACGACGCATTTCCTCTGGTAACAAAACACAAAAGATCTGAACAAACTAGTATGAAATAGGAAGCTCTGAAGAATTCCATGAATACTTTTCTTGACATTTGATATGGTAGATAAAATACTATAGATAAAGAAAGATGTATCTAAATATAGAAAGAAAGGGGTGAGAGAGAAAGAGGAGGGGAGGAGGACACGAGGGATACCATGTGGGTAGCTTGTGGTTCCTCACCAGAGCTGGTCTCACCCCTCCTGGCAACTCACTGACAAACTGAAGCAACTCTGAAAAATTGGTTTCATTGGTCCAAAGCTTTAGCCAATCACAGCTCATTCCACCAGCAATATGGCCCAAGTCCCTAAAGACCAAATAGATGACTGGATGAATAAATTGTATCTGGAAGACTGCATTGCATTTGTAATCCAGGTAAGGGAAACCTAATGAAAATCTGGGTACTGACTAAGTCTCCAATTTTGTCATGTAATGATTTGCATGAATATCACATGATATTCAATAATACAGCACATACCCATGACACCTAATAACATTTGACTTACTCTACAGTGTCTCTGGTAATGATTTCAGATTGATGGGTCCTCTTGAAAAGTAGCTGAGCCTATATAATTCAGAAAGACAAAGTGTGTAAGGGAGAGAGAAAACAAGTGGTGAAAGGAATCTAATACACCCTTGACTCTGACAAAATCTATTTAAGGTAGGCATTACTCATTTATACCCCCCTCCAGACTATTGTACTACATCCAAACCAATTTGCTTGATGACGGCTGAGGCGTATGGGGTATTAATATCCTGAATGGCTCATCTGAAGCATATCCAATGATTTGCAGATTAATGGGAGCCCAGACCCACACTGGCAGCTTGGCAGCATGGCTTTCGCTCTAGAGCAACAACAGTAATGACGCTATACCATAGCCAAAGGAGTGGGTGTTTATGTAGTGTTGTCTGTTCAGACGAAGCATAGTGGAGATGGATATGCACCTGTTGAGGGGACCAGGGCAGGTCTCTGTACAGGCTCATATCTCTCAGGAATGTCTCTCCATCCAGAACCTCTATCAGCTCCCTCAGGGGCACAAACGGCAGGAGACATTGGAGCTGCACTGTGAAGTTCCTTGAGTTGCTGGCTAAAGCCTTTAAAAAAAGCAAAGGAATAAACAATTGAATATGTACCTGAGTAATAGTAATTAGTAATAGGTTAAGTACTGTACTTATGGAATTACTTCCAGGTAAATTCCCAATGACTAGCCATTTAGCCATATAAGGTAGTTGATGATTGACAGCATAATTGGTTTGTTAGCATTTAAATTCCACCATCTCTTTACTGTGTCATCATCTGCTCTCAGTGTGGTAAGAAAGACAATGCAGAGCCACTGGAAATGGTGAATAAAGAACAGTTTGACAGCAAGGAGAAAGTAATCTCCCCACAGAGAAACAAGAGCACCTTACTTACCTCCTGCAGTGCCCTGTGGAGCATGGCTCTAAGGGCAGGCTTCAGGTCAGCCAGTAGAGTGCGCCAGCACTGGCAGTGAGTGGTTCCACTGATCTCGGACCAGTGTATGCCTCTGAGCACAGCAGGGGACAGGCCAGGCAGTAAGGGCTTCAGCCTGCACAGTGTATCCATGGTGAGCTGACAAGGAGAGGATCACCATGGAAATATGGCCTCGTAAGAATGCACAACAAGCTGTGTAGATTAAAACATAACTGAAGAGATCACTAATAAGCCTTTACTTACATTTGTGTCTTGTGAAATTTTGGATAATATCTGGAACGCCTGGGGGAAGTTAAAAACAACATGTAATGTTCGCTCAGCAGAAAACAACATACCGGTAGATTCAGAGTGTAGGCATAGTCCATGCAGTGCTGACCTGTGCTGGGGAGAAGCTGGGCAGGCCTGGGTGTGTTAGCAGGTCCAAGAGCTGTAGTGAGGGCAGTGACTGCAGGAAGGAAGCCCCTAGCTGGGGCAGTAGGCCCCTGAGGGTGGCCAGTGCTGGAGGAGGTAGAGTGCTGGCGTTCAGAGGCCGCACCGCCTGGACCAGCCAGAGGGACAGCTGGACAGGGCAAGAGCAGGATCAACAGGGTCAGAGCCCCTCACATATGATATGGACTGTATACGTATACAAATGGCAATACTGATATTTTTACTGATATCCTAACAGGTGTGTAGGAGGAAAGAAATGTCACACTGCCACAAAATGAACTTGGAACCTTTGGAGTGCATCCCAATTTTTACATGCAATTCTCTCTCACCCTGCCTGAAGCACTGATGAGTCCCTCAGACACACAGAGAGCTAGCTGCTGCCAAAGAGCAGAGGACACAGGGGAAGCCAGCAGAAACGGACGCAGCTCCTCTGGTTTCAGGTAACAAACCAGAACTCCCAGCCTGTTGAGAAATAATGCCCTCGTCTCTCTGGTCTAATACTCTGGTAACTGCACAAAGGGACACTGTGGCTCTGGTCAGAAATAGAGCACTATGTGGAATAGTTTACAACTTGAGACAAAAGACCCTACCTCGATATGTTATCACTGGTGAAGTTCCTTTTTTTAATAAATAGAGTCCGTAGAACATGACGACCCCTTGTTCCATCCAGACTGGTGTTTCCCAGAAACTCCACCAGGGGACTCAGCTTAAGGAGGGACATGATGACAGAGTAATGCCAATGCAGTACACAATACTTCATGAAAATATCTGTAGATTAGATAAGGAATGAGATGTCTAACCTGGTCTGATGTCAGCTGTTGAAATTGGCTGACTGGGAGGTGTGGGAGCAGTGGGAGGATGGAGCTGAGGAAGTATGGTGGCCAGGAAGGGACATCTCCCACCACACTGGACTGCAGGAGCCTCTTCACAAACGCCTGTTTCTGTGGAGACTTCATCTCTGTGCTGTGGTCACGGATCGCCATCAACCTATGATACAACACAGAACCAGTCAACACGATTACCTTTGACCTTTGGCATGAAATGGCAGCTCAGGTCCAGTAACTCACACACTGGTGTTGACCAACAGGGAGGTGGGGAAGCTCATGATGTCAGAGACGGACATGAAAGGTATGAACTGTGATAGGTCGACGAAGAGGTCAGGGGTCACACGAGGGAACTTGTGGATGAAGGCGGACGTCATGGTCTCCATGGCCTGCAGTTCTCTCTGAGAGGACTGGAGGAGACAGTGGTCTTTATTGACAGTAGTAGTAACTTAGTAACATCCCTACTTTCCAGCATCCATGACTAAACTGAGAGTGTTTGAGGTCAAACCTGAGTGGTTTCTACGTGCAGCTGGTCCCAGCTCTGGTGCATGTGAGACAGAAACCTCTTCACCGCATCTTTCTCTGCTGACATCACCAGTGTGCGGATACTCTCCCTGGGCATTTGGAGGTACTCCTGGAGAGAAAACAATGTTCACCCTAGTACAGGTAAGCAGTTAATCTGCATCATAACCATTTTATAAAGGTGTACAGTACCTGCATTAGGACTCTGAGGGCAGAGGAGTTGTCCTCTCTCTCAATGAGGTCCCATAATACAGGCTGTCAGGACAGAGGAGGCATTCACATTACCTTCATGTGTCTATGTTTGTGTGTATGTGTTCTATATATAAGGTATGTGGCTTACACTGAAGCAGCTAAGCAGGTCCTCTTTGAGAGCGGCGCTCTGCTCCTTGCGCAGGAACAAGCCCACGGTTTGGAGCACGCTCAGTGAGGCGTCAGGACGCAGAGTTGCCCAGAATGAGGCGTTGTCAAGGAGACTGGAGAGGAGGATGGCCTGACCCAGGCCCTGCCTCACCTCCCCCTCCCCCTCATCCAGTCCCGCCGAGAGCCCAACCACAAAGTCCAGTACCCTCAGCACGTACCCCACAGCCCCCACCCAGCCTCCTCGCTCACCCCCATCCACCTCACACACACTCAGCCTGTGCAGTGCCTCCACCAGCAGCGGAGCAGGACTCACACACAGCTGTGATGTGTCAAAGTCGTACGGCGCCGGGAGCATGTCAAAGAACCACTGGAGGAAGCACTTCCTGTCCTCCTGTTCTACATCCAGGTCAACACAAAGGTCAGAGAACTTAGGATAGGCTGGGAGTAGCCTGCGGTAGAGGGTGGCATTGCTACAAACGTACTCCCTCAGCCCCTCTGTACTGACACAGAGCTCCAGCAGGGAGGCATTGGTGAAATGCTGCAGGCTCCACTTCCTGTAGTCACATGTGTCTTCTATGGATTCAGGGTGGGAGGAGTTGTGGAGTCTGGAGCAGTACTCTGCAGCCCAGCTGCCCTCCGGAATGGATGGGTGGGAGGGATGGGCCTCAGGGGACTCGCTGCCACACAGGGCTGAGACCAGAGCAGAAGTGTTGGGCAGGAAGCATCGTCTGAAGTCCTGGGCGCTGAGGGACCTGGTGCCCAGCTGGGCCAGGCAGGCTTCGTCAGGCCCTGGGCTGCCCCCGCCCTCCACCACCTCCCCTGACAGCTGCACACACAGGTCACCTATACTGGACTGGTTGAAGTAGTGGTAGTCCTTCATCTCTGCAGCCTGCAAACATCACAGGCAGAATGTAGTTAGACATTGTGGAGAAGTTAAAAAAGTGAGTTGAGAACCCAACTCTTTTGCATTCAGAAGTGGGGTTTGATCATGGACTGTACCTGGTGTGCTCGCTGCAGCCAAAAGGAGGAGTTGGCACACACAGTGTTGTTGAACTGGTGAGCGAAGAACTCGCTGCAGACGTGGACCCACAGGAAGTCATCCTCGGCTGCAGACAGGTACCAGGCGGCGTCGGAACACGTGGCGTGTAGGTCGGGTCCCACCTGACCAACCTCCGGGTCCACAGACCCATCGTCCCCGTCGAACAGGTTACAGTAGAGGAACACAGTGAAGTTGGACACCCCAGTAAGGCCTGGGATAGAGGCGTTACACGCTGCTTCCAGGATCTCTGCTGAGGCAAAGTACCTCATCTCTCTCAGGTGGCTGTGGCCAACTTCTACTGCCTCAGACTGGGGCTTGAGGAGACGGGAACGGCGGGGTACTGGGGTTGAGCTGGGTGGATGTTTCTGTTTGGGCGCCCTGCGGGGTGACAGGGCTGGTCTAGGGCGAGAGGGGCGTGGTGGGGGTCTGGGGTCCCCACTCACACCCTCTATGGCTGGGCAGGAGAGGAAGGGAGGGGTGCTGGGAGGGCCCTGCGAGTTGAAGCCCAGAGCCTGAGCATTCCACGTGACATTATGTCTAATCCCCCTACAAGTCACAGACAAGGGGAGAGAGTATGGTAAACTAAGGTACTACAAACAACATACATTTTCTATTAACCTCATAGTCTTGGTGAGGGAAAGTTATAAAATGAAACCATCATGATGCATGTAGTTTATATTATAAGCTTAGTTTTTTCTCGATTACTTACCATAAGATTAGCTGTCTCAGGTCACCTTTGAAAAGATAGATAAGAAAAAGATAGATAAAAGATAGATTAATGGAAAATCACAGACAGTGTAAGAGAGCTAGTGAATATTATGGTAGATCAATGGTGGAAAAAGCGACTTGCACCATACAATCGAGCCTGATGTAACAGCATAGCTGGGCTCACAATGCCCAGGAGATAGTGTTACTGGCATCAATGAGAGGGCAAAGAGATTAGCCAAAGCATGGGATGCAGGGTAACACCGATCCTCTCAATGACTAACATTGCCATTATGATTTTAAAGCACTGTCAGTCCAAACACTCTCATGTGTCATGGGTTTCAGTCTAAATCATTCATGACTAATGAGTAAGAGCTGTTTGAGACATATTATCAGCTTAGTATGAAGGGAAATTAAATTCAATAGACCTTGATCAACATGCATGACCTGTCTCTGACATGTGTTTTATAAGAACAGTAAAAGAGCATATATACTGAACAAAAATATAAACGCAACATGTAAAGTGTTGGCCCAATTTTTTATGAGCTGAAACAAAAGATCCCAGAAATTTTCCATACGCACAAAAAGCTTATTTCTCTCAAATGTTGTGCACAAATTTGTTTACATCCCTGTTAGTGAGCATTTCTCCTTTGCCAAAATAATCCATCCACCTGGACAGGTGTGGCATATAAAGAAGCTGATTAAACAGCATGATCATTAATTACACAGGCGCACCTTGTGCTGGGAACAATAAAATGTGCAGTTTTGTCACATAACACAATGCCACAGATGTCTCTTTTGAGGGAGTGTGCAGTTGGCATGCTGACTGCAGGAATGTCCAAAAGAGCTGTTGCCAGATAATTTAATGTTGATTTCTCTATCATAAGCCGCCTCCAACATCGTTTTAGAGAATTTGGCAGAGTATCTCGAGTAGCACAGTGGTCTAAGGCACTGCATCTCAGTGCAAGAGGTGTCACTACAGTCCCTGGTTTGAATCCAGGCTGTATCACATCCGGCCGTGATTGGGAGTCCCATAGGGCGGCATACAATTGGCTCAGCGTTGTCCGGGGTAGGATGTCATTGTAAATAAGAATTTGTTCTTAACTGACTTGCCTAGTTAAATGAAATCCAACCACAGCTCAAGTGTAACCACGCTAGCCCAGGACCGCCACATCTGGATTATTTCTGTCTGTAAAAAAACCTTTTGTTGTGAAGAACTCATTCTGATTGGCTGCGCCTCTGCCCAGTCATGTGAAATCCATAGATTAGGGCGTAATGAATTTATTTCAATTTAGTGATTTCATTCTATGAAGTGTAACTCACTAAAATCTTGTAGCATGTTGAATATATATTTTTGTTTAGTTTAGCTAGCCACCAGGGTTGAGGCTCAATTCCAGTTGAATTCAGTCAAATCACAAAATCCTCAAGGAAAGAAATAGGAAGTATTCCATTCATACATTGAATTTCAGCTCATCCACTGAATTGACTAAATTGAAGTGGAACTGACCCCAACCTTTTGGTGAATGGGGAGCATCATGGACTCACCAACGGAACATCTGCCCTTATGTTTGGGCTGTGGCACGTCCACCACGCTGCTGACATCATCAAGCAGCGCCATGGTAACACGGGACACCTTTCTCCTCAGGTTGCCGTACACCGAGCTGCCCACCCTGTGCAAGAATCCCCTTCTGAGGCCGTCCAATCCCTGCAGCAGGGCAGGGTTTTGCTCTGCCAGCTGCCCCGCCCTCTGCCCCCCATCGGAGCGTGATAAAGCCTGCAGGAGCAGTGTCTGAAGGGAGTCCAGGTCTCCCCCCATGTCCCTTCTGTCCCCAACGTCCCCTTGAGTGGCATTCCCAGACAACCCCTCCTCTCTCAGGGCCTTGGGGGGCATGCTGAAGGGTTTCAGGCGCCCAAAAGCAGCCGAGCCCCTTCTCTGGTTGGCCCCCATCCCCGCAGGGTGCAGGTTCACCACGGGCTTCCAGTTGCGTATCTCCATGAAGCGGAGGAACTGTGTTAGCCAGCTGACACTGAAGGCACATTCACCTCGGCCCCTCAGGGCACAGATGAAGCCCTGCAGCCCGGCGCTGGCCTGGCCATAGGTCCCGCTGACCAGCGCCTGCAGGGCCGCCTCAAGCAGGGCACTCACTGTCCTCCAGTTCTGGGACAGGAAGTCAAGCAGGGGCCTGTAGGGCTGCCGCTCAGACAGGGACATGAGGCTCTGCAGAAGCCCCAGCAGCCCGTCCCAGTGAGGGCTGCCTCTCAGGGACAGAAACCAGTCCTGGAGTCTGACGCTGGGCCTGGGGGGCTCCCGGCTGTCCCACTGGTTCAGCGCAGCACCCCCTTCTGACTGGATGAAGGACTGTAATACCTTCTCCCACAGTTGTTCCTCGTCAGAGACAAGCTGTCGCTCCTCCAGCTCAGCACCCATCTCCTGGAGGTACATGGAGATATTGTAGAGGAAGCCTGACAGACGGTGCCTGTCCACAGGCTTCTGGAGGGAGGGGAGGCCCATGTTCTTACTGGGCAGCAGGCCCAGGGTCTTCAGACTTCCCATGATGCTCCTCACCACGCTGTGGACCTGCTGGTCTTGGGTTCTCTCCGGGGAGGCAGGCTCTTTGGTAGGATACCACCCCCCTCCTTTACGCCATATTGATACTAACTCCTTGAAAATGGGCTCTCTTTGGTCCTCTTTTTTACTTGCTGGAAATGATGTTGAAAAGCCATATTTTGAGCATGATACAGCAAACATTATTAATATCAAGGTATCATAACACCATTACACTACATCATAACAAGAAATTGTAAGATACAGTCTCCTCACCTGAACTGTTGGTGGATGTATTGCCCAGTAAAACAACCAACAGTGTGATGCGCATGACCCTAAACACCGTCATCTTCTCTACCACCTCCAAGCCAGTGCTGATGATGTCACAGTGATGTCACATCTGTCTCTGAGTCTGTGGCCTAAGTTTGATTGATGTCATATCCCTGAGTTTGGACTGCATCCCCTGTTACAGCCTTCCTCTGGCAATGGGTTGGGGTCAGTGGGGTGGACACAGGGAGTAGAGTGTTTCATTGTAGAGTGGACATTAAACCTTAATGACAGGCCACCGTCACCTGACCACCTTCCCTCTCACAATAGAGGTGCATTACCATGGATTTTAATCAACTGAGGTATATTCTTTATTCTTTCTATGATCTTGAAGCAGTTTTGAGTGAGACTTTGAAATATGAAACACACAGAAGGAATACAAATACTGGTACTAAATAAGTTGTTTATCTATCCAGAAATATTCTCTTTTCAAACGGGTCTTAGACATTATGAGAGCATGAAGGTAGGTTAACATTTGCCACCTATGCATCTCTATCCATATACTTGGGATTTGTTTGATGTCCCAAAAATACTAAACAGCAGTCATCTGCAATATCAAAAGGAGTATAAAGAGATTTATAGTTGTTTGTACTCACCAATAACGCTCCATTCAGTTCTTCAAATCCTTGAAAATCTGTTTATAAGGCTTTGTGAATATCTCCATAAGTTCCAGGTATAAATGTGCACTAAAACAATATTATTTGACCTCTTTTCTCTCTGTCTGTCCCTCTCACTTTCAACTTCTCTCCCTCTCTTTGTTTCCCTGTCAGCCCCTCCCACTCCTACTCTCCCTCTCTGTGTTCATCTTGTTTTGTGTACCTGCTCACCCAGACCCTGAGATCCAGTTGGAGGAATTAGGACCATAGCTTAACCTCATATTTCAGTGGTATCCCCGTCTTGTGCCAGCTGACTGTTTTCTAAGGTGAGTTTAACGCAATGGAGGACAAATCAAATCAAATCAAAATGTTTCACCTTACAGTGAAATGCGTACTTACGAGCCCCTAACCAACAATGCAGTTTCAAAAAATACAGATAAGAATAAGAGATAAAAGTAACAAGTAATTAAAAAGCATCAGTGAAATAACAATAGCGAGACTATATACAGGGGGGTACCGATACAGAGTCAATGTGCAGGGCCACCGGTTATTTGAGGTAGTATGTACATGTAGGTAGAGTTATTAAAGTGACTATGCATAGATGACAACAGGACAGGACAATGGACAGGACAATAGGCGGGACAGCACAATGGATAGGACAATGGATAAAGTGTTGTCTGTACGGCGCTAAGGTTGCATGTGTAGGAACAAAAATAAACTTTAACAAAACTCTATGACTATGTCATACTGTAGAGGTGGTCCCTTCTATCAGGGCATTTACTATAAAAGGTTTAGATTTCCCCATGATATGTGAAACAACCCACTTTTGGAAAGAATAAAACAAACTTGTTTTGCTATATTTCAATAGTTCTTTGCATCTAATATGTTGATTTCAGTGTTGTTTTGGAACAATCCCAAGGTTAGGACTGTCAGCTTGATTCACAAGCAGGGTTCAAATCTGGATGGTATTAATCACACCCAGGTTATCTCTCCCATTCTCTAGCTGTCCCATGTCTCCCACTGACTAATTCTCTATTGAACTGTCTCTCAGCTATGGCTCATCCTGTGTGACTCTGGGTCTGTGGAGTATAGGTTTACCCAGAGGGCCAAGCCAGCGCCTCTCTGTGGGCTGTCACAGAGCAGACACATCCATCCTCTGTTCACTGCAGCCACACAATCAGGCCCTGTACTGGGCCACAGCGGCAGGCTCCCTGGTGTCAGACCGCTGTCTGCAGGCCCCGTAACCACCGTAACCTGAGTGGGGAAAGTGAAAGGATCCCTCCCTGCCCCCCTGGCCCTTTAACTCTGTGTCACTGTGGCCTGTTGTGGAACAATAACTTCCTCTTGTATTATTGATGCCGTAGGGAACAGCAGTCAGTCAGCGCTGTGGGGTTCAGTTTGCTAAAGGAATATATAATGAGAAACAGGATAGCGCCAGCCTCTCTGTGTCCCAGCTCAGATAGACACACAAAACACACTGGTGAGACCTTCGAAACAGAGGATGTTGGAGAGACAAGGGACCTGTTTGAATACATGAAGAGGGCACCCTTCACATAGAGATAGATACTCTATATCTATGATCCATCCATCCACCCCTCTTGAAATAATCACTGGTTGGATGGGTGAAGTCAAGGATTCCACCAAATATCTTTCACCAGTCCTGTCATGTCAGATCAGGGATTATTTCAAGGTAGGGTTGATTTATGGATGCATTTTCAAAGTGATCAAGTGGTACAGGAGGCCATGTGGGTCAAATGAGAACAAAGAACTGCAATGAAATGTAATCGCCACTTGTCGTAGGAAGAAGAGGACCAAAGTGCAGCGTGTGTGTCGTTCCACTTTTTATTTATACTGTGAAACTATGCAATACATAAATACACTGAATGAAAGAAAGAAAAAAACATGACGCAGAGATGAACACATACACAACTCAAAATGAATCACCCACAAAACCCAGGTGGAAAAACACCTACTTAAGTATGATCTCCAATTAGAGACAATGAGGACCAGCTGCCTCTAATTGGAGATCATCCCAAACAAAACCCCAACATAGAAATAGAAAACTAGAACCTAAACATAGAAATAGAAAACATAGGGAGAGAAAAACCTGTCACACCCTGACCTACTCTACCATAGAAAATAACATATTTCTATGGTCAGGACGTGACAGCCACTAGTACACTCTCGATAATGAAAATGTTACATTGGTCCTTTGGCAAATAATGTAACTCACCATTGTTATCAATTATGGAATCAATAATGGAGTCAATTGTGGTCTCAGTCTCTAGATCTGGGACTGAAGAAATGTGGTATTGGTCTGACCCCCGCTGGCTGCAACCTGGTCTCAGAGCATTTCATATTATTCTTTATGTAAATCCGAGACACTCCATTTAGTATGATATGTTACGTTTTGTATGGTATGTATTAATTTGTGGATGTCTGTCTCGACTTCCGCTGAAGTTGTTCCCTCTCCTTGTTCGGGCGGTGTTCGGCGGTCGACGTCACCGACTTTCTAGACATCGTTGATCCATTTTTGTTTTGTCTTGTCTTACTGGTTCCAATCCCATCAATTACATGTTGTGTATTTAACCCTCTGTTTCCCCTCATGTCCTTGTCGGTGATTGTTTATTGTAAGTGTATGTGTACGTCTGTACTGGTGTACCCATTGATTTTTATTATTATGTTTTCCGGTGGGTTTTTTGTGAATAAACTGCGCCGTTGGAAACACAGTTATTTCTCTCCTGTGTCTGACTTCTCTGCCGCCAGTTAAACACCCTTACAATGTCCATCATTCATTTTGTATGATACTGTATGCTACGAATTAAAATTTCTATGATATGTTACGAATTTTCAAAATGTATGAAATATTATGAATTCCAATTTGTTGTGACTAAAGTTAGCTAGCTGGCTAACGTTGGCTAGGCTAGGGGTTAAGGTTAAGGTTAGGAGTTAGGTTAAAGCGTTGAGGTTAGGGTTAGGGGAAGGGTTAGCTAAAATGGTTAAGGTTAGGATTAGGGGAAGGGTTAGCTAACATGCTAAGTAGTTGCAAAGTAGCTTAAAAGTATAAGTAGTTGACAAGTTGCTAATTAGCTAAAATGCTAATGTTGTCCGTGATGAGATTCAAACCTGCAACCTTTGGAGTTATACCCCCACCTATTCACCCCAACCAACCACCCTCGTTTTTCCTAAAGGAAACTTCTGTCTTATGTAACTATACCAAATGTAACATATTATACTAATTTCAATGTCCTGGATTTACTTTTACCATGTTACGTCTATTCTATGAGACCAGGCTGGACCCTCTTACACCTATGTTATATCAGCTCTATATCAGCTAATTCCTGGTGATTTTATTAATCATTATATTGCCCTTATTGTGTCAACAATGTTCTTGGACCACATGAAGAAGTTGGTAGAGACTAAATTAAAATGTACTGAGCTCTCTAATTTGACTAATGGGACCTACAAAGTCAATGTGGGTGCAGTCTGAGCTTCTCCTTGTGAACTTGACAGGTTACGTGATGTTTACCTGTTCAGGAGCTTCATTTGTTTAGCAGGAAAAGAGGTCATTTGACTTCAGCTATCCTTCACAGGTCACAAAAGAGAGCTTCCTCGTTGGTGGGCTGAACAGGCACAGATACTGAGACTTCTCTGATTGGTGGGTTGTACGGGCACAGGCACTGATCCAACTGATTCGTGGGTGTGTACAGATACTTGATGTCAGGTACTGTACAAGAGTAGCAAAGGGCTGAGATTCACTCTACCGAGACTGAGCACTGGGGCAATATGCAGAGGAAGATCAGCTTCATTGGGTTCCTCCTTACTGCTCTGTTCGCAGTTTTTTCCAGTCTGGAGAAGGAATACATCTATGTGAAACAAGAAATGACCTGGCAGCAGGCTCAAAAGTACTGCAAAGAGTACTACACTGACCTGGCCTCCTTCAAGAAGCTGTGTGATGATGAGCTCGAATCCATAGGGGGCAAATATGGCACCTATACCTGGATTGGCATGTAGAGAGATGACTTGACTACAGAGTGGAAGTTGTCTGGAGGGGAAAGCTTACTCTTTAAAATGTAGGCTCCTCAGCAACCAGATGGGACCAAAAATAACTGTGTTGTAATGCAAAATTTGCAGGGTTATGTGAGAACTATGCTGAAATACACCTTTTCTTCTAACATAAGGAGAAGCGTGACAGTGATCTGATCCTGGTAAAGGAGAAGAAGACATGGGAGGAGGCTCTGGAGTACTGCAGGCAGCACCACAGTTATCTCTCTAGCCTGCTCTCTAAGACAGAGCATCTCCAAACCAAACAGCAGATCTCAGAGGCCCAGACGGACCACGTGTGGATGGGTCTGCTCTTCCTGGCTGGCGAGTGGCTGTGGGTGAGCGGGAACCTCCTGGAGTACCAGGCCTGAACCGGGGGGAGCTTCCCCACTGCCCCGCCCGTCTAAGCTGCACATGGGTATGCAATAGTCCCGAAACTGCCACGCAGTTCCCCCAGGACAGAAGAAATATCAGCCCACGGAGAGAAGCATGAGATTGAACTTCACT
Source organism: Salmo salar (assembly GCF_965601325.2). Classification (NCBI taxonomy): domain Eukaryota; kingdom Metazoa; phylum Chordata; class Actinopteri; order Salmoniformes; family Salmonidae; genus Salmo; species Salmo salar. The sequence continues at coordinate 21,739,107 of NC_138316.1, read as the reverse complement.
GACATTTCTAGAGTTTTCGCTGTTACACTATCAACGTTTCCCTATACTGTGGCAATTCTGATCAAATCAACCGAATATTAGCCACTTTCAATGCAACATACAGAACCAAACATTCTCTCTACAAGGGGTTAAACCCAGGCCTCATACCTTTTAAAGGGTTAATACATTTTGTTATGATAAACTGTATGGACTCCTCTCAGGAGACCTCTGTGTGTGTGTTAAAACCTGTTTTGTGTGTTGTGCCCTTCAGACACTATCAGAAGGCGGAAACCGCCTACGCTCATACTCCTCCTGTCTGGGCCCCACCGTGGCTGTCTGAGGTTCTGAGAATACAACTTGTTTTCTGATAACAGAAGGCTGCCGCAGGCCTGATGAAAACAGCCACCTGTCAGAAGATGCTTAGACTCATTCACCTTGTTATGACCATATACTTGTGATGAATGGTCAAGTTTCGGGCAAACCCACTTCTAAGCTTTTAATTGCTGACAAGATGGTTGCTGCTATCAGGGGGAGGTTAGATTCATTAAAATGTTGTTGCCAGGGAAAGTCACGCAAGGGGAACTGGGGAGGCTATATAAGTTACAGGATATCTTAGACACTTTGCAAAACCTGGGGAGAGCTATCATATACTGTACTCTGTACCAAATTCTGCCTACAATTGTATTACTAAAGGAGAATTTTTATACTTAAACAAAGAGTCTGTGTTTCCTTTCTACTAGCAATATATATATAAGTTTGATAATTATATAGACCTGATCATCTGTTGAAGAAATTGACCAACATTAGCACAGCTGAAAACTGTCATCCTGATTAAAGAAGCAATAAAATTGGCCTTCTTTAGACTTGTTGATTATCTGGAGCATCAGCATTTATGGCTTCAATTACAGCCTCAAAATGGCTAGAAACAAAGAACCTTCTTCTGAAACTCATCAGTCTATTCTTGTTCTGAGAAATGAAGGCTATTCCATGAGAGAATGCCAAGAAACTGAAGATCTCATTCAACGCTGTGTACTACTCCCTTCACAGAACAGCGCAAACTGGCTCTAACCAGAATAGAAAGAGGGGTGGGAAGCCCTGGTGCACAACTGAGCAAGAGGACAAGTATATTAGAGTGTCAAGTTTGAGAAAAAGACTCCTCACAAGTCCTCAAATGGCAGCTTTATTAAATAGTACCCGCAAAACACCAGTCTCAATGTCAACAGTGAAGAAGCGACTCCGGGATGCTGGCCTTCTAGACAGAGATGCAAAGAAAAAACAATATCTCACGTTGGCTAATAAAAAGAAAAGATTAAGATGGGCAAAAGAATGCAGACACTGGACAGAGGAACTCTGTCTAGAAGGCCAGCATCCTGGAGTCGCCTCTTCACTGTTGACGTTGAGACTGGTGTTTTGCGGGTACTATTTAATGAAGCTGCCAGTTGAGGACTTGTGAGGCATCTGTTTCTAAGTGGCCCCAAACTTTTTAATGGTAGTGTACATAAGACAATACTTGTGCATAACTGAGAGTACTTTTAGATGATTTATCCAATTGTTTTACACTACCAAGTTACCAAGAAACATATAATGTTACAAGTCATCCTTAATGTTTTACAAAATAAAATGCATTATTATTCCCATACAATTATTACAGAGAATCAGACAAATTATGCTACCCTCTGCTTATTAGCTACTTAGTTTATTCAAGACTTGCTTTTCAAAGATGTCTGGAAATGTACACCTTTTGCTCTGTTTTAGGAAGCAATCACTCCTCTATTGCTGACTACAAATTATCTATAACTGGGCTAATAACTCACTAACTAGCAAAGGATATGAGCAAAATGTGCACACTTGGCTACATGCAGCTCTCGCATTGATCTCAAAACAAGTGCATCTACTCACGACCGCTCATGCTGTAAACACAGTCCAGCTCAAAGTAAATGGCACAGATCCATGTAAATGGCACAGATCCATGTATGGCACTGGTCTATTTGCATTTAGGCCTACTGCAGCTCTGATTGGTTATGCCGCACTGGCCTGTGTAGAGAGAATGGGCTGAGTACTGTTGTCAATGCAATGGAATCCTACTCCGATGCGTTCTGCCTATAACAAAACTCTTGCGTAGTTAGTTTCACATAGTTAGTTTTGCATAGTGTCTTTATGTTGCATTGAAATTGGCTAATATTGCATTGATTTGATCACAATTGCCACAGTATAGGGAAACGTTGATAGTGTTAACTAACAAGGAAAACTCTAGAAAGTTCAGTGAAGTTCAATGTCGTGCTTCTCTCCGTTTCCAGCTACAATAGTCATTTACAACATTAACAATGTCTACACTGTATTTCTGATCAATTTTGTTATTTTAATGGACAAAAAAAATGTGCTTTTCTTTCAAAAACAAGGACATTTCTAAGTGACCCCAAACTTTTGAATGGTAGTGTATGTTAAGATCAAATTACATTAAACTCTACAGAATCGGTGTCCCCCCCACGGGACGGTTAAGCTAACGTAGGCTAATGTGATTAGCATGAGGTTGTAAGTAACATGAACATTTCCCGGGACATAGACATATCTGATATGGGCAGAAAGCTTAAATTCTTGTTAATCTAACTGCACTGTCCAATTTACATTAGCTTTTACAGTGAAATAATACCATGCTATTGTTTGAGGAGAGTACACAATTATGAACTTGAAAATGTATTAATAACAATTAGGCACTTTTGGGCAGTCTTGATACAACATTTTGAACAGATCATTCTAAAACTTTGCACATACACTACTGCCATCTAGTGGCCAAAATCTAAATTGTGCCTGGGCTGGAATAATACATTATGGCCTTTCTCTTGCATTTCAAAGATGATGGTAATGAAAAAGCATGTTTTTTTTCTTTGTATTATCTTTTACCAGAGCTAATGTGTTATGTTCTCCTACATTAATTTTACATTTCCACAAACTTCAAAGTGTTTCCTTTGAAATGGTATCAATAATATGCATATCCTTGCTTCAGGTCCTGAGCTACAGGCAGTTAGATTTGGGTATGTCATTTTAGGCGAAAATTGAAAAAAGGGTTAGCACTTTTACAAATTTGTATTGTATTGTTTATGAAAATGTATAACACTCCAAAATATACCGTAACCCTATAGATCTTTATTTATTAAATGCATTTTAAGTTATGTTGTTTATGAAAATGTATAACACTCCAAAATATACCGTAACCCTAAAGATCTTTATTTATTAAATGCATTTTAAGTTATGTCTCAGGTAATCCCTACTATTATTACATCTCGACGTCCCCAGCAAACAGTGATAGATAAACAATATGTAGGGCGGATTGGGGTCAATTTAATTTCCATTGCGAGGCAGCCTTTGGTTATGAATAATAGGTTGGCAGGTAATGATCCGGCTTTTATTTTCACACTCCCGGTGATTTCAAAGCCCGAAAAGGTTTGAAATTCATGCACCTTAATGTTCGTAGCCTTTTGCCAAAAATGGACTATAGATGGTATTCAAGTTTTCAGGGCTGATAGAATGGGCAAAAATGGTGGTGTTGCTATCTATACAAAAAGGAACCTTTCTGTGTCTCTTTTAAAGGCGAGTCCTAAACAATTTGAATTTAAGTCTTCAACTAAGTTGTAATTCTAAAGTAACTGTTCTGGGAGTCTACCGCCCTCCCTCCGCTAAGAAATGTTTGTTAACTAGTCTCACTGACTTAATAGCTTATTTTTCTACTTCTGAATAGTTTGTCGTAGGTGACTTTAACCTGTCCTGGGGAACCCAAGACTCTGACTATTTAAAGGATTTTTGTAATAACCTAAACCTCACATAGTTGATTACCAAACCCACATGTCCAAATATGAGGGATTCTACTAAATCAACATTAATTGACCTTGTGTTTACAAATACTCCAGAAAAATGTGTGGCTATTGATGTTTTCTCCCTGGATATTAGTGATCACTGTCCTATTTTTTGTATTAGAGATGTTAGGACTCATAGTGCAAAGCAATGCTTTATTACAAGGAGAAATAAAAAAATGTTGTGAACAAGCATTTTTACATGATTTCAATGGTGATCTTAATAGTACCTTAGCTATACCAGATTCTGAATTGGCTCTAAATCACTTTATTACTGTTTTTAACAACATTGCAGATAAGCATGCCCCATTTAAAAAACGGAGATTTCAAAATAGATCGAACCCTTGGTTCACACCTGAATTATCTGAGCTCATACGCAATAGAGATGCTGCCTGGGCCATGGCTAGAAGTACTTTTGAAAATGGAGAAATCTATGTGTAAACTTGTTCGAAAAGCAACATCTGATTATTATATTAACCCTAGCTGACTGTACTGGAAATCCATATAAATTCTGGAAAATTACAAAATCATTAAAGGGTTGTACTTCCTCTACTCTTCCCTTACAAATGAATGTAGAGTCTGGCCCAATTACTGATAACATTGAAATAATGAATTCATTTAATCAACATTTTATTCCTGCAGGCTCTCTGATATAATTCAAAAACCTACTCACTGTGACAATGTCGGTCAGGGTTTTTTTCCTTTCGGCAATTCACAGACAATGAAGTCCTTGATGTGTTGTTGGCATTAGACATTAAGAAATCTACAGGGGCCGACCATTTGGACCCAGGTCTGTTCAAGTGTGCTGCATCCCTCATTGTTGTTTCAATAACCCACATCATTAGTTTAACATGTTTACTGGAAATATTCCTAAAGTGTGGAGATCAGCTTATGTGCTGCCACTAAACAAGGGAGGTGATTGTTATGATCTTGACAACTATCGTCCCATATCAAGAGTTTCTTGTCTAGCTAAGATTCTTGAATCCTTGATCATTCTATCTTATTGAGTTATTTGTCTGTATTAGGCCTTGGCACTGATGCCTGTTTGTGGTTTCAGAATTATCTTAGTGATAGACGGGGTTAAATCCGAATTTCTTGAAGTACTTGAAGCGGTACCCCAGGGTTAGATTTTGGGGCCATTATTGTTCACGTTGTTTATAAATGACATTGAAAATACTGGTAACACCTGTAGCATTCCTCTCTTTGCAGATGATACAGTTATTTATTCCTGTGTCTCTTCAGCGCAGCAGCCCATTCGTGATCTTCAGAATTATTTTGACTCGATCCAAAAATCACTTACTGATCTTAAATTAGTGTTAAATGCAAATAAAACCAAGTTTATGCTGTTCTCTAGGTCTCATAATGTTGACCTTGAGGACTTGCGTACTCCAAATGGAGCCCAAATTGAGAAAGTTTCTCACTGTAAGTACTATGTCTTTTTGTCACTATAAGTACTATTTGTCTTCTGAAACACAAATTAAAAACTTGACAAAGAAGCTGAGAACTACGATTGTTTTTTATAAAGAAATAAATCCTACCTCAGTTTTGGAAATAGAAGGAAGATTGTTCAAACAACGCTTCTCCCTATAATATACTATGGTGACATTATTTATATGCATGCGTCAGCCTCTGTTTAGAAACAATTGGACTCAGTATTCCATTCAGCAATACGTTTTATCACAGGGGACGGTTTTAGGACTCATTGTATTCTGTACAAACATGTAGGATGGACCTCTCTGTCTGTAAGAAGAGAACTGCACTCTCTTTTATTTATTTCGTTTTGTAGAAACTTGCTCTGTACATTACTTCATTGATTAATTTTAGACGTACAAATGACCAAACCCGTTCTCAGGGAGGTTTCACTCTGGAGATCCCTTTGGTCTCCAAAGAATTGAGAAAATATGCTTTCAGCTTTTTTGCTCTTATGTATGGAACAATACACAAAATTCCTTGCAATTAGATATTCTGGTGCCTTTCAGGCATTTTAAATGATTGATTGGAGACTTTTATATTACAGAATGCAATTGCTTTTCTTAAATATATGTAATGTTGTGTATTATGTTTTATTATAGTGTGTTTTGTAGGTCTGTTGGGTTTTATTTATGTATTGGGTTGTATTTGTAAACTTATACAGGGCTCTCTTGTACATATTACCTCAACTAACCGGTGCCCGGTTACTCTGTACCGGTACCCCCCTGCATATAGTTTTACTGCTGCTCTTTAATTACTTGTTACTTTCATTTCTTATTCTTATCCGTATTTTTTTAAACTGTGTTGTTGGTTAGGGGCTCGTAAGTAAGCATTTCACTGTAAGGTCTACACCTGTTGTATTCGGCGCATGTGACTAATAAAAATGTATTTGATTTGTAGAAGAGTTTTATCTCAATGTGACTCCGTTTAATATCAAAAATAAAAGATGAGTAGCAACTGTACTTGTGCTTTGAAAAAACTAAGAATTTGTTCATATAGTTTGATCAAGGCCTTACACACCTTTGTATATACCGTTTCTACAGTCCAGTAGTGTTCTGTATGTTCAGAGGGCTATGAGCATTTTCTTTTAAAATTAATCAAATATAAAGAAATAAAAATACTTAGATGGTTGTTTTGTTTGAGTGTTGTTTTTAGGACTTTTACATTTCATTCTATTCTCTAGTTTCATTAGAAATGTTTGCATCGTATCTGTGTCTGGGTCTGTTTACTGTGTCTCTGTATGGAATGTGGTTTGATGAGTCATGGGTGGGAGAAAATGAAACACAAAAATCACTATCCCATTTATTTCTGGACTGGCTGCAGAATATGACATCATTTTACATGTTACGTGATGTTTACCTGTTGAGGAGGTTCATTTGTTTAGCATGAAAAGAGGTCATTTGATTTCGACTGTCCATCACAGGTCACAAAATTGGTTAGCAAAAACTACAAGGCACTCAATGGAGGGTACAGCATTGATTAATGTGCTGCTTTAGTGATATTGTTTCTCAGTGAAAACTGTCGGTAGTTCACCATCACTGGCTGCTTCTCAGACGCACTCCCAGGCGGAACGGTTTTTGCGCCTGTGCAATGCCAAAAACCTTGCGGAAGTCGGGCGCACCTTCTTGTTCAGGCCAGACAAATTGGAAACGTCGAAGCAAGGTCACCAATATCAGAAAGAGCTCCGTGCGCGCTAACCCTTCTCCCAGGCATACACGAGAGCCTGGGGAACACAAACACACAAACACAGTTATTTATGTTGACAACACACTCCTACACATGCTCTAATAAACATGGTGGACAAGCCGTTTGTACATATACAGTGCCTTCGGAAAGTATTCAGACCCCTTGACTTTTTCCACATTTTGTTACGTTACAGCCTTATTCTAAAATTGATTCAATGTTTTTTTCTTCAGAAATCTATACACAATACCTAATAGTGACAAAGCGAAAATAGTATTTTCAAAATGTTTGCTAATTTCTTAAACATAAAAAACAGAAATACCTTATTTACATAAGTATTCAGACCCTTTGCTATGAGACTCGAAATTGAGCTCAGGTGCATCCTGTTTCCATTGACCATCCTTGAGATGTTTCTACAACTTGATTCAAGTCCACCTGTGGTAAATTGAATTGATTGGACATGATTTGGAAAAGGCATACACCTGTGTATATAACGTCCCACAGTTGACAGTGCTTGTCAGAGCAAAAACCAAGCCATGAGGTCGAAGGAATTGTCCGTAGAGCTCTGAGACAGGATTGTGTCGAGGCACAGATCTGGGGAAGGGTACCAAAACCTTTCTGCAGCATCAAAGGTCCCCAATAACACAATGGCCTCCATCATTCTTAAATGGAAGAAGTTCGGAATCACCAAGACTCTTTCTAGGCCTCCCGAGTGGCGCAGTGGTCTAAGGCACTGCATCGCAGTGCTAGCTGTGCCACTAGAGATTCTGGGTTTGTGGCCAGGCTGTGATATCCTTGTCTCATTGTGCACTAGCAACTCCTGTGGCGGGCTGGGTGCAGTGCACGCTGACACGGTCGCCAGGTGTACGGTGTTTCCTCCAATACATTGGTGCAGCTGGCTTCCGGGTTGGATGGGCATTGTGTCCAGAAGCAGTGCTGCTTGGTTGGGTTGTGTATCGGAGGACGCATGGCTGTCGACCTTTGAGTGACAGAGGTCCTCTGTGGAGATGGGTCCTCTGTGGAGATGGGAGAACCTTCCAGAAGGACAACCATCTCTGCAGCACTCCACCAATCAGGCCTTTATGGTAGAGTGACCCAACGGAAGCCACTCCTCAGTAAAAGGCACATAACAGCCCGCTTGGAGTTTTCTCTGGTCTGATGAAACCAAGATTGAACTCTTTGGCCTGAATGCCAAGCGTCACGTCTGGAGAAAACCTAGCACCATCCCTACGGTGGCAGCATCATGCTGAGGGGATTTTTTTCAGTTGTTTTTGACTAGTCAGGATCGAGGCAAAGATGAACAAAGCAAAGTACAGAGAGATCCTTGATGAAAACCTGCTCCAGAGCGCTCAGGACCTCAGACTGGAGGCAAAGGTTAACCTTCCAACAGGACAACGACCCTAAGCACACAGCCAAGACAACGCAGGAGTGGCTTCGGGACAAGTCTCTGAATGTCCTTGAGTGGCCCAGACAGAGCCCGGACTTGAACCTAATCGAACATCTCTAGAGAGACGTGAAAATAGCTGTGCAGCAATGCTCCCCATCCAACCTGACAGAGCTTGAGAGGATCTGCAGAGAGGAATGGGAGAAACTCCCCAAATACAGGTGTGCCAAGCTTGTAGCATCATACCCAAGAAGACTCATCGCTGCCAAAGCTGCTTCGACAAACTGAGTAAAGGGTACGAATTTTTATGTAAATGGATTATTTAAGATTTTTATTTTTACAACATTTGCAAACATTTCTAAAAACATGTTTTTGCTTTTTCATTATGGGGTATTGTGTGTAGATTGATGAGGGGGAGAATTTTTTTTTTTTAACACATTTTAGAATAAGGCTGTAACATAACAAAATGTGGAAAAAGTCAAGGGGTCTGAATACTTTCTGAATGCACTGTACACAATCTTATATGACTTATATCAACATGAACTCTCTCGTTCAATCTCTATGCATCCTCTTTCTCTATCTCTCTCTAGCGCTACCTCTCTCTCTGTACCTGCTGAGAACGGCAGAAAGGCCTCTGGTTTCACAAACTCGCCGTCCTCATTGAGGAAGTTGTCAGGGTTGAACTCCTGAGGGAACTTCCACTGGCCCTCTTCATGGAGCACAGAGGACAAGTTAGGAATCACCATCGTGCCCTGGAACCAAAGAGGAAAGCGTAGTTAGGGTGAGAACTGGAGAAAGAGATGTACGCATGACTGAGAAATGGGGAGGTTTTACAGATGATCTCAGGTATAGCCTACATTCTGTACCAATCATGACATCACTCCCTCTAGCCCAGGACATGCGTGCGTCCGTGTGCGCCATCGCGCGCATGTTGATTTTGTCCACCCAGACGCGATCAGGACACGCAGGTTGAAATATCAGTACGAACTCTGAACCAACGATAGCATTAAACATTTATGGCAATTTAGCTAGCTAGCTTGCTGTTGCTAGCTAATTTGTCCTGGGATATAAACATTGAGTTGTTATTTTACCTGAAATGCACAAGGTCCACTACTCCGAGAATTAATCCACAGATAAAAGGGTAAACCGAATTTGTTTCTAGTAATCGCTCCTCCTTCAGGCTTCTTCTTCTTCTTCTTCTTTGGACTTTATATGGCGGTTGGCAACCAGCTTTAAGGTGCATTACCACCACCAACTGGACTGGAGTGTGGACCTCAGTTCATCTTTCAATCACCCATGTGGGTATATGCTCCTAAAAAACAATTAGGAGATGGGAGAGGCAGAACTTGCAGCACGTCAAGCGTCACAAATAGAACCAAGTTCTATTTTAGCACCTGGCTACACAGACGCTCGTTGATGCGCGCGAGCAGTGTGGGTGCAACGATTGAACAACATGTATGTGTACATTTATTTTGCAACGCACGCGATGTGAGCGGTGTCGTCTTTATGTTAGGGTTCTAAGGTCACCAGTGGCAGCATATTGTTATGATATGGGGAGTAGTTTAGTGGTAGTACATAGATAGTACACACTACCACTTCCACACCTCATCCCTAGGGGGCAGCAGCAACCGGGTCCTTAAGCACAACAGTGCAGGCATTCAAGGGGATAGTCAATCTGTGAGAGAGAGGTGTTTACAGAGATTCTCCGCCTGCTAGTCTTTATTTCTGGACATATTTTGGTAGTTTCTTTTTGCTTATATGTATTTTGGTCACCACTTTGAACAACAACTGATAATACACTTGGGCTGGCAGACTCAAGAGGTCAAGAAGGAGCTGGCCCTGAACTCGGAACTCGGCTGTCTCCTGGGGCACATGCATTCAACACCTGGTCCGCATACGTTTACATCTCACCGTAATGAACACATTAAATCAGGTTACAGACCATTTAGCTAGGCCTAGGACACCTAGACAAAACGAGTGTAGCAAAATCAGTAGGCTAGTTAATCGGTTACGTAAGAGTATCAGTTGTCATGTCAATGCTCACCTGGGGCAGCTGGTAGCCTTGTAGTTGCGTGTTGCAGGAGGTCATATGGAACACGCTAAGAGGAACAGTGTCAGCCATCCGCTGTGACTCGTGGATCATCGCTTGAACGTACGGCATGGCGTGTCGGTCCTCAAACAAGGCGCATGAACGTCCCTCAAGAACGTCCTCAATTTCCCGGTGACAGCGTTCTGGAACACACACTCTTTGTGTACCATACACAGAATGTATCCCAGTATGTGTGTTGTATGTGTATTTACTCACCCTGTATGTGTTGGTTGGTCATCAGGTGTAGCACGGCACAGCGGAGGGTGTTGGAAGTGGTGTCTGTCCCAGCAAGGAAAAGATCAATTAGTAGAAACACCATCTGAACGTCATTAAATGTGGAGCCTCCATCACCAGTCTGAGACATACACAAACACAGACACAGACACATTCCTAGAACTTAGAACCCAATGTTTGGTTAGAGCTCCAGCACAACACAACTACTAAGTTTGACCTACTTTGAAAATGTCTCTGTTTACTGAACTTGCATAGTTATATTTCTCTCCTGATTAGTTACCATGTCAATCTGGTCAAGGTAGCAGTCAATGAGGTCCCTGGGCTCTCCTGAGACCCTTGAACTTTTGTGGTTGGTCACAGCCTTCTGTGCATGTTCTTTGATTTCATCATAGATGTGGAAGGCTTTCTTGAAGGGCAAGGGTAGGGCCCTCAGGGCAGGTATGATATCATAGAACTACAAGAGATAGATCAGCAGGTCAAAGAGACATAGAGCAATATAGCTATAAATGTTTAGCAAAATAAATGAGTGTCTTGAAGCCTTCTTCTGATCTCAGGCTGATTACAACAAAAGGCAATATGTGTCATTCAACAAATAGTGTGTCTTTGGGATTGTGTAATTTTGTAAAAAATAAATTACTTGTGTCATGCACAAAGTAGATGTCCTAATCAACTTGCCAAAACTATAGTTTGTTAACAAGAAAATCATGGAGTGGTTGAAAAATGAGTTTTAATGACTCCAACCTAAATGTATGTAAACTTCCGACTTCAACTTTACACGGGTTACCGGTACCAAGTCAATGTGCGGTGGTACAGGTTAGTCGAGGTATATTGAGATAATATGTACATGTAGGTAAGGGTAAAGTGACTATGCATAGATAATAAACAGCGAGTAGCATAAAAAAGGGGCTCAATGCAAATAGTCTGGATAGCCATTTGGTTAACTGTTTAGCAGTCTAATGGCTTAATCTAGAAGCTGTTAAGGATCCATTTGGACCTAGAATTGGCACTCCTGTACCGATTACCATGTGGTAGCAGAGAGAACAGGTTACGACTAGCTGGAGTCTTCGACCATTTTTAGGGCCTTCCTCTGACACCAACTGGTATAGAGGTCCTGGATGGCAGGAAGCTTGGTCCCTGTGATGTACTGGGCCGTACGCACTACCCTCTGTAGCGCCTTGCGGTCGGATGCCGAGCAGTTGCCATACCAAACAGTGAATGTTCCTGAGTGGCCGAGTTACAGTTTTGACTTAAATCTAATTGAAGTCTATGGCAAGACATGAAAATGGTTGTCTAGCAATGATAAACAACCAATTTGGCCGAGCTTGAAGAATTTTTAAATGAATAATGGGCAAATGTTGCACAATCCAGGTGTGAAAAGCTATCAGAGACTTACCCAGAAAGACTCACAGCTGTAATCGCTGCCAAAGGTGCCAGTGACTGTGTACTTTAGTCAATCAATACTAAAACCACAAGCCATGTATATATATTAGGGAGACATGTTATGTACTGGAAAGACATGTTTGTATTAATTAAGTACTCTTAGAAATGCACTTATATTAGGAACATATATATGCAATAAATGTATTCTTTTTTGTGTTAAAACTGTGGTGTCGCTAACAATATAATCTAAACTGTGCAAAGATAAGTCAGATGTGGGTGTTAACAAGCAAGAATTGAGACAAAAAGATAATGGTGGCGAAAGAGGCCAAGGGGTGTTAATCATTTAAATAGAGAGAAGTGACCATGTGTGTTATCTGAAGGTGGAAATCTATAAATCCTGAGGTCTAAAACAAGAGAATTCAGTTGTTCCATGGAATTGCTCGGCTTCTGTTACTTTTGTAAAAAAGTATATTTGAATTTACAAGTTCCGGTATCTGAGAAATATTTGATTCAATATTTCCTCGTCACTATTGGATTGTCTTTACATGGATTAGTTTAGTTGGAGCATAGATGTATGTGATCAAACTGTTCAATTGAGTGTTTCATAAAAATGTACACACATAATGTCTGAGAGACATAAAAGGCACTTTATTGGTGGAACAACCCCGGTTTTCTATTATGATTTATATATATTATTATTATATTATTATTATTTCAATTAAAAGTAGTGGAGTAGCAGCAGTAGTAGTGATAATAGTGTTCTGTACCATGGCCCAAGGTCCGATAGCAATTTTGGTTAAATCCTGTATCCTACTGATGAGGCTGAGGAAGACCGGGTTGTCGTATTCAAACCTTTCCCCGTAAATCAGTGAGCAGATGATGTTAGATGCTGCTAGATGGAACAGGTGCTGAGGGTCCATCGAGCTGCCTGCCAGGACACAGCAACAATCACCGCACCAGGCAATACACACAGACAAGATAAGAGCACCGATCATAGAGCTTCCAAAATTGAACACACTGATAGGATAGAGTAAAAATTATCACATTCTTTATACCCAATGTTAATACAACACTGTAAATATTGTAACGCTAATTGGTTGATATTGGGGAACTTTAGTCTGGATACTAAGTATGTGGTGATAATGACATGAATAGGAATGGTGATGACTATGTGGTACGTTGTGTGTGTGTGGCTGTACCAGCATTGCGCTCCAGCTCAGAGCAGATGTGGGAGACCTCCTCGAGGATGCGCTCTTCCATGGAGCGTTTGCCCATACCAAAGTTTCTCAGCGTGGTCAGAGCAAAGCGTCGGTGGTCCCTCCAGCTGGAGCCAAAATCTGCCATGATGACCCCTGATGACACATGTAACAGGGTTGGTTCTGTTTCCACTTGCCACTGCAGAAATATGTATTCAATGTATTCTTCTATTGGTTCGTTCAAGTCAGATGCCAATAAGGTTTATTGTCATTGGCTATGCTTGCAAATAGGGGAAGATTGTCAATTCTTCCCAGTCTGATGTTGACATGCAAGCAGTAGGTCACGTTCTGAAATACTGTATTCTATTACAATGTGTAAGAGTTCACTATGTACATTTCCTGACGTCTAAATGTACTTGATATATATGTATATATGTATATACAATTCCAGTCAAAAGTTTGGACAGACCTACTCATTCAAGGGTTTTTCTTTATTTTTACGATTTTCTACATTCTAGAAAAATAGTGAAGACATGAAAACTGACATAACACATATGGAATCATTTAGTAACCAAAAAAATGTTAAACAAATCAAATATATTTTATATTTGAAATTCTTCAAAGTAACCACCCTTTGCCTTGATGACAGCTTTGCACACTCTTGGCATTCTCTCAACCAGATCCATGACGCAGTCATCTGGAATGCACTTACATTAACAGGTGTCCCTTGTTAAAAGTTAATTTGTGGAATTTCTTTCCTTCTTAATGTGTTTGAGCCAATCAGTTGTGTTGTGACAAGGTAGGGGGGTATACAGAAGATAGCCCTATTTGGTAAAATGCCAAGTCCATATTATGGCAAGAACAGCTCAAATAAGCAAAGAGAAATGACAGTCAATCATTACTTTAAGACATGAAGGTTAGTAATTCTGGCAAATTTCAAGAACTTTGAAAGTTTCTTCAAGTGCAGTCGCCAAAACCATCAAGCGCTATGATGAAACTGGCTCTCATGAGGACCGCCACAGGAAAGGAAGACCCAGAGTTACCTCTGCTGCAGAGGATAAGTTCATTAGAGTTAACTGCACCTCAGATTGCAGCCAAACAAATGCTTTGCAGTGTTCAAGTAACAGACACATCTCTACATCAACTGTTCAGAGGAGATTGCGTGAATCAGGCCTTCATGGTCGAATTTCTGCAAAGAAACCAATACTTAAGGACACCAATAAGAAGAAGAGACTTGCTTGGGCAAAGAAACACGAGCAATGGATATTAGACCAGTGGAAATCTGTCCTTTGGTCTGATGAGTCCAAATGTAAGATTTTGTGAGACGTCTTTGTGAGACGCAGAGTAAGTGAATGGATGATCTCTGCATATGTGGTTCCCACCGTGAAGCATGGAGGAGGAGTTGTGATGGTGTGGGCATGCTTTGCTGGTGACACTGTCTGTGATTTATTTAGAATTCAAGGCACACTTAATCAGCATGGCTGCGACATTCTGCAGCGATACGCCATCCATCTGGTTTTCACTTAGTGGGACTATGATTTGTTTTTCAACAGAACAATGACCCAACACACCTCCAGGCTGTGTAAGGGCTATTTGACCAAGAAGGAGAATGAGGAAATGCTTCATCAGATGACCTGGCCTCCACAATCACCCAACCTCAACCCAATTGAGATGGTTTGGAATGAGTTGGACCGCAGAGTGAAGAAAAAGCAGCCAACAAGTGCTCAGCACATGTGGGAACTCCTTGGAAAAGCATTCCAGGTGAAGCTGGTTGAGAGAATGCCAAGAGTGTGCAAAGCTGTCATCAAGGCAAAGGGTGGCTAACTTTTTAAAATATATTTTGATTAGTTTAACACTTTTTTGGTTACTACATGATTCCACATGTGTTATTTCATCATTTTGATGTCTTCACTTTTGTTCTACAATGTAGAAAATAGTAAAAATAAAGAAAAACCCTTGAATGAGTAGGTGTGCCAAACTTTTCACCGGTACTGTGTACAGTACTGTGAACAGTATATTAGATATTGGGGGGCTTCCTGTGGGGGGCTTCCTGTGATGTGGTTTTGTATGCATGACTGCTCTATAAGTGAGTTAGCTAGCATGCTCTAAATGTAGTGGTTATGTTAGCTCCCTGCTAATTCACAGTTATTTCCATGCTAACAGACGAATCACAAATCTACAGTCGTCAACATACTGTTGTCCAGCACATCTAATGTGCTTAATTTTGTCTATCATTGTAACAATCGTCTGGAAGACGGGACCAAGATGCAGCGTGGTAAGTGGTCATAATTATATTTAATGAAACACTTTAAAACAAACAAGAAAACGAAAGCCAACAGTTCTCCCAGGTGAACACACACACACACACACACACACACACACACACACACACACACACACACACACACACACACACACACACACACACACACACACACACACACACACACACACACACACACACACACACACACACACACACACACACACACACACACACACACACACACACACACACACACACACACACACAAGACAGAAAACAACTACCCACCAACCCCAAAGGAAAACAGGCTGCCTAAGTATGACTCCCAATCAGCGACAACGATGTACAGCTGTCCCTGATTGAGAGCCATACCAGGCCAAAACAAAGAAATACAAAGCATAGAAAAAAGGACATAGAATGCCCACCCAAATCACACCCTGACCAAACCTAAATAGAGACATAAAAAAGGCTCTCTCAGGTCAGGGCGTGACAATCATCAGGTACTTACATTTATTGTATTTTGTGCTATTTTTGTCATTGTTATGATGTTTGATTACAAAATGCCCAGTCTGATATACAGTATATATGCAAGCGAGTAAACACCAATCAACTGGGACCGCTGGCTGGGAATATCTTTAAGAACACAACTCAAGAGAGTTACGAAGTATGATCACTATCTGTTAGACACACACACACACACAGACATACAGTACATACGTACCAGTGGAGGCTGCTGAGGGGAGGACGGCTCATAATAATGGCTGGAATAGAGTCAATGCAATGGTATCAAAGACGTGGTTTCCATGTGGTTGATACCATTCCATTGACTCCATTCCAGCCATTACTATTAGCCATGCTCCCCTCAGCAGCCTCCACTGATACATATGCAGTTCATACAGTACTGACAAGGCGGTGTGTGTTTGTGCTCTGCATTATCTATACTGATTTAAGGTCACCTCTACCTACACCAATACAATTATATCACAAATTATAAAACTATCCCAGGACCAGCCTAGGGGACACTAGGGGTCAAGAACACAGTACCTTTGCCTTCTGTGATGTCGCTGATCATGAGATGGTTTGGTCGTCCTGAAAATTCCGCTGTGCGTGTCACCAGTGCCTCACGAACCGCCTCGAGGCCATTCAGAACCACGACAGGCCGTGATCCGATGTACAGACTGAACACGTTACCATAGCGCCTCTTCAGCTGAAAACAGAGAGGTAGCGAGAGGGAGAGAGAGTTCCCAAGCTGAGCAGTAAGTTGTGTGACAAGTCAGACATATCTGAAGATGAAACTTAACCATAGCAACTACTGACAGTTCCAGCGGGGGACAGCACATAATAATGGCTGGAACGGAGCGAATGGAATGATGAATTTGATACCATACCACCTATTCCGCTCCAGCCATTCCCACAAGCCCGTCCACCCCAACTAAGGTGCCACCAACCTCCTGTGAAAAGTTATTGTAATGTATCATTGACACTTCTCACTATCTGGGTTAAATTAATATGGATGAACAAACTTCTGTAACAAAACAAATCAATAACCTTTTTGAGGGTTGTCAATGAAGTATACTGTATCTCTAAACACATCATAGTGAACTAAGTGGACTTTGTTCCAAAAGCAGAGACACTGTTGATTTAGGCCTGATAAAACCTTTGGAATTTGACCTATTTTGGATCAGTCACAGTTTAGTGGCTGTTGCTGCTCTGACATTAATCACAATAGCATTTTATTTAGTATCTAAATGTTTTAGTTGAAAGACTTCTAAAAACATTATGTTGTTTGTAAGGACGCTTCAAAACCAAAGCTGCACACAGTTTGGGCAACTTCAAGCAAAACCAAATTACTGGTAACTATTCAACATACAGTATATGACACAAACAACATACAGTATATGACACAAACAACATACAGTGACAACACAAACAACATACAGTATATGACACAAACAACATACAGTGACAACACTGACAACATACAGTACATGACACAAACAACATACAGTATATGACACAAACAACATACAGTACATGACACAAACAACATACAGTGACAACACTGACAACATACAGTACATGACACAAACAACATACAGTATATGACACAAACAACATACAGTGACAACACTGACAACATACAGTACATGACACAAACAACTTACAGTGACAACACTGACAACATACAGTACATGACACAAACAACTTACAGTGACAACACTGACAACATACAGTATATGACACAAAAATAAACCCAGTGAAAACCACATTTTTCCAGGTTTGTGGATTTTTTGTAAAGTTATCTTACCCTTTCCAGGTCTTTGAGAGGGTTGACAGGGTCCAGCTGTAGCAGATTACCGAGGATGGGCAGGGGACGGGGTCCTGGGGGGAAGTTTTTAGGTCTGCGGACCCTGATGAAGAAGCACAGAAGGAGGAAAAATAGCAACAACACCACCAAACCTATCATGGTGACTGGGCTGCAAGAAATGTGTTCTTCACCATTTAAAGATACCAACCACACAGGGGCGGAAATCCCAGGGGGGACGGGGGGACACGACCCCCCCATCCTGGGAAAAATATGATTTGTCCCCCCCAATATATCACTGAAACATAACTATGTAATTTAAATAATATTAATAATACGCAATGAAACAATTGTGCTGATTATAGACACTTAATAGCCCGTTTTTAAGTTTCAAAAGATTGCGACCCCCCACCCTTTGCCTCACAATGGTTTGATCCACTGCCAGTTCCTTAGTTGGCAAGGTAACAGAGGGGTCGTGTCTACTGTCTGAAAGGCACTCAATGAACGGAACTGACGTGAGGTTAATCCAGTCAATCGCGCACACACACTAGCTGAATATGCAGAGCTAGCGCGCAAATATGAACTATTAAGCTAGCTAGTACCTATTCCATTTATGTGGCCTCGTCAAAGATGGAATCTTTGCTATCGTCAATTTATTCCAAGATCAGCATGCAGATGATGTAAGTTAGTGCTTCAAAGTCCCTGTGATAAGGTTAGCGATAAACTGAAGTCCAAACTGAACAGAACTTCACTCTCTTCTACCATTGTCTTAAATATATTTAATGGTCTCATTGCAAAAGCTAAATTGTCGCAAGGGAACTTTTATTTATTTATTTTATTTAACCCGGGTAGCAAAGATTATAGCAAACACCACTGAAACGGAATTGGTGCTCGCTTGCTTTGCAAATTCAGCTATTGTTGGAAGCCAGCCAATATGAAACAAACTATTAAAATTACAAAAGGTTGCAGCATATGTTGTGTAAATGGGGAACTCATACGGCTGTCAACTCTTGTCATTTTAATCCGTTTCACATTTGCTAGCTACCTTTTAGGTCGAAGCCCAAATAGAATGATAAAAGATAAGATGATAGAAGCCCATCTCCTACTGTAAATAACCTACACACTGTGTGTGTGTGTAGCCAGCCAGCCAGGTAGAAAAATGGCAGAAAAATAAAAGAGGGACATCGGAGTATTTTTCAGTACACCAAAACGCAAAGTAAGAACCCTAGTAGCCTAATATCTCAAAGACTAGTTGATAAAATGTTCATAAGAAAGAAATGAAATTCTATTGGAAATGTTTCACAATGATGTCATTAGGCAGAGCAGGCAACAGATGGCACACAGACAGCAGAGTTGGGGACAGATATGCAGGGACAGACTGGCAGAGACAGGGAGTCTCAGGTAAGTTTGTTGAGTCTTTGTTTGGCAACATTATGAAAGGTTCTCAATTTTTTTGACTTGTAAAATAGGAACATAATTGGAAAATGCCATGGATACCCCCACTCTCAATTTAAACTGGTGACTGAACTAAGATTTGTTAAAGGCAATGGTATTGCTGTTGTGATTAGTTGTGTAGTTTTGGGTACCGGTAGTTAGGAGTACTGCAAGCACCTTATTTCTTTGGTTTCTCAATATACATTTACCATATTACAATGTAGGCTATGTGTTACAGCACTACTTTTGGTGTCCCCCTCAGGAATTGCTCTTGAGAAAATGTCATGTAATTGTCCCCTCCAAAGTTGATATCAGATTTTCGCCCCTGCAACCACACCACCCAGGGATATTTGCTGAGTCTTAGACGCCACCCACACACATTGGACTGCTTTGAACACTAGCAGTCAGACAGTGTTTATGAGGAGGGATATTTTCTTACTCTGAGTTTACAGCCTATTTAGCCTATTAGGGGATTACGAACCTGTGGTTGAACACAGTGTTCACCACTAATAATTGCACTCAAATGGAGTTCATTCAACTTTTTTATTAGAGTTGTTCACCATTTAAAGAGAAGCCACCTACACACACACACATTGTCTGTTTATGCTGCAGTTCCATTTTATGATGTATTATAATTTTTCTAATATTATCATAATATTTCTATTTTAATATGCATTATTATATGACCTAGATCAGGCCACAAACCACAGCACTTTAAACAAAGTTATAGTTGGATTTCTCTTTGGTATCTATACCAGTTTGAAGGCAAGCAATTGAAGACTGGGTGCCCAAACCTGACTCCTGTTCAACTCGCGAAAGGGAGGAATCTGTAACATGCAATAACACAGATAGGACAGCAGTCTGCGCCATTACTTGACTGGCCAGCACCCATTTGAAGTCGTCAGCCAGCACTCAGAACAGCTCATTTCAACTGATGACATATTTTAAATAAAAAAACATAAATATATGTCAGGTACTTCAATAAAATAATTTCTGCATCAGTAATACCATTAGATGTGAGTTCAGGCAATGTTTTTATATGGATTGGGCTATGCTTTAAAACTGTTAAAAACACTTCATATGGGCTAATAGGTTTTTAAATTGTCACAAAAATTACTATTAGTCAACATAAAGTATGTGTCTGTGACATTTGCGATCTAAGAGACAGATATGACTAACGTAAACGTAGAAGTTCTAGTAAGTAGTTCATATTGACTTCATAGAGGCTAGGCGATATGTAGCATTTTTATTAAATCTATGGACACTTATGAACAATAGCCTATAGGCTACAGCTGTTGAGACTGCCGTTGGTATTAAATTAAACTAAAAAGAACCACAAACAACTAGAGAGGAGATCCGATCAGGAACAGTTGAGTTTGAGTATAACCATTTCTCCAGCTCAACCTATTTGTGAGGCCAATTGAGTAGTGTGCAGGGTGACTCTTATCTTTCATATATTTCTTCAATTGTGTAACTCCTCAGCTGCTTCAGTTACACTGCTTCAACAAAGCTCAAATATTAGTCTTATCACCTTCAGTCAGATAGCCTTAAAGAATGTGGCAAGCAGTCACAAACCTAAGAATTGAAAATAAAAAAGAACCACAAACAAGTAGAGAGGGGTTCCGATCAGGGAAGGTTGAATTACGTTTGAGTTTAACCATTTCTCCAGCTCAACCTACTTGTAGAGCGGACTGAACAGTGTGCAGAGTGACTCTTATCTTTCATACAAATCAAATTAAATGTTATTTGTCACATGCGCCGAATACAACAGGTGCAGACTTTACTGTGAAACTCTTAATTACGAGCCCTTTCCCAACAATGCAGAGTTAAAAAGGAAGAAAAATGTGTGTGTGTGTGTGTGTTGGAATGTCAGTGTAGTATGTGTGAGTGTGTGGGTAGAGTCTGAGTGTGCATAGAGTCAAGGAAAGATAGTCAGTGCAAAAAACAGGGGGTCAATGTAAATAATCTGGGTAGCCATTTGATTAACTGTTCAGCAGTCTCATGGCTTGGGGGTAGAAGCTTTTCAGGAGCCTTTTGGTCTCAGACTTTGTGATTCTGGTACTGTTTGCCATGCGGTAGCAGAGAGAACAGTCTATGACTGGGTGGCTGGAGTCTATGACAATTTTTAGGGCACTCCTCTGACACTGCCTGGTATAGAGGTCCTGGATGGCAGGGAGCTTGGCCCCAGTGATGTACTGGGCCATATACACTACCCTCTGTTCCACCACTACGTCATGATTGACAGGTGGCCAAAAACACTTGTTTAATTTCTTCAATTGTGAAACTGCTCCGCTACTTTAGTTACAGTGCTTCAGCCAAGCTCAAATGTCAGTCTGTCACCTTCAGTCATTTACATTTACATCATTTAGCAGACGCTCTTATCCAGAGCGACTTACAAATTGGTGCATTCACCTTATGATATCCAGTGGAACAACCACTTTACAATAGTACATCTATATCTTTTTCTCTTTTTTTGGGGGGGGGGTTAGAAGGATTACTTTATCCTATCCCAGGTATTCCTTAAAGAGGTGGGGTTTCAGGTGTCTCCGGAAGGTGGTGATGGACTCCGCTGTCCTGGCGTCGTGAGGGAGCTTGTTCCACCATTGGGGTGCCAGAGCAGTGAACAGTTTTGACTATCAGATAGCCCTAAAGAATTTAGCAAGCAGTCACTTACAACTCTGAGAATGGAGCGGGTCATGAATTCATTGAAAGATTGAACTCCAAGTGGTGGAAAAAGTACCCAATTGGCATTCTTGAGTAAAAGTAAAGATACCTTAATAGAAAATGACTCAAGTAAAAGTGAATGACCTAGTAAAATACTACTTGAGTAAGTCTAAAAGTATTTCATTTTAAATATACTTCAGTATGAAAAGTAAATGTAATTGCAAAAATATACTTAAGTATCAAACTTAAAATTATAAATCATTTAAAATTGCCTATATTAAGGAAACCAGAAGGCACAATATTCTTGGTTTAATTATTTTTTTTTACAAATAGCCAGGGGCACACCACAACACAGACATCAAGTTTAGTGAGTCCACCAGATCAGAGGCAGTAGGGATGACCAGGATGTTCTCTTGATAAGTACGTGAATTTGACCATTTTTCTGTCCTGCTAACCACTTACAATGTAACGAGTACTTTTGGGTGTCAGGGAAAATGTATGGACCAAAAGTACATTATTTTCTTTAAGAATGTAGTCAAGTAAAAGTTGTAAAAAAAAACTACTTAAATTGTACTATAAATCATTTTTACACCACTGTAAAACTCTAAAGTTGTATCCTTGACTCACTCTAAATTGCCTCAGCCTGTTTGAAAGCTACTGTCCACTTAACAGCCACATACAGCCATTCCAACCACATAACATAATACTATGCTTCTCATGGTGTCAACTAAGTAGACAAAAGTGTGTCTGTTGTGTGATGTAATAAAAGACAAAATTCCAAAGATTTTATATATTCTTTTTCATTCATATTGGTAATCAGGAATGACTGCCCATTCTTAAAATGAATATCCTCTGAGCCTCATTTAGCATATAAAAACATATAGGCAAGTTTACTCAGTAGATTTGTGGCTACATGCCGAGTTTGTTTGCACATAGGATAACAAAGACGGGTGTGAGTGTCAATCTGCAACTTACACATTGCAGAATTGAAAGAGATAAGGGATATACTAATTGTAACCCCCTATAATATAGAAAAATTAACACATTTATGTATAGAACCAATATATCACCTGTAGAATAGTTTAGCATATCTATTTAAATTTCTCTCACAATAATTTTGCTTATTTCCTGCTGTCCCATTTCACAGACACTGACCAAAAATATACGGCCCCGAACAGATAGGCCGGGGTGACAAAAATTCCCAGGGCCGATTTCTGGTTCCAGTTCGCCCCGATGTGAAATCATGAATTTACTCATCAGAACATGAGCAGGTTACAAACAGCAATATGCAATACAACCAAACAATACAAATGA
This sequence comes from Salmo salar, assembly GCF_965601325.2. Taxonomy (NCBI): domain Eukaryota; kingdom Metazoa; phylum Chordata; class Actinopteri; order Salmoniformes; family Salmonidae; genus Salmo; species Salmo salar. The sequence continues at coordinate 21,715,861 of NC_138316.1, read as the reverse complement.
TACAGAAGATTTTACACTAAACTTGAAAAATATTCAGTTCTGAACTTCCTGAACGAACACATATCATAGTTGAATCTGGATTCGGATGTAAAAAAAAAAAAACAGAGACAAAAAAATGTGTGTACCGTACTGTTCCTTGAAAGTGTCAGTTCACTATAAAAATACACCAAAATAAAGAGCATTTTACAATAGAAATCAGTGTTGAGACTTGTGAGAAATACAACAACAAATGTGCTCCACATGTACACAGACTTAGAGGGAGAAACAGACAAGATATAAAATGCACCAGCAACTGAAGAGAACTGGAAGCCTCATCAATAGATTAGGACTGGTAACGGCTTTTAATGGATTTACATGTTGTCAGTATATTGTGGCTGGTCTTGTGTGCCTGACTCATAGGAGAGACTAGGTTGCGGCAGGTGAGGGAGCTGATCTTCTCTTCCCGCTGTGACTCTAGCACCACTATGTGGGCAATGGAGTAGCTGCACTCCTCACATGCAGAGCTCATTGACCGTAGACAAACAATGAAGCTCCTCACAGCACCTATCCCTCCCTACCCTTAGTCACCATGTAGATCTGAAAGGATCAAATAAGTCTGCGATATGGCAATAGCTCTACCTTGCCCTCTAAAAAACTAGATGGAATTGTCTTATTGCTTACTATCCAACAGTTTCAGATGTACATAAGTGCCAAGGTGTCAGATGATTTTGCCTTGAGCATCCCATTAATTTACTATCCTTCCCTCAACCCAAGCCATCTTTACTCACTCCAAATGGATCACAACTCAACTTCTAAAAACACATCCACTGCCACTTCAGTAGCAGATACAAAAATACATTACATGACATCATTAAAGCTTATAAGCCAGTAGGGGATGGCTGCTCTCCAGGATAAGTTGCATCATCTCCCTGTTCAGACATCAACGAAGAGGACGTGACAAAAATAAAGAGTATGAAAATTATCAAAAACTGTTTGTTTATCAATTCAGCTTATATTACAAGACTCCAAAAATAGACCACTTCATCGGTTAGTTAGTACTCAAAGAATTGTTTAAAAACTGTTCTTGGCTTTCTTAAAAAAAAAGGCCTCTTCATGTGAGCCTTGTGGCAAGGTTCATAGGTCAAAGGTTGAGGACGGGGACGTCAAAGAGGTCGCAGAGGCCCTCACTCTCATCCAGGTTATAGATGTAGTCATGGTCACCCGGGGGGGGAGAGAGGCGGAGGAGTGGAGAAAACACTGGTAGAGGGATATAAACATAACTGGAATCATCAAGTCAAAGTACAGGGGGTTTATAACACAATCCGTTTTAGACTCTTACCTTCTGACGCCATAAGTTCCTCTAGTAGATCTGCACTCACCATCTCTACACACACACACACACACACAAAGAGGTGAGAGAGTGTCTGCTATACACAAAGTCACAATTTATCATTAACTTCAATTTCCTGAAATGCAAAGCAAGGGTCTGTTTGGATACATTTAAATCAAGTTTAAGACATGATACACATGCACACACAAGAGTCACACGCAGTACCTTTAGCAGAGTCAAACATGTCAGAAAAGTATTTGGGGAAATCCAGCACTGAAAAACACAAGGCACAATATAGACACCATACAAGTACATTAGAGGTTGTTTTTATAAGGTAGAGCCAATTTACACACTGTTTTCCTGTGTATGTTCATTAAACAACCAAAAATTAAAACAGTTTGCGCACACACACATTTCTATAGCAGGCAGGCTTTATACACTGTTTGTTGCCACACAGATGCTTCCTGTGTTACAGTGCATTGGGCATAGCCAGGGTTTTAATGTAAAAAAAACAAAAAAACACTGTGGTCGGAAGTGTGTGCTTACTAAAACAGATAAACAATGTACGTACAGTACCAGTCAAAAGTTTGGACACACCTACTCATTAATTATTTTATTTTTTTACTATTTTCTACATTGTAGACTAGTGAAGACCAACTATGAAGTGACACATATGGAATCATGTAGTAATCAAAAAAGTTAAATCAAAATATATTTTAGATTCTTCAAAGAAGCCACCCTTTGCCTTGATGACTGCATTGCACAGTCTTGGCATTCTCTCAACCAGATTCACCTGGAATGCTTTCCCAACAGTCTTGAAGGAGTTGCCACATATGCTGAGCACTTGGTGGCTGCCTTTTCTTCACTCTGTGGTCCAACTCATCCCAAAACAGGTCATCTGAAGCAGCACTCCATCACTCTCCTTCTTGGTCAAATAGCCCTTACACAGCCTGGAGGCGTGTTGGGTCATTTCCCTGTTGAAAAACAAATCAATAGTCCCACGAAGCGAAAACCAGATGGGATGGCGTATCGCTGCAGAATCCTGTGGTAGCCATGCTGGTTAAGTTTGGCTTGAATTCTAAATAAACCACAGACAGTGTCACCAGCAAAGCACCCCCACACCATCACACAACCTCCTCCATGCTTCGGGAACCACACATGCGGAGATCATCTGTTCACCTACTCTGCGTCTCCCCAAGACACGGCGGCAGGAACCAAAAAATCTCACATTTGGACTCACCAGACCAAAGGACAGATTTCCACAGGTCTAATGTCCACTGCTCATGTTTCTTTGCCCAAGTAAGTTTCTTCTTATTGGTGTCCTTTAGTAGTGGTTTCTTTGCAGCAAATCGACCATGAAGGCCTGATTCACACAGTCTCCTCTGAACAGCTGATATAGAGATGTGTCTGTTACTTGAACTCTGAAGCATTTATTTGGGCCGAAATCTGAGGTGCAGTTAACTCTAATGACCTTATCTTTTATTTTATTTAACTAAGCAAGTTAGTTAAGAACAAATTCTTATTTACAATGACGGCCTACACCGGCCAAACCCGGATGACGCTGGGCCAATTGTGCGCCGCCCTATGGGACTCACAATCAGGGCCGGTTGTGATACAGCCTGGATTCGAACCAGGGTGTCTGTAGAGACGCCTCTAGCACTGAGATGCAGTGCTTTAGACCGCTGCGCCACTCGGAAGCCCATCTTGCAGCAGAGGTAACTCTGGGCCTTCCTTTCCTGTGACGGTCCTCATGAGAGCCAGTTTCATCATAGCGCTTGATGGTTTTTGCGACTGCACTTGAATAAACTTTCAAAGTTCTTGACATTTTCCAGATTGACTGACCTTCATGTCTTAAAGTAATGATGGACTGTCATTTCGCTTTGCTTATATGAGCTGTTCTTGCCATAATATGGACTTGGTATTTTACCAAATAGGGCTATCTTCTGTATATCACCCCTACCTCGTCACAACACAACTGATTGGCTCAAACGCATTAAGGAAAGAAATTCCACAAATTAACAAGGCACACCTGTTAATTGAAACACATTCAAGGTGACTGCCTCATGAAGCTGGTTGAGAGAATGCCAAGTGTGTGCAAAGTTGTCATCAAGACAAAGGGTGGCTACTTTGAAGAATCTCAAATATATTTTGATTTGTTTAACAGTTTTTTTGGTTATTACATGATTCCATGTGTTATTTCATAGTTTTGATGTCTTCACTAGAAAATCGTAAAAATAAAGAAAAACCCTTGAATGAAGAGGTGTGTCCAAATTTTGACTGGTACTTTAAGCACGCGCGCTCGTGTGTGTGTGTGTGTGTGTGTGTGTGTGTGTGTGTGTGTGTGTGTGTGTGTGTGTGTGTAAGAGAGAGACCATTGGAATGCTAGCCCAGTGCCAAGGTTTATCTGCCTCCATCACATTGCTGCTTATGGTTGGGCGGTCAACCTTTGTCCTATCGTGATTAAGTACCCATAAAACATTGTAATGTACAATGGTATCGCCCCCTATTGGCCAACCCAACAATTGTACGGTTTAAAAAATTTTTTTTTATAAAAGACTGCTAAAAAAGGACAAAATATATATTGACAAAATATATCTTGGAGCCAACTCTTTTTCCGTAGTGTATTCTTCTCAGTTGGATCTGTGGCACGAAAGAGGTGTGTGCCGCTATTAGGTCTGGGCGACATTGCCACAAAATCATCTCTCGATTCTTTCAAACCTATGGGCAATTCACAATATATACCTTGATTTTTTTTTTTAAGTTCACTAAATAAGCTTTGTTGTACAATTAAAAGAGCAAATACACTGCATTTCAACCAGTCAGCAATAATCTAATGGATTCAGGTCTTATGAAATTATACCAAGGCTAAAAATACACCTTCCACAACCATACAACCCAATATTAACTTAATCTAAATAATTTAACCTGCTTTTTTGCAATAATCACTGATCTGGCTTTCAAGTCAGTTTATGAAAATTGCCTTTTTGTTACAAATTTTACCAGAACCATGCATAATGTACATTCACTAATAATGACTAACTTCTTGTAGCAGGCATTAACCTCTTGAGGATACCGTAGGATAGGGGGCGCCACAGCGCATTTTGAAAAGAAATCTTTCCCATTTTCAACGGCCTACTAATCAAACTCAGAAGCTAGGGCATGCATATACTTATTATATATGGATAGAAAACACTCTAAAGTTTCTAAAACTGTTTGAATGGTGTCTGTGAGTATAACAGAACTCAAATGGCAGTCAAAACCCCGAGACCGATTGAAACAGGAAGTGGAATTCTGAATTGTGGACTCGACTTCTCATCTTTCCTTATTAATCACACCGTTAACAATGGTTCAGTGAGCACTTCCTATTGCTTCCACTAGATGTCGCCAGTCCTTTCACAGTGGTTTGAGCCTTATAGAGTCAAAACTCAGTGAATGACACGAGTTTGAAATTGGTCACAGGGGATGGGCCATCACCATTATGACGCCGGCGGCCATGTCTGCCCCCACCTTTGGATACGGTTTTAAAGGCCATGACATCATCCCCCTCGAATCTTATTGGCTCTCTTGGTGTTACAGGCCCTGAAGATTTATTTTATACAACGTTTGACATGTTTGAACGAACCTACATGCGGGAGCATTGCATTTTATTCTGAACTTCAGCCCTGCGCTTGGAGAGAGCCATAGGACGCGCTACCAACATCAGGCTAATGGAACGTGAAGTATGGACTTTTTGACCGAAAATACATCTGTTGTGGACCTGGGATGCTTTCTGATGAAGACAACTAAAGGTAGGCGATTATTGACAATATTATACAAGATAAGATGTGACATGCGATTCTTTCCAAGATGGCGCCGAGCTCTGTATATTAGCTAATTTTCCGAGTATCGCATCTCCTTTTATCGCAAAGTGTGATTACCCAGTAAAGTTAATTTAAAATCTGGTATGACGGGTGTTCTCAAGAGATATTCATCTATAAATGTTAGATTGACAATATACATTTAAAAAATCGTTATAGGATAGTAATTTAGGGAAATGTAGCATTGTTTACCGGGACGCTTTTGAGGGGAAATTATGTAGTGAACCTCAGACAGAGATGTAAAATGCTGTTTTTATATATAAATATGACCTTTATTGAACAAAAGAATGCATGCATTGTATAACATGATGTCCTAGGGGTGCCATCTGATGAAGTTTGTAAAAGGTTAGTGCTGCATTTAGCTGTTTTTTGATTATATGTGATGCAAGTGGTTGGTCGGAAAATGGCTATGAAGCTGCTTTTTACGATGGACTCATCTAATATAATCTAATGATTTGCTTTTCCTGTAAAACCTTTTTGAAATCGGACGACGTGGGTCGATTCAGGAGAGGTGTATCTATAAAAAAAAAATATATATATATTTTTTTTAATTATGATTTTTTTTTTATGCTAATTGGCGATATGATTTTTCGCTGGATTTTGATCCCGGTGACGGGATGAGACGCTGAAGAACATTTACACAGGTCTCAAACAAATTAGACTGCTAGCAGAAAATTCTGCTAGCTGTACGTGGTACCACAATGCGTGCGTGACAAACTGAACATTCATTTTCCAGAACCAATGTTCATTGATACTCCTGTTTTAGTAGTGTCCGCTCTGCGAGCAACTTGAGGAGTTGAGACATAAAAAGGCTATCATTAGAAAGGTTAACTTCCACTATTACAGTAAAATAATGTCTCAATGTGTTTCAGTGTCCATATGACCCATTCTGTTGGACCAAAATTCAAATAACGAGTTGAAACCTGTTTGTCAGAGAGGAAGAAGTGATCTCTCATCTTTGTTATTCTGAGTGGCAGGGGAGGGGCTTGGTGTGTATGTGTAAATAGAGAGGAAGAGGCGGAGTGAGAGGTTTGACAAATGTTGACAAAACGTTTCTCTCGCAAAAATCTGTCCAAAATAAGCCCAATGCATTTCTATGGGCTTATTTTAGACGTAAGCTTGTCGCCTGCCTTCCCACCTTTGGGACAACGACTCCCATTGTCAGGGCAGAGACATGAGCATCTTGTCATGCATAATTAATATATATATTATAGATAGAGCCGGGACCAAAAAGACAAGCGCACATAAACACTCATAAAAAAATGATCCGCAATACAGGTATTTGGAATATCGCGCAAAAACATACATTCTAATTTATCCAATTCATTTCAAATCGCCCAGCCCTAGTCTGTGTGCCGAAGTGCAAGTGACAGTCAAGGATCCTCGCTGGCTGTGCGTCATGTGATGGGTTGTAAATGATCAAGGGCCCAGCTGCAGAGCATGCAATTCCGCTGTCCCCATAACTGGATAATTATTCAATAACTCACAAGTTTTGCCTAATCTTCCTCCCTTATTAGCCAAGGTTTCTTTCTATATGTTGTATAGGTAGGTTGGGGACTACATTGCTAATTATAGGCTATGGAAATTGGCCTACTCTACACATTTCTTTCTTAAGCTTTGCACAGCTGTAAGTTCTTTTGACTTCTCATTACATTTTTCCATATTGATATTGTTTACTCAATTTGACTTGTTGTTGCCTGTAACATATGTTATTTAAAATAAACCTGTGATAGAGAAGAATCGCCTATAGACTGCATTTGAAAGCTGCAACTTTAGGATGTTAAACACTTCATTAGAATAGCCTATTTGGTAAATAGTATTTATAATTTTAACTTCATGCTTTTGATAGGCTATTTTAATTAGTGGGATTTGGCTTTTAGCCGTTTGGCTCACAACGGAAAGAAGGAGGGTTGCATGCATTACTTTATAGAAGACTAAGCTTTGTCCAACTGTAAGGTTTGTTCAAACTACTCATTAGATTTGTCTATCTTGTTATTGTTTGTTCTACCTCTTTCATTATTACCTTAGGCCTATCATGTTTTAAGGTTTTTCAAAAACAACCTAAAACTTTGAGAATTTATCTAACGGCGTTCTAAGCTAATTGTTTGATCATGAAGTAGCACGGCGGGAGGAGAAAGCCAGCATGCATAAAAACTTAAGTCATATTCATATCAAATGGAGAGAAGAGACAACATTTGACTTTTAAAATAATTAGACACCGGAGTGTCCTCTATGAAAAATAAAATAGGCTTTGGCTTTATACAGCATCTTTCACATCACAATGTCATCACCGTCGACGCTGGCTGTCAATAATCTTCGATATCCGATACTATCGTAATATCGCCCAACCCTATTGCTGCTACCCCACAACATGCGCACACACACACAGATACATTGAATTCTAACTCACAGTCAGATGAATCGGATTTGATTGGTTCAAAGACAGTCACGTTGTTGTCCAACGAAGCAGAAGACTGGAGGGATCGGGTGTCCAATGATGGTGGTTGTGGAGCAGGTTTTTCAGTGCTGGAGGTGTCTGGTAGGTAGAGGTAGAGAGAGAGAGGTAGAGGTAGAGGGAGATAGAGGTAGAGAGAGAGAGAGAGAGAGATGGACACAGAGGTAGACATGGGACAATTCAATGATATTGTATTGAGAGTTTAGCAGACAAAACATTTTCATAGAGCATGAGAGATATAACAGTGAGGTCACCTGATGGCTTAGCTGCTGAATGTGCTTTAGGCTTGCCGGTGGCCAGACACTGGGTGGTCTTGACAAATGTGTGAGTGGGTGTGTTAGTGGTTGTGTCTGCAGAGGCTGCAGCAGACTTGGCGTTCTGCAGCATTTCCTCAGGGGGCGGGACTGGCAGCACCACAGGTGTTGCGTTAACTGGGTCCTTGTTGATGAGCAGAACATCAATGGGCCCAGCAGCACTCATCAGATGGATCTGATACTTCCTCGGACCGTTTTCAACCTAAAAGTGGAGACAAACACACACACACTTACTTTCACCCTGAGAAGACTGACAGACTGACTAGGGGGAGGAGGTGGCAGAAACAAATCCAACTTACAGCTTCAGGTATGGGCACCTCCAGCTGCGTACCAGAGGGAGCACGCACCGCCAAGAGGGTATCACCTTTGAAGCAGCTGCAGATGTCCTCATGATTAACATAGGCCAGAGTTGGTCAGAGTTAAGGTCAGACACACACCTTAACAGAGTATTATAACAGTATTAATGCTGGCAAGTGTATCCTCTGCTATTGTACAGACAAGACAGCACTGCAGCTCTTGTCTAAAAGTTTCTACTGGTGTGGACTGTGGACTGACATGGATACCTATGTAAGGTTAGGTTGGGGTAACAATTTAGATGTTGGTGTAGGTATGAGTATGTGGGTACATAGTAAGGATATGGACTATTGTGTGTGTCCTCGGTCACATTCTTGATGCTTTGTTGGACCCACACCCTCTGCTGGTCCAGCTCACTTTCCCTCATATCCAGATCTTCAAGCTCCGACTTCAGGTCAATCAGCCTGTCACCAATCTCCCTTGTGTTACAGCCTGGGCCAGCTCCCCTTAGACAGATAGTGCAATGAAATGTAAGCACATACTGTGTGCATACCTACAAACATACAAGCGCGCGAACATACACACACACTCACTTCCACTGAATACTGTTCTTTGACTTCTTCTCGATCAGGCCAATGCCCTCCAGTACATTGGTGATGTCATAGATGCGCCTCTTCTGTCTGACGGCCAGGGTGTCTGCTGCCTACAAGAGCAGGAAAAACGACATTACTCACAACACAACTGTCAAAGGTCACCATCTCTGATCAGAAGCAAAATAACTTAATGAATGATTTTAAAATGCAAGCACCCAAATGTCCCTATCTAGGCTATTTTCCTTAGTGGGATGCATATCTAGTGTGGGGTTAATAACAAATCACAAAGGTCAGAGCCTGTGAGACATATCACTGGATGGGTCATAGCCCTGATAGCCAATAATAGGAAAGGTCACAACCCTATGAGCCTATCAGAGGGGGGACTAAACAATGTGGACAATAATGACAGACCGTGACAGAGCCACCCACTGAGCGATGAGACACGGCTTGTCTCTTTTGCACACACACTCTTTCTGTGTTTTACCCTCTTATTCCTTGAAATTCTTACTGACAGTAACCTAGATAATGTAACAGTTTAACACTTAGTTTTATATTAGAGTTTACGCTTCTATTTTATTTTAGAGTGTAAATCATCATGATCACAGTGCATGTGTAATTGCCGGCTTTTGGCAAATAAAAAAATTAAAATCAGATAAAATTGTTGCTGGTCAAATTGACTGGGAGAAAAAAACAATCCCATTACAAATAATACTTTTTATTCATTGATGAAAATAACAGTTGATGAAAATACATTTGACTGTCATGCTTATCGGTCTATAGGCTAAAGCTGCAATATGTAACTTTTAGAACAGACCAAATTCACATAGAAATGTAAGTTAAAGCTCTGTCATTATTGAAAGCAAGTTTAAAACTTCTTAAGGCTAGGGGCACTATTTTCATGTCCGGATGAAAAGTGTGCCCAAAGTAAACTGCCTGCTACTCAGGCCCAGAAGCTTGGATATGCATATAATTGGTAGATTTGGTTAGAAAACACTAAACTTTGTCTGTGAGTATAACAGAACTCATTTGGCAGGCGAAACCCCGAGGACAAACCATCCAGGAATTTTTTTGTTGTTGAGGTGACTCTGTTTTCAATCGGTTTTCTATGGGAACCTAGATTTCTGTGGCACTTGGTTGCAGTTCCTATTGCTTCCACTAGATGTCAACAGTCTTTAGAAATTGGTTGATGTTTTTCTTTAGAGAAATGTAGAAGTACGGTTATTCAGAACAAGGGTCCAGCCTAGTGCTCTCTAATGTTTTGATGCGCGCTCCAGGTCACACGCTTCACGTTATTTTTATTCGGTATTGAACACAGTTTATCCAGTCTTACATTTTATCGATTATTTACGTTTTAAAATACCTAAAGTTGGATTAGGAAAGTTATTTGAAATGTTTCGACAGCGTTTACAGGTAACTTATTAGATATTTTGTAGTCATGTTGCACGAGTTGGAACCGGTGTATTTTCTGAATCAAATGCACCAAATAAATTGACATTTTCGGGCTATAACGACAGAATTTATCGAACAAAAGGACCATTTGTGATGTTATGACTTTTGTGTCGTGCCTGGCGGGTTGAAATGTGATTTTCATGTGTTGGTATGCTGGGTGCTGTCCTCAGATAATTCACCGTAAAGCCTTTTTGAAATCTGACACTGTGGCTGGATTAACAAGAAGTTAATCTTTAAACGGATGTATAACACTTGTATGATTTATGAATTATTATTGTGAGTATTTCTGTTTTTGAATTTGGCGCACTGCTATTTCACTGGGTGTTGTTAAATCAATCCCCGCGAAGTTAAGAAGTGGTAGATCTGTTCTATGTGCGGTATTTCTATGCTTCCTGTTCTTAGTTTTGTACACCAGCTTCAAACAGCTGAAAATACAATATTTTTGATTATGGAAAACATATATCATAGCGGTTTAGATGGTAGAATGATTCTCCACACGATACTTGCTTGTTTTGTAACATAAATTGAAATAAGGCAAACAATTAGAATTTTTGCAACCAGGAAACAGGGGATTGATTTCTGCATAGTGCAGCTTCAATGTACAACATTTTGTGGAATTAAATTGGGAAGTGTGTATTTTCGTTAGTCGTCATGTAGCTTATTTATTACACGTGCACAGCATACAGAGCCCATTTTTTTACGGAATACCACTTGTCAGACAGCGCTAGAGCTGCTGCTGCAGATCCTCCGCTCGTTGCTTCTGGAGTGCCATTGCGCAACAATTCTAAATGCAATCACATGTTAAAAACGGTTTTGATGGTGATGATTATAAATAGCTACTATTGCTTTATTTCTCAACTAGTAATTGAAGCATGCCTTGCATTCGCCATTTATTGAGATACTTCGGGATTTTGGCAATGAGGCCCTTTATCTACTTCCCCAGAGTCTGATGAACTCGTGGATACCATTTTAATGTCTCTGCTTGCAGTTTGAAGGAAGTTGATAACTAGTGCTAGCACATTTGTTAACTAGCGTTACCATAAACACTGGAAGTATATTGTGTCTGCTAGCACATAGACTTCCAGTCATTGCGCTAACACTAGTTAACGTTAGCATTGGCTCGCAAAACTACCTCCAACTTCCTTCATACTGGACACAGAGACATAAAAATGTTATCCACGAGTTCATCTGACTCTGGGGAAGTAGATAAAGGGTTGTCAAAATCCCGAAGTATCCCTTTAAGCATTACACTGTTAGTCTACACCTATTTCATGTTAATTGAAATCTTCCCGGACACATTTTTCTAACGGAAACCCTGGTGTGGGTGTCTGTGTGCATGTCATATTCCACATGCATCTCCTTGGAGTTTGTTGCACATCTGTTACAACACAATGCAGCAATATCAACCAAACCACGCAGTGCTCAGACTTATATATGTTAGAAGATTAGACTTTGCGATGATACTAAAACATAAACAAACCATATCTAACAATTCTTACAGTCAGACAGTCAAAAGGGATGCAGCCCATCACTCACTACTTTGAGATCGAGCACCCCGTCCTTCGCTTCCTGCAGCAAAGTAACGAACTTCGTGGTGAGAAGTCCGAGGCTCCTCTCGTGTCTCTGAGACTGGGGAGCATCGGAACCTTCCAGCTCGGTTCGGCTCACCTCCAGCTCCATAACCAGTCTGAATCGGTTGGATGATATAGTGAATGGGAGGTTTCCCTAAATTCTGTAAAGCACTGGGCCTATGCCCACGACCGTCCTAGTCCAGTGCAACCGCAGGGATAGTTGCAACCCTGGGAAGGCTGTGCCAACTACGGGGTCAGTGGTCAGTACAGTTCGTCTCCCCGTGAGCCAGAACACAGTAAGCAGCCACCCAGCAATGAGGTCCTGTGCTCCAGCCGTTGGAGGCGGGCTGAAAGCTGGGATGGTTTCAAGCGTAGGGAGCGTCTGTAAAGTGAGGACACCACGGGAAAGTGAAACGAAAAATACACAACTACTCATTGTACCATAACCTGCTGTATGCATTACATACGGAGACTAAACTACAATAGAGTAGCTAGCTATATCTCTTAGAGTTCCTACTCCAATTTGATTTAATCAGATTGTGTAGGAGTGCAAAATACCAAGTCAGCAGTAAATGCAAGCCGTTTTCGATTAGACCTCTGCCACTGGATTGGCTTGGCAACTTTGGCCAACCACCCATAGTTACGTTAGCTAGCTACAGTAACGTTAGTTAGCACAACGTTAGGTGGCACAATAACTAGCTAGTCAGCTAGTTAACTCACCCGATTATCAGCAGACTAGCTAACGTTAGCTAGCTACAGTACAGTAAGTTACCTAGTTATCTCCTGTCACGAGCGTCCTGATGAATGCTCAGATGTACTTACCAATGAGTTGTCCTCAAAGCAACATTCCAACACTGGAATGCTATTCAAGTTGAGTTTGTTTCATCGATATATTGTAAGCAAGCTATCACGCAGGGCATTTACTTAACTAATATTCGAAAGGCAGTTTTAAAACTCCCTCCTACTGCATCTTTCATCCAACAGAACCAATGCATTTTCTTCCTGTTAACTAATGTCTCGCGTACAGCGAACTTCACGCCGAAGGATGCATGAAGCGGCGCACCAGATTTTCATCTTAGCCAATGAAATCACGTTAGTGCTAGGGAGCGTCACACATAAAAGAGTGTCATGATACTGTGCTAATGAAACTATATTGTAATGTACAGTGAGTGTACAAAACATGAAGGACACCTGCTCTTTCCATGACATAGACTGACCAGGTGAATCCAGGTGAACGCTATGATCCCTTATTGATGTCACTTGTTAAATTCACTTCAATCAGTGTAGATGAAGTGAAGGAGACTGGTTAAATACGCTTTTTTAAGCTTGGAGACAATTGAGACATGGATTGTGTGTGTGCCATTCAAAGTTTGAATGGGCAGGACAAAATATTTAAGTGCCTTTGAACAGGTTATGGTAGTAGGTGTCAGGCACACCGGTTTGTGTCAAAAACTGCAACCCTGCTGGGTTTTTCACGCTCAACAGTTTCCCGTGTGTATCAAGAATTGTCCACCACCCAAAAACACATACAGACAACTTGACACAACTGTGGTAAGCATTGGCGTCAACATGGGCCAGCATCCTTGTGGAACGCTTTTGACAACTGGCAGAGTCCATGCCCCGACGGGGGGGAGTTTTGTACACTCAGCCAGGGGCGAAAATCTGATATCAACTTTGGAAGGGGACAATTACATGACATTTTCTCAAGAGCAATTCCTGAGGGGGACACCAAAAGTAGTGCTGTAACACATAGCCTACATTGTAATATGGTAAATGTATATTGAGGAACCAAAGAAATAAGGTGTTTGCCGTACTCCTAACTACCGGTACCCAAAACTACACAACTAATCACAACAGCAATACCATTGCCTTTAACAAATCTTAGTTCAGTCACCAGTTTAAGTTGAGAGTGGGGGTATCCATGGCATTTTCCAAATATGTTCCTATTTTACAAGTCAAAAAAATTGAGAACCTTTTATAATGTTGCCAAACAAAGACTCAACAAACTTACCTGAGACTCCCTGTCTCTGCCAGTCTGTCACTGCATATCTGTCCCCAACTCTGCTGTCTGTGTGCCATCTGTTGCCTGCTCTGCCTAATGACATCATTGTGAAACATTTCCATTAGAATTTCATTTCTTTCTTATGAACATTTTATCAACTAGTCTTTGAGATATTAGGCTACTAGGGTTCTTACTTTGCGTTTTGGTGTACTGAAAAATACTCCGATGTCCGCCTTTTATTTTTCTGCCATTTTTCTACCTGGCTGGCTGGCTACACACACACACAGTGTGTAGGTTATTTACAGTAGGAGATGGGCTTCTATCATCTTATCTTTTATCATTCTATGTGGGCTTCGAGCTAAAAGGTAGCTAGCAAATGTGAAACGGATTAAAATGACAAGAGCTGACAGCTGTATGAGTTCACCATTTACACAACATATGCTGCAACCTTTTGTAATTTTAATTGTTTGTTTCATATTGGCTGGCTTCCAACAATAGCTGAATTTGCAAAGCTAGCGAGCACCAATTCCGTTTCAGTGGTGTTTGCTATAATCTTTGCTACCCGGGTTAAATAAAGGTGAAATAAAATAAATAAATAAAAGTTCCCTTGCGACAATTTAGCTTTTGCAACGAGACCATTAAATATATTTAAGACAATGGTAGAAGAGAGTGTAGTTCTGTTCAGTTTGGACTTCAGTTTATCGCTAACCTTATCACAGGGACTTTGAAGCACTAACTTACATCATCTGCATGCTGATCTTGGAATAAATTGACGATAGCAAAGATTCCATCTTTGACGATGCCACATAAATGGAATAATTACTAGCTAGCTTAATAGTTAATATTTGCCCGCTAGCTCTGCATATTCAGCTAGTGTGTGTGCGCGATTGACTGGATTAACCTCACGTCAGTTACGTTCATTGAGTGCCTTTCAGAAAGTAGATACGACCCCTCTGTTACCTTGCCAACTAAGGAACTGGCATTGGATCAAACCATTGTGAGGCAAAGGGTGGGGGGGTCGAAATCTTTTGAAACTTAAAAACGCGCTATTAAGTGTCTATAATCAGCACAATTGCTTTCATTGCGTATTATTAATATTATTTAAATTACATAGTTATGTTTCAGTGATATATTGGGGGGGACAAATCATATTCTTCCCAGGATGGGGGGGGTCGTGTCCCCCCCGTCCCCCCCGGGATTCTCCGCCCCTGCACTCAGCGTATATTGACCCAGTGTCTTGAATAAAATACGGTATAAGAATGTCTTTCAGAACTATGTCAAGATGACATTTACATTTTTGGAACAATGTAGAGATTGACCAATAACCCATACACCCACAGACAAGTTTAAAAGCAGAAATAATTTTGACAAGTCAAGGACTCTTTTCCACAACTTTGCAAAGCCCCTACCCTCTATGAGTCACTCATGTGTAAGGAGATTAGCCTAAAAACATGTCACTTCGATACAGATACGACTTTTCCGTAACAGGTTAGGAGAATTAGCATAGCAGTTTAGGAGAATTAGGTTAAGTTTAGGAAAAGGGTTAGGGTTAGCGAAAATGCTCTCCTAACATTCTACAAAAAGTCACTTGTACTGAAGTGCCGTGTTTTTAGAGAGTATCCGTGTGTATGATTGAAATGACCAGAAATCATGGGTACCAGAAATCTCCAAAAGTCCCCACAAGGACAGTAAAACAAGGAAAATTCTCCCTCGTGGGGATATTTCCCAGGTCCCCACGAGGACAAAGCCTATTTTAGGCATAGGGGTTAGCTTTAGGATTGGGGTTACAATTAGGGTTAGGATCAGAATTAGGTGTGTGTGTGTGTGTGTGTGTGTGTGTGTGTGTGTGTGTGATGCAGAAAATGATGCAGAAAAATTAATCCATGCTTTTGTTACTTCTAGGTTGGACTACTGCAATGCTGTACTTTCCGGCTACCCGGATAAAGCACTAAATAAACTTCAGTTAGTGCTAAATACGGCTGCTAGAATCCTGACTAGAACCAAAAAATTTGATCATATTACTCCAGTGCTAGCCTCCCTAGACTGGCTTCCTGTTAAGGCAAGGGCTGATTTCAAGGTTTTACTGCTAACCTACAAAGCATTACATGGGCTTGCTCCTACCTATCTTTCCGATTTGGTCCTGCCGTACATACCGACTCGTACGCTACGGTCACAAGACGCAGGCCTCCTAATTGTCCCTAGAATTTCTAAGCAAACAGCTGGAGGCAGGGCTTTCTCCTATAGAGCTCCATTTTTATGGAATGGTCTGCCTACCCATGTGAGAGACGCAGACTCAGTCTCAACCTTTAAGTCTTTACTGAAGACTCATCTCTTCAGTAGGTCCTATGATTAAGTGTAGTCTGGCCCAGGGGTGTGAAGGTGAACGGAAAGGCTGGAGCAACGAACCGCCCTTGCTGTCTCTGCCTGGCCGGTTCCCCTCTCTCCACTGGGATTCTCTGCCTCTAACCCTATTACAGGGGCTGAGTCACTGGCTTACTGGTGTTCTTCCATGCCGTCCCTGGGAGAGGTGCGTCACTTGAGTGGGTTGAGTCACTGACGTGGTCTTCCTGTCTGGGTTGGCGCCCCCCTTGGGTTGTGCCGTGGCGGAGATCTTTGTGGGCTATACTCGGCCTTGTCTCAGGATGGTAAGTTGGTGGTTGGAGATATCCCTCCAGTGGTGTGGGGGCTGTGCTTTGGCAAAGTGGGTGGGGTTATATCCGGCCTGTTTGGCCCTGTCCGGGGGTTTCATCGGATGGGGCCACAGTGTCTCCTGACCCCTCCTGTCTCAGCCTCCAGTATTTATGCTACAGTAGTTTATGTGTTTAGGGTCAGTCTGTTACATCTGGAGTATTTCTCTTGTCTTATCCGGTGTCCTGTGTGAATTTAAATATGCTCTCTCTAATTTTCTCTTTCTTTCTTTCTCTCTCTCGGAGGACCTGAGCCCTAGGACCATGCCTCAGGACTACCTGGCATGATGACTCCTTGCTGTCCCCAGTCCACCTGGCCGTGCTGCTGCTCCAGTTTCAACTGTTCTGCCTGCGGCTATGGAACCCTGACCTGTTCACCGGACGTGCTACCTGTCCCAGACCTGCTGTCCCAGACCTGCTGGAACCCTGACCTGTTCACCGAACGTGCTACCTGTCCCAGACCTGCTGTTTTCAACTCTCTAGAGACAGCAGGAGTGGTAGAGATACTCTCAAAGATCGGCTATGAAAAAGCCAACTGACATTTACTCTTGAGTTGCTGACTTGTTGCACCCTTGACAACTACTATGATTATTATTATTTGACCATGCTGGTCATTTATGAACATTTGAACATCTTGGCCATGTGCTGTTATAATCTCCACCCGGCACAGCCAGAAGAGGACTGGCCACCCCTCATAGCCTGGTTCCTCTCTAGGTTTCTTCCTAGGTTTTGGCCTTTCTAGGGAGTTTTTCCTAGCCACCGTGCTTCTACACCTGCATTGCTTGCTGTTTGGGGTTTTAGGCTGGGTTTCTGTACAGCACTTTGAGATATCAGCTGATGTAAGAAGGGCTATATAAATACATTTGATTTGATTTGTGTGTGTGTGTGTGTGTGTGTGTGTGTGTGTGTGTGTGTGTGTGTGTGTGTGTGTGTGTGTGTGTGTGTGTGTGTGTGTGTGTGTGTGTGTGTGTGTGTGTGCGATACCTCTGCATCCTACAACTGGATCAGAGGCTAGAGGTGTGATGGTCAAACACAAAGGGGCACAGGGTGGGGAAGGGCTAAGAGGGGGCATCTCCCTTTCAAAATGACAGCCTGACCTATTTCTGTCTACCGTGGTTATGAACCCACAAAGAAGCCTTCCCAGGCGGCCCAGCCCAGACAAAGAAGACTGGAGTGGGACAGCTAATTGGGGTAGCATCCCCCTCACCCCAATTCAGCATGGAGGCCAAAACGTGGAAATGCTTCAAGATGCAGGGGCAGCACAATAAAATACTGTAGGACTATTTAGTTCAGTTTAATATATGTCACTTAACAGATCATTTTTATCCAGAGCGACATGTATGACAGAGTGCATCATTTGTTTTTATTTGTATTTGATCTTTGTGGGAATTGAACCCACGTTGTTCACATAATATAGACCAGTTATGGTCAGAGTATTGGATCAAGCTAAGGTCCAAATTATTTAAATCCTGGAGAGACAACCCTTGATGCATTGGTTGTGTGTGTGGAAACGGGTGCATTGGGGGTCAGGGACAGCCGTATGCTATGAATGCACAATGAACAACATGAAAGCCCAGGCCGCTGTGCTGTCCCTGCACTGTTGGGGGGGGGGGGCATTGTTTGACAGACAAAAGGCTAACGGTGCCCAGAACACCCCACAGTACATTTGCCCCCCTTGGAACAGAGGATGAGAGACTAGGGGGGAACAAGGGTATCTGGAGAGTACACCCAACCAGATGCCCCCCCTTCTCCTTCCAAAACCAAAACTAGAATTTCCCACCTCACATCCCCATCCTAAAGAGACAACAGCACAATGAGAGGGCCTCTTCCTCGCAATAAAATAAGAATGCGCCGGAATATAAAGAAGGAGAGAAATTTGAGAGCGAGTATGAGAAAGTGGGGTAAAGGATTGAATGTGATTTCTATGATCTTGTAGGAGCTGATGGTGGGTGACTAATATTCCAAGACAGAAGAACACAACACACCAGTTGTCATACTAAATATGTCATACCCTCTCCTCAAATCCATTTAGATTTTTCCCAAATTTACTTTCTCTGTTTTATTTTTCCTGGTTTCAGATTCAGTTATTTACTCTCAAACTTCCAATTATTTATAGAGAAACATCAACATTGAATGTTCTGAGTCCATGTCAATGCATCAATCAAATCAAAAGGAAAAGAAAGAAAGTAACAAATGTAGATTTTTTTGTGTATATTCCTTTTTTGTGTAGATTCCTTTAATTGCACACCTAAGGCCTCATTCTGACCTGAGTTAATCCATAAATTGAATGTTATTTATTTTTATGCACTTTTCTCTCTATGCATATTCTGACCTTGAACTTAAACATGAAAATAGCATGCTATTCACGCTGCTTTTCTTTCAAGGTGAAGAAAGAAAATAAGGTGTGTCGGACCGGGGTGACTACAGATAAGCCCTATTCTGACCTTGACTTATTTCCCTCATAATTCCACCACCTTTATGCACGAGGAAACCATGTATAAGGTCGAGCAAACTGGCTAACTGGCTACACAAAGTGATGGACAAGAGCGCACCACACAGACAGGCATTCCCATGCTGTTGCTTCTTCAAAAAGTTACTAGAAATACCAATCACTGATGCATTATTTTCATATCTTGTGAGAAACTTGTGTAGATCAATAGATTTTCTAAAAAGTTCAATTCAACACATTTTGAACATTGTTGAATTCCGTATTAATGTCGGAACCTACTTGATAGTCTGGTAAAGTGCCACCCTGATTCACCTCCTTGCACAGTTATCACAATTTGTTGGTTGGGAAAGTACTCCACTCAAAAGGTTTTGTTAAAACACAAGTCAGTATAGACTATGAAGGCTGTAGGGGAGAACGGGACTGGGGTTGCGGTTGTCATGCTTTTTACTCTTGTGTGTATTTTCAAGCACCAATATCTCTTACAATAGTCTTTTCAACATTAATAGAAAGACCGAGGTCTTGGGTTGAAATGGGGACCATTTTTATCCTCCTTATTCAAACATGGAGTTATTATCAGGTTTGAATGTCACACAGAATGGGGTTGGTTGTCACAATGTTCACTAGTAGCATATTCCTTTTGTAACAAGACATTTTAAGCAATAGCCTATACCATGCAGTCTTAGAAATAGCCTTTCTTTGATCGAACAATATTCCTAACAAAATTCAGGATTTTATTCATTGAGAACAACATTTTGAGTAAATTTGTGTGTGAATGCGTGTGTTTGCACATGCATTTTTGCGTGTGTAGGTGTGTGACAGGAAAAATATGTGTGTGAGAGAGAGACAATGAAGGGTGCTCTTTATAGCACAAGCCCAGAATGGAGCTTGGGATTTATTGTATACTGGCAATGGCAATATCCATGAATAATGTAGTTAAGGATCATATCACCTCCACCTTATTCGACACCCTAGGCCCACTACAATTTGCATACAGCCCCAACAGATCCACGGACGACGCCTTTGCCATTGCACTGCACACACCCCTCACAATACACTTAATTTGAACTAGCTAAATCCTGTGTAACAACTACTAATTACATTGTACTTAGGCAAACATTAGGGCTCCGGCAGCCGTCTGTAGACAATATGTATAGTACTGGTGAAAGAACGCTGGTCTGTGGGGTTCCAACTGAAGCAGTGCGCATTTCAGAGAGGGTGTTGCCAACTCGTACCTGCTGAGACCTATCAGTTAGGAAGTTGGTGATCCATGTGATAAGCATAGAATCAAGTCCGAAGTCTCATCTAAGTCTGTCGCGAGGATAAACGGATTGATTGTGTTAAATGCAGAGGAGAAATCTTCGAACATGATATGCATGTTTTTGCTGCCCTTCAAATGCATGTACATCTTTTCCTCTCTCCGACCGGAATACAAACTGGAGGGGGTCAAGGAAGTGTTGGTAGAGTAAAAATAAAGCAAACATTGAATATCCCTTTGAGCATGGTGCAGTTATTAATTACACTTTGGATGGTGCATCAATATACCCAGTCACTACAAAGATTCCTAACTCAGTCACTGGAGAGGAAGGAAACTGCTCAGGGATTTCACCAAGAGGCCAACGGTGATTTTAAAACAGTTACAGAGTTTAATGGCTGTGATAGGAGAAAACTGAGGATGGACCAACAACATTGTAGTTAATCCACAATTCTAACATAAATTAAAGAATACAAATATTCCAAAACAAGCATTCTACTTTTTGGGGTTACTGTATTGTTTCTAGATATTACTGCACTGTTGGAGCTAGAAACAGTATTTCACTGCACCTGTGATAACATCTGCAAATCTGTGTACATGACCTATAAGCTTTGATTTTGCCTTTCCTAACCACTGTTCTTCTGCACCTGGATTGCTTGCTCTGTTGGGTTTAAGGCTGGGTTTCTGTAAAGCAGTTTGTGACAACTGTTGATGTAAAAATACTGGCCTGAGGATGGAGTTGTACAAGATTTCAGCCTCTTCTTTGGCAGGACAGTCTCAAAAGCCATACCACTTGGCATTTGGCATGAGGAGCAGCGAGTGAGGGTGAACTACCCATAGTCTCCACAAGGGAGCACTAGTTCTGCCAGAGCTAAGGAGATCATATTCTGTAATTCATTCATCTTCAGCAGTTACTAGGTCATGAAAAATATAACTACAGCAGTAAGTTTAACAATGTTTAACCCACCATTTAATGCCTTATCATCTGTGTTACCTTCTGTAAAGATCAGATATGGGAATGATCATTCAAGAAGTAGATGATTCAGTATGCTTTACCATGTATTTCGTCTTTATGTCCTTCAATGTGATGTCTTAGAATGATCTCCAACATTGATTTCAGGGGACAGTCTTGGGCCTTCCAGGTGAAGAATTTGTCACAGGTCAGATCTATTGTTGATGCTTTGTAATTCCATTTTTAAAATCATTCAATTGGTATTTCTATCACAGATAAATCCTTCTATATTATTTCAAAGTGTTTGTAAGGAAAATAACAAATGGTTAAAAACGTGATTTAGATTTTTTTAAATGTGACCAATTGATTTTATGTCCTATGATCCCTTAGCATCTATAACTCTTGTTTGAGGACAGGAGTCCCCGCACCAGACAAAACATGTATATAAACCTCAATATGAGTTTACTCAAAAGTCTTGCAGACTGACATTCAGCGTAGAGATAGGGTGCACACACAAAAAAATCCACATTTGTTCTTACTTAGTATCTACATTTATTTCATTCAATATATTTCTGGCCTCTGTTTAACAAATAGAGAAACATCAGATGCAGACACGGGTGGAATTGAAACATTTAAGCGAATGGATTGAAAGGCAATTTAACAAGAAACTCATAAACATCTCCACTCATAAAACTTTGTGTGTCCTTATCAGAGAAGAGTGACTTGTCCTCTGACATAGGCAGCAGTAATCATGTCTGGATCTTTTCTGGATTTCAGTCCCAGCCAGCAAGAAAGGCTAACCACAAGGGGTAATGAAAGCTAGAGGAGGCCCTGTCTAAACAGCTGGCTAGGAGGCCTCAGATGGCTTGTCCTCTTCTGACTGTGATGATTTTACTATTATTAAAGGGTGTGTAGAAAAGGACTGTGAAATCCTAGTGGCAAAGACACACCCCTTTACACCTTTGCCCTTTGTATCAATGAGACACTGATCGGAGTCACCTGAGAGGGAAAAGAGAGAGACGCAGGGCACTATTCAATCACATATAAGTACATGATCTGTGTTACTATTCTGTCAGATACTGATACATACACACATACTCAAACACGGACACAGTAACACACAGAGGGAAGATGGTGGGATGGGGGTTAGTAACGGTCACTGTGTCTCAGTTCTCCGCAGGCTAAAGAACAAGCACAGCCTGGGAGAGAGAGAGAGATTCTGTAGCACTACAGCGTAACCCCAGAGGTCACACACAGACCCAGGGGCTTAATAATAGTGCACACGCACACTTTAATAAGACCAGAAAACACACACTGAGGTATAACATTCAATAGTCAATGGACCATATTTAAACTTGTTCAATTTAGCCCAAGGGCTTAGGTTATGTATTGTTGGTGCTTGACTTGGACTGAAATAGGTAATCATTTTGTGTACTGGTACTGTTTACATTTAGGTGCAAGAGCTCCACAATACTTTTGAGCAAATATTCTATAAGATATTCTAAAATATTCTATTTCGGGGCGACAGGTAGCCTAGTGGTTAGAGCGGTAACCAAAAGGTTGCTGGATCAAATCACTGAGCTGACAAGGTAAAAATCTGTAGTTCTACCCCTGAACAAGGCAATTAACCCACTGTTCCCCGGTAGGCTGTCATTGTAAATAAGAATTTGTTCTTAACTGACTTGCCAGGTTAAATAAAATAAGAGGTGCAGAAGCTCAAGCAGTGAAACGTTTGAGGTGCCAGTACTCAGTTCCAGTGAGCTCTTGCCCAAGTCAAGCACTGTGTATTCAAATCGAATCAAATGTTATTTGACACGTGCAGAATACAACAGGTGTAGACCTTACAGTGAAACGCTTACTTACAAGCCCTTAACCAACAATGCTGTTAAGAAAATACCTTTAAAAAAGTAAGAGATAAAAAAAACAAATGATTAAAGAGCAGCAGTAAATAACAATAGCGTGGCTATATACAGGGGTTACCGGTACAGAGCCAATGTTGCGAGGGCACCGGTGTCGAGGTAATTGAGGTAATATGTACATGTAGGTACAGTTATTAAAATGACTATGCATAGATAACTGACTGTATTGTCTAACTATTCATGTAAAAGGCATAACATTCAATAGTCAATGTATAACATGCAATAGTCAATGGACCAATACATAGCCTTGGGCCTAGGCTATGTATTGTCTAACTCTTGACAACCTACCATGCATACATATGCATAGTGTACATGCATAGCGTCACCTTAATCATGCATCTTCAGGGGTCTTTTGTCAGAGACCCTTATAAAAACGCATGACTGATACTCACTTGTCTTTTTTTGTTTTTACCCTTTTACTGGCCTATTGAAAACTCAGGTCGACTATAGGCTACCATTTTCTCTGACACTCATCCACCTAATGCACATTGCCACCTAATTATACCACCCTCACATTCTTCACTGTCATGTTACATCAAACGTTGATTTGTTAAATGTTACGCCACGATGGAACAATGTTGGCAAATGTAGCCAATTCTTGGTAGGCCTAGTTGTCATATTTTCAGCGTTATACTTTTCTCGATGATTCAGAGCTCACCATAGTTGTTTTGCTGCCCGCTGGCATTTCGCTTGATTAACATATTGAGTAATTAATACATCGAAATGCCCGTCCTTGATATAACCGAGACACCGGCAGTAATTATTAATGCACAAATGTAGCCTATCAAATGAAACGCAATCTGGTGATGAACGTCAAAACAAAAGATCGACCACGTGACCAGAGAGCTCAGTTAGTAGTCATATGACCTGTAGTGCTTCTATATGCAGGGCATAGACACCGCAGTTGTTGCGTGCACAGGACTTCGAGTCAAGCGTTTGAGGACAACATTGTTGGCGCATTAGGCTAGTTTCGTCCTCGACATGACTATCATGTATTTTGTTAGTTTGGTGGTATATTTCCTTGCTGTTTCGTGTCTTACATGGGCTGACTACGTCCCTGACGAGGTAACCGGACTACCGGGAATGTCGTTTAAACCAAACTACCGGCAATGGTCGGGCTATTTGAAAGCTAGCCCTGGAAAGTTTCTCCATTACTGGTGAGTATCAGTAATGCCATACGTCGCCGCCTTGACTAACTAACAATTTATAGTTTGTTCTGGTTGGGGATGTTTTCAGGAACTCCAGCTCGTGCACAGCATTAGTTTACTACAATATATATCAGTGGGAATCGGTTTACTCAAAATAGGTGAAATAATAAATGAATCAACGTGTAACCGATGTGAAATGGCTAGTTAGCGGTGGTGCGCGCTAATAGCGTTTCAATCAGCGATATCACTCGCTCTGAGACCTGAAGTGGTTGTTCCCCGCGGCTTTTGTGGCGCGATGGGTAATTGTTGATGTGTGCAAGGGTCCCTGGTTCTAGCCCACGGAACCTACACTGTTACAAACGCATGGCATAAATAACCGTATTATCTTTTTAAGAAGTCATTAAATAAACTTACAAGTGGCTATTGCTCAATAGTATATTAATACATACAGTAGTTACTACAGAGACAACTGAAGCATGTTTTAACAAAAGACAACTTCAAATAGAAAGTCACAGGCAGAAGCGGAAAAGCTTCTGAAGCTGGACAAGATGATTGTTTATACTTGCTCTTTTGCTACTTCCTCCAGCATTGGTCATGCATGGTGTTGTAGTGTGTACCTTTCATTGAGAAGTTTAAGAGCATCCTTTGCCATAAGCTATGAGAAGTTAATGATTGACAAAATAACACATGACAAACTTTTATTCTAGTGTTCTATAGGTCACACGTATGCACACGTAAACATAATCAGCAGACACTGTTGTACCTGAGGTCTAGAATTAAGTGTGGAGTGCACCAAGTGTCTTTGGGTGCTCTCTATCTCCGGTTAACCTGGCCCTCTACCACCCTGCTTCCCCAGGTTTGTGACCTCACAGAGGGACCCACTGAAGGACCCTGTTGTACTGTGGCTGAATGGAGGGCCAGGCTGCAGCTCGCTGGATGGCTTTCTGTCAGAGAATGGCCCCTTCCATGTGAGTTCTCCCACACGTTACCTTTTCAGCATGATCTTAGCAGGACCTGTGGTTCAGTTTGCCTGTGTGTCCCAGTGTAACCTTATTGTATGCAGTGATTCTGAGTCCCACAGAGTAACAACATAATTTTGTCTCCCTCAGGTGAATGATGATGGGGCCACTCTGTATGAGAATAAGTTCAGCTGGAACGGGATCGCCAACGTTCTGTACCTAGAGTCCCCTGCAGGTGTGGGATACTCCTACTCTGACGACCAGAAGTACAACACCGACGACGACCAGGTGAGCTCATCAGGGTCTCATTCGGGAGAGTGAAATGCATTGAATAAATCAGACAATTATATACCTCTTGTCATAGGCATGTCTGTTATACACACTGTATTCCTATCTGAACGTCCCAGTGTTGTGCTCCACTGACAGTGATTCAGAAATCATGCAGTTCACTCTTCCTTACTGAATACTAAAGTAATAGTAACTGATTTATCTCCCCCTTACAATTAGGTAGCTGATGACAACTACCTAGCTCTGCAGAGTTTCTTTGCCAAGTTTCCAAACTTCACACAGAATGAGTTCTTCATCATCGGTGAGAGTTATGGTGGGATCTATGCCCCGACACTCAGCCAGCGTGTGGCCACAGGGACTGCAAAGATTAACTTCAAGGTGAGTTGATTCACACACCGACTTAATTGGAGTGGATTCCACTCTTACGCTCTCTGAAAATCTAAAGACTAAGCATAAGTTAAAAGCAATGCAATGGAATTCCAGCCTTTCCAACCACCTGTCAATGATCATGTAGAAAAGGCAGGAAAGGATGAAATGAATCCAATATGAATAACAATTATAAAGAACT
Organism: Salmo salar; assembly: GCF_965601325.2. Taxonomy (NCBI): domain Eukaryota; kingdom Metazoa; phylum Chordata; class Actinopteri; order Salmoniformes; family Salmonidae; genus Salmo; species Salmo salar. Next base: position 21,689,795 of record NC_138316.1, on the reverse strand, counting down.
CCTTTTAATGTGTTTTTCAGGGCTTTGCAGTGGGTAATGGCCTCAGTAGCTATGCCCTGAATGACCAGTCTCTGATCTACTTTGGTTACTACCACGGCCTCTTCGGAGAACAGTAAGAACGTGCAACACATTCACTCATGTGGGCCCAGACTGTTTTGCTATGTTTACATGACTAGGGATAACTCCTTTCGAAAGCCCCACAACGTATGTATAGGCCCACAATATGAATCCAAGCTTGTCTGATGCTTCTGTTACAAGACATTGTAATGTGTTTAAGTAAACTATCCTCTTGCAGACTGTGGACAGATCTGAACACAAACTGCTGCGATAAGGGAACATGTAACTTCTTCAACAACAGCAAGGAGGCCTGCAAGACACTGGTACACATGGAAACACTTTTACAACCGGATAATACATCAAATATTATACATCAAATACAGAAATTGGGCTATGACATGCACAGGTTTAACATTAGAAATGTGTACTTGTACCTTTGTTTCTCCCTCTCATTCATTCTTGCCCTCAGTTGAGGCAGGCCTTTAGTATTGTGTATAATTCTGGGCTGAATGAGTATGCTCTTTACATGGACTGTGAGGGTGGAGTCAGGGCCAGAGCCTATGAGAGGAGCATGAGCCAGCTCTTCAGGAACTACAGGAAGCACTGGGACACCTTCCAGGTAAGTGCCCCTCCTATGGAGAATTAGTGTTCAAGTCCATCCTGGCATTAGATATTGGTAGTCTTGTGTTCAGAAGGTTGTTCTGGTTATTCTCAAATTATGTTTGAAGTGGTTATGATGGAAGAAATTGGTGTGTTATGCTGTAGCTGCTGAAGGTGCCGTCCGTCACTGGCCAAACTCCTTCTGTGGGTGAGGTCCCTCCCTGCATTAACAGCACAGCTCAGATGAACTGGCTCAACCAGGGTGATGTTAGGAAAGCCCTACACATCCCTGATACACTTCCACCCTGGGACATCTGCAGGTATATTACACTAGTACCCACACATCCCTAATACTCAGGAAGTCTAAATTCAGCAAAGGGATATCTAAAACGTGGCAACAGTAAACTACCTACAAAAGAACATCTTTACCATAACTTTCTATGTAGTGATGTGGTGGGAGGACAGTACACCAACATCTACTCGACAGTGAAGGATGTGTATCTGAAGCTGCTGTCTCTGGGTGTCCGGGCGCTGGTCTATAACGGAGACACTGACATGGCCTGCAACTTCCTGGGAGACAAGTGGTTTGTGGAGCAGCTCAACCAGAAGGTAAAGCTCTTGAAGACTGGTATTTGGGTCATGTGGTATAAAGATTTGGATGCTGGGTTGCAGGGTATTTGGCATGTTTGTAACTCACAGGGCATGCGGTGTGAAGACTTTTTCTTTAATTTCTAGACAACCACCAAGTACCAGAGCTGGATATCTGATGATCAGATTGCCGGCTTCTACGAGCAGTATGGAAACATCACCCTCCTGACTGTGAAGGTAAGCACTACTTAGTTAGCATATTGGCATTGATTCACTGCCTTCAGACTCATTAACACACCAGACATGTTCATAAAGATTAGTGGATGCAACGGGGGTGAGGCTGCTGCGTTCTAATCCCATCCTCTGTTTCAGGGCGCTGGTCACATGGTGCCGCAGTGGGCTCCAGGCCCCGCCTTAGACATGTTCCAGTCCTTCCTGTCAAACAAACCCTACTGAGCATGCTCCTGGGGCTGCTTCCAGTGTCTAATGGAACTTGTTAGTGGGCAAGGATGATGGCCCATTTTTCTCAGGGAGGGTTGGATGGAAAAGGGGAAACAAATGTTTTGTTTTTGTGATCAAATTAAATGTTTCTGTTGCACTCCAAGTAAGCTCAGATCAAAGCTCAACTCTGGAGGAACACAAGTGTACACACTTATCAGTGTTGGGGTGACAGGAGTGCAATCGGACTATGCCATTTCTTAATTTCAGTAAATGTATAATTTTACTTTTCTTGAGGGCAAACTTCATATTAATAGCCATAGAGAAATGTTTTGACATGTGATGCACCTAAACAATCTTCCTTTAGTGGTGCTGTGCAATCTCTCTGGTTGGCTTTCTAACTGATTTGCAGTTTATTAGTCGCATCAGAACTGTAATTTGCCTTTTGTGAATTTCCTCATGCAGTTTCTGAATCAGGGGGTTTCAATTGTCACCACTTGGGGGAGCTGAAATGCCATGGAACTCAAATGGCCAAAAGGCCAATTAGCACTTTAAAATAATCGAACATTCTTTGTCTTTCTAATAAATGCTTTTTATGGAACCATTTGTATCTAATTTAATTTTAAGAGCATTTTGTTTTATTGAACATGATTGATTTAATAACAGAATGTGTTAAAACATCCAAGTAATCTTAAGTGACTTCCATAGACATGTAAAGATGATGGTGATTGAGCACCAGAAATCTCCTTCTCAGCCACCATGCTGAAGATTCAGTACACAACAGGCCAATCAGTGTAGCAGTTTAACTGGACAGGACCAGTGATTCCTGTATTAACTGAAATTAAGCTATTTTTAGTTGCTTCAAGATCTACAGGTAGGACTTGTTGCAAAAATTAATATATATCTATGTCACTAGTGCTTTCTACATCTGCATTGTTTGGGGGTTTTAAGCTGAGTTTCTGTATAGCACTTTGTGACATCTGCTGATATAAAAAGGGCTTTATAAATACATTTGACTAGTCCGGGCGTTTTCCAACTGGGGTACTGCAGGGGTCTGCAATGTACATTTTTTTTTTTTTTTTGGAGAGGAAAAATATTTGTATTTTAAATATAGATTTAATGCCATGTTCGAGAACTAAGAAATAAAAGTCAGACCAAAAAAAAACAGGCATTCGGCAAACATACTCATTGATTTGTTTGAGAAGAGGAGCATAGCATTAGTCATGGTAAAATTGTCTCACTGTAGAATTCCTGGAAATTAGCTTCAAAACTGCTACATTTTCTCTGAACTCAATGGAAAAATGTGTAGAATTGCAGAATTATTTTACATTTTCTCTACACCACCAGTGGTGACATGTCATTTGAGCCCCACATTTTGCAAAAAAATATAGAGTTAATAAAGCCACATACAAACATGGTATTTTTTGGGGGGTTTTCTTGAGTAAGGCAGCTCCAAAATGCAGGTGTTTCAGCCTAGCTCAGTGCTTTCTGTGGTGGAGGGGCAAGCCAGCCGAAAATACGGAGTGTTACGCCGTGATTGGCTCAGTGTTCTGTCACTCATGGGGACACTACGTCACCACCAAGTCTAAGGGTAGACCCTGAAAATTCTAGCCCCTTGGGTGCTGCCATAGAGTTCCATAAGTGCCAATCCAAGAAGGCTCAAGGTCATTGGCCACAGATAAAAATTACATCAAATCATGAAGTCATGAATCAAGTTGACAATCGACTGGCAAATCCTTTTTAATCCTTGTCATATGAAAATAAATAATGAATGAAGAGAAATTAGATAAAACGTATCAGTGCTCATCGGCCATTGGTCAAACATTACACAAGTTGGAAATCGCAAATTCAACAATGAGTGGTTTGAAAGGAATCAGTGACAGTGGCTGTGTGGTACCACTTCTGGGATTAAGGGGCTCTTTTCCAAGTTTAAAATGATAAACATTCAACATTGGCAATGCTGTCAATGACGCATGATTTATGCCGCGCTCAAAACAACCGTTAACTCGGAACTGCAAAAACTTGTCTTCCGTGAGCTCAAGACAACTGGGAAGTTGGGAATAAAACGAGCTCCGACGAGGAAAGTATGTTTTGAATGGTCATCCAACTCGGAATTGTAAATCCGGCCTCTTTCTAGAGCTCTGACCTGAAGATCAATGACCTCATCATGATTTTACCTTGTTTTTTTCCGAGTTCCCAGTTGTTTTGAAAGCACCATAAATCCAGAGAATGCCAGACTTTGATGACAAAATTTGCCCACAAAGGACTGCCACGCCACCTTCCTGTTCAAGTGAGCACAGCACAAGGTCAGTCCAAAAATGTATTGCTGCTGCATAAATGATGTAATATGCCAGGGAGATATGTATACTGTAGCTAAGAAAGTAATACTAAGTGTATGTTATGTAGTAAGATGTTAGTAGCCCATGTGCTTCACCCTAATAATTTGGTCTATTTACCCCTTAATTTCACCTACTGTTCTAACTTGGTGGTGCACATGAAGCCTATAACCTGTTTTAGAGAAATGTAATCATTGAATATTGTAAGAGCTTTCATTGTCTGCTTACATGCCCCCTTTATTTATCCTACGGTTCTGACTTGGTGTACAGGGAGAACACTGTAAGAACGGCCCATGTTCTGAATTCTGTCACTGTACATTTCAAAAGTGCTAAACAAATAGTTATATTGACTAATGTTACATCCATCCTAGCTCGCTCATGTCTTATTCGAAATTACGGATTGCCTATTATCCGCTTGTCGTCCCCTTATGGCATAGTTTGTACATCTCAATTGTCATTAGAAACCACATTTGTTTAAGCAAGTCAGCCATATTAGCTATGTTTTTTTAAAAGGCAGTAAATGAGGCTGAATGAACTGTTTGGCTGCCAGACAAGGCTCCGCTGATAGCCAGGTGTAGCAGTGGTAAGATGTTGGGGCTGCTGTTGGGACAGTTTTATGTAGGCCCTAACAGTGTCTGGGCACCGTTTGTCACCGTTATAGTGCAATTAATGTATTGTTTAGTGTTGTGGATTTGCTGGCACGCATCCCACAATTAATTTTATTTTTGCCCCACCAAGATTTACATGCTAAAATCGCCACTGTACACCACCAAGATACCTTTCTAGCTAATAGACTGTTCGAGTTTACACTTCCTCTTCCAATGAGCTGTGTGGGGTGGTGTGGGGGCTGTGCTTTGGCAAAGTGGGTGGGGTTATATCCTGCCTGTTTGGCCCTGTCCGGGGGTATCATCGGATGGGGCCACAGTGTCTTCTGATCCCTCCCGTCTCAGCCTAGTAGTTTATGTGTCGGGGGGCTAGGGTCAGTCTGTTACATCTGGAGTATTTCTCGTCTTATCCGGTGTCCTGTGTGAATTGAAATATGCCCTCTCTAATTCTCTCTCTCGGAGGACCTGAGCCCTAGGACCATGCCTCAGGACTACCTGGCATGATGACTCCTTGCTGTCCCCAGTCCACCTGGCCGTGCTGCTGCTCCAGTTTCAACTGTTCTGCCTGCGGCTATGGAACCCTGACCTGTTCACCGGACGTGCTTGTTGCACCCTCGACAACTACTATGATATTATTATTTGACCATGCTGGTCATTTATGAACATTTTAACCTTGTTCTGTTATAATATCCACCCGGCACAGCCAGAAGAGGACTGGCCACCCCTCATAGCCTGGTTCCTCTCTAGGTTTCTTCCTAGGTTTTGGCCTTTCTAGGGAGTTTTTCCTAGGGAGTTTTTCCTAGCCACCGTGCTTCTTTCACATGCATTGCTTGCTGTTTGGGGTTTTAGGCTGGGTTTCTGTACAGCACTTTGAGATATCAGCTGATGTACGAAGGGCTATATAAATACATTTGATTTGATTTGTGTATGTGTGTCTACCAAATGTATTCATTTTTAAATGTTGATTATTTTTACCTGCCATAATCATTCATCTGATAAGATGTTTTCACTAACATGAGGGTTTAGGACAAAACTATGACAATCTGAATTCAATGACAAAACCGTCATGTTTATTAAATTGTAGATTGATAACAGGAGAATTCATGATAATATAAGACTGCTTATTGTTCAACCAGATTACTAAATTGGTTCAGTTCAGAAAAAACGATTTCCCTTGGCTCCAATTATGGAATACAAGTTATAAAACAATAAAAAGTAATTGAATTTCAAGCATTTCCAATCTCATTCAAGTCATTGTAAAACAGCAATTGCTGCCCTGAGGAACAATCCCTTTGAACATGATAGATTTTTGTCCATTACCTCTCTGTCTGTAGTCTATAGCTAATCTCTCTATCAGTAAAGCATATTTAAAATATCTGTCTGTTTAAAGGTAGGCCAAATACAATCATTTAACCACAGGAATCAGCCTGAGACCCCAGACTTCTGATATCTCAAAGGCATTCAAAATCACTTAAAATTATAATTCACTTGCCACATTACACAGATTTCAGAACTGCAGTTGCAGGATACATCTTCAAACCACTTAATCATTGGAATTGTAAAATTACTATAAAAATTGATGGATATGTTTGGCCACATTCTTAAAACAGTATGTTCATTACTCATCAGTAACAACACCAATTAGAGAGAGGTACCCTCTCCCACTGCCCAGTTTCTTGAGGGATGGGATGCCACCTGTAGTGCAGTGGTGCATGCTGGGCCAGCAGGGAAAGGCATATGGAGGGGCTGAGAATGTCAAGACGGATTTGGTACTGCAGCCCACAACGGGGCGAAAATAAATTAAAATCAAAAACATAACATTTGCATAATCTTTTTGAAAAGATAGGTCCATTGTCAGAGGTTGCTCTCAGGACTCTCATCCAATCCTAGAGCATCGCTCCATAGGTGACACGAGTCCTTGCTATGGAGCGGTTTCATCATCAGGGAGACAACGAGACGTGCGGCATGCAGGAGAGGTCACAAGAGGGAGTGTGTTTGCATGTATGTGTTGGATCCTCCACATCCTGATACAAGTCAATAAAGTTCAGAATAGCAGCATAGACCTGCATCCTCCTCCTCCTCCAGCAAAGAGTCTTCCTGGTCAGAATTCTATTGGCTGTCCGAATAGTGGATGGCATCTTGATAGATGGCATTGGTGGTGGTCTGGCCAAAGATGAAAGTGCCGATGGTTACCATGAGGACACCGTAGACCACCATCCCATGCCAGCTATGGAGAGAGGAGATCAGCGTTCAGTAACAGTCACATCAGGAGATTTCGTCATTTACATTTGTTCAATTACGTACAGGTAGTGAGTCTAGTCTTACCTAGCAGATCGGACCTCTGTTTCTGAGAGCTTTGCCTGAATCAGACACAGACCTGCAGGGAAGAGCAGACATTATATACAGGCATTATGCTTATTGCTGATATAAACACATTGGAAACACACACACACAGAATCAGACACACTGGTCGTACCTGGGAAGACAAAGATGAAACAGGCTGCCAGGCCTCCGATGAGGGAGATGACTCGGCCAATGTCGGGGATGAAGAGTGCGAGGACGAGTGTGATCGTGAACCACACAAGCGTCTGCAACACTCTGCGTCTCCGCTCACGCCTCACACACAATTCCACCTGCTCGCCATGGAAACGGAGCCATAGCCCCTCCAGCACCGCCCTGAAGAAACAAGTTACACAACAATGTAGTACTGAAATGGCATGGGTGGCACACAGTGCTTTGTAGGGTAAGGTTAGTGTCTCACCGGCCACAGAAGTGAAGAATGGGATAGGAGGTGATAACACAGATGACGACGAAGGCCCTTGCGATCGCCACGGCGATGTCATTAGGAGGATATGACATCAGCACATCCTGACTGACGTTAGACCCAAATGACAGAAAGCCACAGACACCTGAGACATGGAGTATGCACCATTACACATCAACGAATCACACAAGAAATGGGCTATGTCATTAAAAAAAACCAGATGCTTTCCAAACTGACTATAGAGCCACACAGTGGACAAACACACACACACACCTGTGCCAGTGTAGACAAAGAGGCAGATGATCATGCCGACAGTGACCACACCTCCCCAGGGCTTGAGTTCACTCCTTCTCATGCTGTTAAACACTGGCACACTGCTCACATGACACTGAGAGATAGAGAAAGTGAGAAAGAGAGAATGTGTGAGGATGTAAGTAACTTCAAGCATTTTCAATCAAGTAATAGAATAGCCATACGCACACCCTTGCACATTAATACACACACTCACAAACACAGACAGATACCTGGAAGCTAAAGCAAATGGTGGGCATGGCGTTCAACACTGCACTCCAGGAGGACGGGCTGTAACAGACACACTGGCTGATCAACACAAACAAAGCATGATGGGAACTGTAGTTTGATGTAGACTGTGCTTTAAATGAAAGGCGAGTGGGCTGAAATGCCGTTTCTGGAATCTATCTCCCGTCTGGCACCATGGGTGCTTTGCAAACTCTTGGCATTCTCTCAACCAGCTTTATGAGGAATGATATTCCAACAGTCTTGAAGGAGTTCCCACATATGCTAAGCACTTGTTTGGCTGCTTTTTCTTCACTCTGCGGTCCAACTGATCCCAAACCATCTCAATTGGGTTGAGGTCGGGGGATTGTGGAGGCCAGGTCATCTGATGCAGCACTCCATCACTCTCCTTGGTCAAATAGCCCTTACACAGCCTGGAGGTGTGTTTTGGGTCATGGCCCTGTTGAAAAACAAAATTATAGTCCCACTAAGTGCAAACCAAATGGAATGGCGTATCGCTGCAGAATGCTGTGGTAGCCATGCTGGGTAAGTGTGCCTTGAATTCTAAATAAATCACAGACAGTATCACCAGCAAAGCTCCCCCACACCATCACACCTCCTATTATCCGTTCACCTACGTATCAGAGACATTGTGCTTGGAACCAAAAATCTCCAATTTGGACTCATCAGACCGAAGGATAGATTTCCACAGGTCTAATGTCCATTGCTCGTGTTTCTTTCAAGCAAGTCTCTTCTTCTTATTGATGTCCTTATGTACTGGTTTCTTTCAGCAATTCGACCGTGAAGGCCTGATTCACACAGTCTCCTCTGAACAGTTGATGTTGAGATGTGTCTGTTACTTGAACTCTGTGAAGCATTTATTTGGGCTGCAATCTGAGGTGCAGTTAACTCTAATGAACTTATCCTCTGCAGCAGAAGTAACTCTGGGTCTTCCTTTCCTGTGGCGGTCCTCACAAGAGTCAGTTTCATCATAGCACTTGATAGTTTTTGCGACTGCACTTGAAGAAACTTCCTGGTTTGACTGACCTTCATGTCTTAAAGTAATGATGGACTGTCATTTCCCTTAGTTTTTTTGAGCTGTTCTTGCCATAATATGGATTTGGTCTTTTAACAAATAGGGATATCTTCTGTTTACCACCCCTACCTTGTCAAAACAAAATGGATTAGCTGAAACGCATTAAAGAAAGAAATTCCACAAATTAACAAGGCACACCTGTTAATTGAAATGCATTCGAGGTGACTACCTCATGAAGCTGGTTGTGAGAATGCCAAAAGTGTGCAAAGCTGTCATCAAGGCAAAGGGTGGCTATTTGAAGAATCTCAAATTTAAATATATGTTGATTTGTTTAACACTTCTTTGGTTACTACATGATTCCATATGTGTTATTTCATAGTTTTCATGTCTTCACTATTATTCTACAATGTAGAAAATAAAGAAAAACCCTGGAATGAGTAGGTGTGTCCAACCTTTTGACTGGTACAGTAGTTCAGTTAGCTTACCTGGTTGGAATGTAGCCAGGGGTCATCTCTTTATCAGGCCAGATGTATTTCAGTATTACCACAATGGTGACATACCAGGTGCCAACAACACTCAGCGCACTACAAACAGGAGAACAGCAATATCAGACGGACCTGTGTTCCTGTAGCCTACTGATACAAAGCAGTCTTCAAATTCTAATTCAATCATCAGTTGTAGACTAAAGGGTGGTGTGGAAAGATATACTTGGTCAATTTGTAAAGTGTATTCGTTGGATGCAGGAAGGCCTACCTGGCGTATTTCTGGAAGCCAATCTCTTTGGGGATGGAAAGAGGCAGAATGACCAGGACGGCGGTCACACAAATGGTGAACTTACGGTCAATGTACCAGTGACCACCGACCACACCGTCTGGCAAATGAGCTATTGCAGCTATCACTACAGAAAGACAGAGATAGTGAGAGAGATAGAGGAAAGGCCGCAGAGCAAACAAAACATTCCATTGACTAACGTCTTATTTAAAGTGGAATTGTTGTAGTGCTGGCTATCTGATAGCAGGGTCATAGTCCATCTGAGGCTGACCTAAGGTGGCTTTCCAACTGATCAGCACTTAAAGGGTTAATGGCCGTTTCATTATGACGGCACATCTAAACAGCTGAGCTAGAAGATCTCATCACAGACTCCCTTGGCTCTTATCCACGGTGATAATAACTCTGAATTTACTGACGACACTAACAACACATCAACTAACACACAGCGAGTGTGATGGTGCAATAACAGATAAGGATTACCTTTTTTGAAGGTACAAAGGAAATGGAAAACTGGTGAAAAAGGCTAGTCAATGCTACAATCTGCAACTTTGAGTGAAATGACCTTCTGTTTCGTCAACTGTGTGTGTGTGTGTGTGTGTGTGTGTGTGTGTGTGTGTGTGTGTGTGTGTGTGTGTGTGTGTGTGTGTAAACTAGCACTCTGGTACCCTGCAAACTATGATCTGTATTGTATTTTACACAAGTCAAACGTAAATGGAGTCTGTGGCACGTTGTTAATGGTTGCGTTCATACAAGGATTTACACACAGCTAGACATGACCGCCTCATTGACCTGATAGCTAGTGATGTGAGACAGACAGTACCACCATTCACAAACAGTCTCTTGTCAGAGGAGGCTGGTTTGATGTTGTGTTTTCTTGTATACAGAATATGCCAGATATTGTTGTTGTGGGGGAGGAGCTCATTTTAGAAGTGGGTTGCTCTTTTGACTCCTACATGGAGCAGACCTTTGCTGACAAGTTGCTGAAATACCAGCCCTTGTGTGTCAGCTGTCATGTGCAGCTTAGCGGTTTGGAGAAGAAGGTGGGCAATTCTACGGTAACAGAGTGATGTGGGGACTTCGATTTTTTTACTTTAAAATGTCAAACAAAAAACAATGATTGCAAAGTTAAACAACCCAGACAACTCTATGCGCAATGACTACTTTTAACTATTACCAAAAACACATTTATCTGAAGAACAGTGCAGATGCAAAGTTCAGTAACCGAGTGCCGTCAAACTTTGCATCTGCACTGTCTTAAAGTAAATGCATCCATAAGTGTCCAGATATCCGTGTCCTTTAGAATTTCTTGAATTCTTCGACTGTAATGTGATTTGTGGATTAAAATAAAGTATTTAAAAAGGTGCGTGCACACGTTCATTATCTATGTGTGAGAAACACTCACAGCGGTCCAGCTGGTCTCCAATGACGATAAGGAAGGCGATGCAGGTGCCGAAGGTGTAGACGGCGATGGCCACCTCACAGATTACCCCGGTGACCTTCCCACACGAGGCCCGCACCACCTCCTGATAGGTGCTCTCATTACTGACCTAGACAAACAGCACAGGGTCACTAGGATGAGTACTGCTGGATAAGACTGTCCTAAATTGTAAGTGGGGGGGGGGGGGGGGGGGGGGATGGTGTATTAACTTACTAACCTGGGAGCAGTATGCCAGGATCACCAGACCGCTGATGATGAAACTCAGCATGGACTACAACACACAAAAACAGGAAGTTTTACCAAATACATCCCTGTATATATATGCAGTATTTCTCACTTCTGCTCCTGGAGTGCCACAGTGTGCAGGCTTCGGTCTCAAAAGTGTGTGTGTAGCGCTCACCATCTGTAGCACCACCCCTGCAATCACGCCTCCAGCCACGTTGAAGGCGGCGGGGAAGTTGAGTAGTCCTGCCCCCAGCGCAGCGTTCACCACAATGAAGACAGCGGCTGTGGCAGACACTCCTCCACTCCTCTCACTGTCTGACAAAGGGGGGCGGACGGACTCCACACTGGGGCTCTGCAGTAGCCACACCCTCTCACCAGCATCTTCACTCCCAGCCTCGGCCCAGTCCCCTGCCTCACTGTTAATCGCCATGGGACACCACCCGGCTGGTACAGTCCCAAAAACACTACCTAAAACACCCTCAAATTCACCCTACTCTGTTCGACACAGACTTCAACACTAAAGAGCTGAGGGTATTCAGAGTTTGGGTTGAGGGGTAAGTCTGAAGGTTGAAAGTTTGTTGTGGCTCTTGTGACATTCAGGACACAGATGACTGCTTGTCAGTTTATCCTCAAAGTGGATGTAGTGTCACCCAGCAGTCAATCCTTTCGTCAATCTGCAACAAGACAAACACACATTACAGCTTTGGCCTTCTCGACACCTTATCTCAGCGCTCTCTAAGTGCTTACTACCTAGTAAAGCTACAACCTGCTTTCCCAGTAGCCTACACGTTGTTGTCAGTGTGTTCTCCCCCCAGTCCCATGCCTTGTGCTGTAGGCTGACCTTGCTTTACTCACCGACACAAGGATATGACGAAAAATACAAATCTTAACTAAATAAAAAAAAGGTCTGGTAAAAAAAATACTAAAATCACCAGGAACTCACCTAAAAATGAGTTTAATTTAAGAAATCTGTTCCCAAGTATTCCCACGAATAAAAAAAGAGACATGATCATGTCTCAAAGTAATCAAGTTATGACATTTTTATTTTCAAATACAACCTCTTTTTGGGCCTAGTTGTGGTCAATTTGCAGTGTTCAAAATTATTAGAATTATGTTCCGGCACACCGACCATTCGCTCCGACAAAAATTGCCCCTAGGCTGAATCTAGTTGCCTACCCCTGCTTTACAGCACCCATCTGAAACACATTCTAAAGAGACATGTAATCATTCGTTTTAGATAGGTCTGATCCCAAGAGATTTTCACTTCATATCCCTGAGAAGGATCACAAAGTGGACTTCAGTGATCAGGGTCACTGTTCTCATGATGACACAGTCTGTCACAGTAGATAACTGTTGGAAACCTCACTGTCAGGCATGTGACCTACACACTAAACAGGATCATTATTGTGCTTGTCAGAGGCTATGCATTTTTGTAGGCATTCATGTAGCTAAGCCATGTCATGGACATGTTATTTTTAAGTCATAAATGAGAATAGGCTATATTGAAATACAAGGTGGATAACAACTTCATCTCACTTCATTTAGTCAAAGGGAAATAGACTACATACTTCTCTTAACAAAATTATTTTGTCATTTTGTTTGTGTTCACAAGCTGCTAGGCAGAGATGGTAAGGGGCCTGTCAATAGACCATAAACACAAAATAAAAAGATGACATGTCTGCAACTAGTCATCCTCAAACCACCTTCAGATTTTTCTTGAAGTTGAGGTGACTTGGAGAAATTAATTATCATACCATGAACATTTTCAAATCCCCTGAAGGGGAAATATATCCCCTGCAGGACTTTCTTTAAGACCTATTTTAAAAAGGGATAGTTTACCTATATTTATTATAATTTTTTACCAAATTCTTAAAAGGTGCAATATGCCGAAATCGCTCCGGCACTTCCTGGTCGCAAAAATTCTAAATAGTTTGCCTAACTTCAGTTTATGTGACAAAACAAGCCCCAAAACAAGAATCACTCTACCATCTAAACCACTGTGAAATACACTACCGGTCTTAGAAGGTTTAGAACACCTACTCATTCAAGGGTTTTTCTTTATTTTGACTATTTTCTACATTGTAGAATAACACTGAAGACATCAAACCTAGAAAATAACACACATGGAATCATGTAGTATCCCCCCAAAAAAGTGTTTAAACAAATATACATATATTTTATATTTGAGATTCTTAAAATAGCCAACCTTTGCACTCTTGTCATTCTTACAACCAGCTTAACCTGGAATGCTTTTCCAACAGTCTTGAAGGAGTTCCCACATATGCTGAGCACTTGTTGGCTGCTTTTCCTTCACTCTGTGTTCCAACTCATCCCAAACCATCTCAATTTAATTGAGAACGGGGGATTGTGGAGGCCAGGTCATCTGATGCAGCATTCCATCACTCTCCTTCTTAACAGCCTGGAGGTGTGTTGGGTCATTGTCTTGTTGAAAAACAGTCCCACTAAGCGCAAACCAGATGGGATGGCGTATCGCTGCAGAATGCTGTGGTAGCCATGCTGGTTAAATGTGACTTCAATTCTAAATAAATCACAGACAGTGTCACCAGCATAGCACCCCCACACCATAAAACCTCCTCCTCCATGCTTTACGGTGGGAAATACACATGCGGATATCCGTTCGCCCACAATGCGTCTCACAAAGTCACGGCAGTTGGAACCCAAAATCTCCAATTTGGACTCCAGACCAAAGGACAGATTTCCACCGGTCTAATGTCCATTGCTCGTGTTTCTTGGCCCAAACAAGTGTCTTCTTATTGGTGTCCTTTACTAGTGGTTTATTTGCAGCAATTCTACCATGAAGGCCTGATTCACACATTCTCCTCTTAACAGTTGATGTTGAGATGTGTCTGTTACTTGAACTCTGAAGCATTTATTTGGGCTGCAATTTCTGAGGCTGGTAACTCTAGTGAACATATCCTCTGCAGCAGAAGTAACTATGGGTCTTCCATTCCTGTGTCGGTCCTCATGAGAGCCAGTTTCATCATAGCGCTTGATGGTTTTTGTGACTGCACTTGAATAAACTTTAAAAGTTCTTGAAATGTTCCAGTTTGACTGACCTTCTTGTCTTAAAGTAATGATGGACTGTCTTTTCTCTTTGCTTATTTGAGCTGTTCTTGCCATAATATGGACTTGGTCTTTTACCAAATAGGGCATTTTTCTGTATACCCCCCTACCTTGTCACAACAAAACTGATTGGCTCAAATGCATTAAGGAAAGAAATTCCACTAATTCACTTTTAAGAAGGCACATCTGTTAATTTAAATACATTCCAGGTGACTACCTCGTGAAGCTGGTTGAGAGAATGCCAAGAGTGTGCAAAGCTGTCATCAAGGCAAAGGGTGGCTATTTGATGAATCTCAAATTTATGTTGATTTGTTTAACACTTGTTTGGGTACTACATGATTCCATATGTGTTATTTCATAGTGTTGATGTCTTCAATATTATTCTACAATGTAGAAAATAGTCCAAATAAAGAAAAACCCATGACTGGTAGTGTGTATATATTTAAGTTGTTTGAAGATTGTGTACAAAACTGAAAGTAAAAGACGTAAAAACGATACTTATGAAGCACAGAAATAGCGCACATAGAACATATCCCGCATCTTAGATTTACTTTCAATGAGAATGACCGATATGTGAATCATATTTCTATGTGAATGTGGTCAGGTCAAGCAAAAAGTTACATGTTGCAGCTTTAATAATTATGTTCTCTCAATGTTAATCTCAAAAGTTTGTTTGATGCATTTAGCTATTGAAATTAAAATGTCTTCTTCCAGGGAGGATGCCCACGGACCCCCCTACTAGTGTTCCCTTTTTGGATTTGGGCTAAGCCCCCAATGTCATCAAATCATAGAAACGCCACTGGAGCTACCTCAACAATAACAACGACTAGAAACATTCATAAAATACAGACATTTTGTAGCATTTTGTCAACTTTGCATATAGAGCAGCTGAATCTTAGATTCAGATCTAGCTACATGCCTAGGAAAACACAAATCACGACAATGAACCTGATTGGTGATGTCTTTACAGCAAACTGGACACCGCATCATAGTCAGCTGTTGCTAGCTGGCTGATAGTTTTCGAAAGCTGCTACCAACCTCTTCATCTACATATTATTTAACCTATTCAGTTGAAAATATGAAAATGCATATAATATACTCAAATACTCGATAAATACCTCTCTACTGTCTCTCCGATGCTTGTGTTTTTCTGCAACAACCGCACGTGCAATGAAATTCCTGCTGAACAAGCAACGATGGAATGTGACTTGGTTGGGACGTGATCATGTGACGATGTAAAATTACGTCTTTAAAACGATGTGCATGGTGGGATTTGAGTTTACTGCCACGAGAACATAAAATTATACCAGAGAGGGTTTTAGCAGGGTAGATACTGCCGCACAGGAGGCTGCTAAGGGGAGGACGGCTCATAATAATATCCGGAACAGCGCGACTAGAATGGCTTCAAACATATGGAAACAATACAGTTGAAGTGGGAAGTTTAGATACACCTTAGCCAAATACATTTAAACTCAGTTTTTCACAATTCCTGACATTTAATCATAGTAAAAATTCCCTCTCTTAGGATAACCACTTTATTTTAAGAATGTGAAATGTCAGAATAATAGTAGAGAGAATAATTGATTTCAGCTTTTATTTCATCACATTCCCAGTGGGTCAGAAGTTTACACACACTCAATTAGTATTTGGTAGCCTTGCCTTTAAATTGTTTAACTTGAGTCAAATGTTTCAGGTAGTCCTTCCACAAGCTTCCCACAATAAGTTGGGTGAATTTTGGCCCATTCCTCCTGACAGAGCTGGTGTAACTGAGTCAGGTTTGTAGGCCTCCTTGCTCACACACGCTTTTTCAGTTCTGCCCACAAATTTTCTATAGGATTGCCTCATGATGCCATCTATTTTGTGAAGTGTACCAGTCCTTCCTGCAGCAAAGCACCCTCACAACATGATGCTGTCACCCCCATGCTTCACGGTTGGGATGGTGTTCCTCGGCTTGCAAGCCTCCCCTTTTTCCTCCAAACATAACGATGGTCATTATGGCCAAACAGTTCTATTTTTGTTTCATCAGACCAGAGGACATTTCTCCAAAAAGTACAATCTTTGTCCCCATGTGCAGTTGCAAACCGTAGTCTGGCTTTTTAATGGCTGTTTTGGAGCAGTGGCTTCTTCCTTGCTGAGCGGCCTTTCAGGTCATGTCAATATAGGACTTGTTTTACTGTGGATATAGATACTTTTGTACCCGTTTCCTCCAGCATCTTCACAAGTTCCTTTGCTGTTGTTCTGGGATTGATTTGCACTTTTCGCACCAAAGTACGTTCATCTCTAGGAGACAGAACGCTTCTCCTTCCTGAGCGGTATGATGGCTGTGTGGTCCCATGGTGTTTATACTTGCGTACTATTGTTTGTACAGATAAACGTGGTACCTTCAGGCATTTGGAAATTGCTCCCAAGGATGAACCAGACTTGTGGAGGTCTACAATTGTTTTTCTGAGGTCTTGGCTGATTTTTTTTTATTTTCCCATGATGTCAAGCAAAGAAGCACTGGGTTTGAAGGTAGACCTTGAAATACATCCACAGGTACACCTCCAATTGACTCAAATGATGTCAATTAGCCTATCAGAAGCTTCTAAAGCCATGACATCATTTTCTGGAATTTTCCAAGCTGTTTAAAGGCACAGTCAACTTAGTGTATGTAAACTTCTGCCCCACTGGAATTGTGATATAGTGAATTATAAGTCAAATAATATGTCTGTAAACAATTGTTGGAAAAATGTATTGTGCACAAAGTAGATGTCCTATAGTTTGTTAACAAGAAATTTGTGGAGTGGTTGAAAAACGAGTTTTAATGACTCCAACCTAAGTGTATGTAAACTTCCAACTTCAACTGTATGTTTGATGTATTTGATACCATTCCACCTATTCCGCTCCAGCCATTATCACGAGCCTGTCCTCCCCAATTAATTTGCCACCAACCTCCTGTGTACTGCAGATACATCTTCATAAAACGAGAGTATTTTGTGTCTAATAAAACCAATGATTTACGTAGTAAAATCATGTCCTACACTTGTTCCCAACCAGGGGTACTAGGACCCCTGGGGGTACTTGGTCTATCCACAGGGGTACTTGAGAAGATTCATGAGACCATCATCATACTGGTCAAATGCATGAGGGGGTATTTCAGGGGTACTCCAGCCAGAGCAAAATTCAGTTGGTGGTACAGTAACTGAAAAAGGTTGGGTACCATTGACATAGTCCAACGGTATCAGTTCAGTTTCTTACATTTGGTTTGACAATATTCTTGTTAGAAAGAAATACAAAATAAGCCCAGTTATTTCAATGCTAGATATTTTATTAATTGTTCAGAGAAAGACCTGACCGGTGCTCCATATTGTTTTATTATTTTGTGCTAACACGAAAATGGCGACAGAGCAGCTTAATCTTCATGAGTAGACAGCAGAAATGTGAATTTCCCTGCACAATCTGTCTTGTTACAATCAGAAAGACACACACAGAGAAAATGTTCGAAGGCTGATCATTGGAGCAAAACACTGTCTATACAACGTTCTATATATATTAATAGAAGTTCTATAACCTCTTGGTTCTGAAACGGAGGGGATAGGAATCATCCAGTGATCTAAATAACACTTGTAAAATGCCTTTTCTTGTGGAAATACAAGAGCACCATCATAGGACAGTCTATCCTTTTAAAGCTGCAATTTAACTTTCTGGACCAAATTCAAATGGAATTGTTTAGTTATAGATCAGTCATTGTCATTGAAAGCAAGTTTAAGAAGCAGTAGATCTGTTCTGTGCACTGTCTCTGCTTACCATTACGTTTCATTTTTTGCATCTTACTTTCAGTTTTGTACACCAGCTTTGAACAGCTGAAAATACAACACTTTTGGTTATAGAAGATATATTCCACAGCAGTTTAGATGGTACAATGATTCTCTACACATTACTTGTTGTCAAACTGAAATTAGGCAAACTATTAGAATTTTAGCAACCAGGAAATGGCAGAGCGATTTCTGTATATTGCACCTTTAAAACCTCAAACCATTGCTTGGGGGGGTGAGAGGAACATTCAGTGGGCATTTAAGACTGGCTGGCTGACTGCTCACTCATCAACACTTAGAAGAAACACAGTAGACCCTGCTCTTAGTGCAAAAGCACAAAACTTGTACAGTAATATAATTATTTATATTGAGTATCGAAGACAAGATAATGCAAGTGGAAATGCAAGAGACAGAGGCTGAGTGAAAGGACTGAATGATCATACATTATTGTCCATTTCTAAAGCATATTAAAATATCAATGACCATATCTCATCTAAAGGTAGTGCAAGACAATCTTATAACTAATTGTTATCTGGAAATACTGAGTTTTCTGCTACTCTACTGGTGTTGAGGAAAAGTTGAACTTTCACATCCTACAGAAATTTTTCAAGACAGACAAGAGTTCACAATTCTCACACAACAGAGGCTCAGTGTTGGTAAACTCATCTGTAGCCTAACAGTAATTTGGACCACAGCAAGCAGAGCAGGTTTAAAAGAGAAAATTAACCTGTCATTAAGCCATTTATTAAGTTCATTAATATTAACATTTGACATACAATAAATAAGCGTAGAAGAGAGACATCAGCTCAGTCAAATGTAGGGCAGATCATTGGACCATCACTAAACAACCTTTGACATGGTGGCCTCGTTGGGGAGGTCACAGGGAACTAACCATCCCTACCGCGAGGAGGGTTGAGGTCAAAGTTGAACTTGACGATGAACAATGACAGTCTTTAAGAATGTCCAGCACCTCTGTAAGGGATGGGTGGAGGGGGCAGGGAGAGTAAAATGACACAAAATGCTCTTTTTCAGGTTGTTATTTTAATTTTGATTGTGTCCAGCGCCACCGTGCCCCGCCGTTTCTCCCAGCATTCTCCTTTTTACTTAGTGACGGCGTGGATTCCATGCGCTAGGTATCCCACGTTACTGGAAGTGACGCCTGCCATGGAGATTCTACCATCCTTGGTCATGTACACTGAAAACTCCTTAGTCAGACGCTCAACCTGGGGTAGACGCACACAAACACCTTTGACTCAACGCAATTTAGCATTATACTAGAACTTCATTCCAACTGATGAATATGACCAATATGAATATAATAATGTCTTATAAGGTTGTAAGGTACAGGTGTGGGTATAAAGAGTGGGTGTGGTCGTTTGTGTGTGTACCTGTTCAGGCTTGAGGCCTGTGAAGCAGAACATGCCGATTTGGTCGATGACATGCTGCCAGTTGTGAGTGGAGCCCTCGTTCTTCAGGTTGGCCGCCAGCTGCTCCCTCATCTTGATGATGCGGTTGGCCATGCCGTGGACCTCCTCCAACCTGTGTAGAGAGAGGTTCATCAGGGGGGTTGATGAGGAAACAGAATGGAATTTGTGTGTAGAGACAGGAGACCACTCCAAAGAGAACTCAGATACCTTCCTAGGCCGTCAGCTAGATTATGAAATCACAGGATCAGTGAAATGGGCAAACAATATTTTTTGTGGGGTGTGTGTGTGTGTGTGTGTGTACTTACCAAATTTTATAAAGGTCTGGTGTGTTGAGAATAGTGGCAGCGATTCTGGCTCCATTCATTGGAGGGTTGGAGTACATTGGCCGGATCAGAATCTTCAGCTGAGACTCCACCCTCTTAGCTTCCTCGGCATCGTTACACACCACAGTGAACCCTCCCACTCGCTCACCTGTCAACACACAGAGAGGTAAGATACCACACCGGTGGGAGTTTTTACCATTCTCCTATGTCAATACCATAGTTTGTGAGTGAGATTTTGTGTGTGTGTGCGTGCGTGCGTGCGTGTGCGCGTGTGTGTGTATAATGAGACCGACCGTAGAGGCCCATGTTCTTAGCGAAGGACTGAGACAGGACAATTTTGTGGCCCTGCTCGATGAAGTGACGAACAGCCCAGGCATCACGATCAATATCTCCACTGGCAAAGCCCTGGTAGGCCATGTCAAAGAACACCAACAGGTCCCTTTTCTGAAGGAACGGCAGAACAGGGGAGGAGTTATTATTAGGACCATGTGTGTGTAAATAGTTGTCTGGCACAGTAAAGATGTCAGTCTTCACACAAAACACCTGTAGGCACTGGGCAGTAAAACTCTTCAGCAGTAGAGTCCCAGTAGTGACAGAGACTTTAGCCAGTTAGGGCCTTTACAGAGAAATCACCATTGAGGTATTTCATATCTATGGTAAGCACACTCACCTTCACCAGGTCAGCGATCTCCTTCCACTGCTCAGGCTTGGGGTCCACACCGGTGGGGTTATGGGCACAGGCATGCAGCATGATCACACTCTTCTCTGGCATTTTCTGTATCAGAGGGAAAATACCGTCACACTAACATTCAAATCAGATTCTCATGACGGAAATAGACACCCACACCTTATCAAGTCAACATAACAATACAAAAACAGATCACAGAAGACGTGGTAATGGTCCTCCATGTCAGTGTGGAGTCATACAACCGCACCCCCCCTTTCCCATCCCTCTCTCACAGAGATGTCGTCGAGCGCCCCGTTGAAGTCGAAGCCGCAGGTGGAGGGGTCGTAGTAGCGATAGGCTTTCAGCTGCATGCCAGCATCTCTGAAGATGGGTGTGTGGTTCCCCCAGGAGGGCTTGGGCAGGTACACGTCACGGGACGCACTGTGGAAACGAGACTAGAGAAAAATATAGTGAATTAACTGACTGACACCATACACACTCCGCAGTACTACCGGTATGAAGATATTATTGTTTTATAGAACACAATCATTTGTAATGCATATATATTATAGAGAAGGCAGTCATTTCAGGCATGTATAGGCTGGTGCACTGTTCTAGGGGGCTATGGGCCCAAATGGAACCGTGGTAGTGTTGGTGCATTCATTCTCTTCCTGTTTAGCTGTTAAGAGGCAGGTCTTTACCAGGAAGTTGGCTCCAATGCACAGAGAGCCGGTTCCTGAGATGGTCTGGACAGTGATGTTCTGAAGAGAGGAGAGAGATGTTAATAGCATTTCTATCGTTCACTTAACACACCGACAGCAAATGTGCTTCCAAGCTACCACCCACGCATCCACTCACCCTGCCACTCTTGAGGACCTCGCTGTCAGCCCCCAGGGCTAGCTGAGCGCAGGACTTGGTGAAGTCCCCCAGACCACCGATGGCCAGATACTCCTTATCCAACTGCTTGGAAGCAATCAGAGCCTCTGCCTAGAGAGAGAGAAAGAGAGAGAGAGAAAGAGAGAGAGAGAGAGAAAGAGTCGGGGAGGATGGTAGAGAAATAGTGAGTGTAAGGAGAAGTAGAAAGGTTTTTAATGATGACATTTTCTCAGTATCCACCTCGACTGATCCAAAGCCCTGCCAAATCAGAGCTAATAGCGTAACACACACAGCTGGGGTTTAGCAGGGCTGCGTGAGCTGAGCTCAGAACGACTACGCAGAAATACTGTAAATGTCTAACACATGGGTCTGCTGGAGCCTGCACCTCAAACTTACATACATAAAGTATGCAAACATACATCTACCCAGTAATAGAGGTTCCATATTGTTATACATTATACGAGTTAAGCTCAGGATGACAGTGCAGAAATGCACCAATCAGAAACACACAGGCCTGCAACTCCATAAAAGCTTGTATAGTGAGAATCAGCTGAATAACATAAAAAACACCTTCTTCATGCTTCTACGTGTTTGTTAACTGATCCGGTTCTTACATAAAAGGGCTAATAGCAGTGTGACTGGATTGGCCTTTCACCAATGCTGAGCTCGGGATTACAAAACAATAAGAGCCGGCGTAGCTACTCACCTTTCCTCTGAGGAGTGAGTCGCAATAAAATATGAATGGCTGGGTGAAACTGGGGACAGTAATCTAGTCCCTGTCTGTGTCTGTGTGTGTGTGGAAGCCTGGGTAGTTACACTGGTTGTCATGGTATTCCTACCTTGCGGACACAATTGAGCACAAAGGGTTTGCCGTGGTCATCCCTGTAGGCCCCCACCCCCAGGTTCATCTTCTTCGGGCTGGTGTCCCTCTTGAAGGCCTCCGACACCCCCAGGATGGGGTCAGGGGGGCCCATCTGCACTCCACCCCACCATGAGCTGCAACACAGGGGAGGGGAGAAACAAACAGAAGCAGCTTCATTTAACATCATTTTGCAGACTTGTGTTCTTATTTGTTTCACAGTGGACACCAATGGATGAGTTTCTTTTTCTAAAATCACTCAGTGTAGGCTTATATTTCTCCAAGAAACTGGACTTAAAATAAAAGACTCAAACTCAACGGTAAACAGTACTATACTCTGCTCAAGAAACGGTTGCTCTCACCCAACCAGAGGAGAGTAGCACCAACCACCCACAGTAGACCACACTCTGGACTATGACCTGGTGAATGCCTGGTCATCCCCCAGTCCCTGCACAGCGAAAAGCTACACACACACACACTACACACAGCTAAAGTCTGTCGAGGTGAAGGGCCCGGGTTGGATGGCATTAGGGGGAGTCACTAAAAGGGAGGAGATGTACTGCACTAAATACATGAACATCTCTCTCCATCGCCACTAAACTACCAGAATGACAGCTCTAAAGGGCAGGGAGAGAGTGGTTGAAACAAAGGCAACGATTGGTTCTTTGAAATTCAGAACAAACTCATTCATCATATCTTTGGATCTGGTCATTACAGCCTGGTCTTTTTTTCACACTGACCCCACCAAGCTGATTATCCATCCAATACTTCACACTTCCCTTGCCACACACACACACACACACACACACACACACACACACAGATAAACAGCTCATGCAATGGTCAGGCTCTGCAAACATATGCTCTCACCCTTACAAATGCTCTCACACACAAAACAATTCCATCCCCCAGTATGGAATGTGTCTTATGAAGAGGAAAGAACAGAAAATTAGCAGGGGCCCAGTTCAGGAACTACCGTAATAGAATTACACACATACACACATATGACCTTGCCCTTGACCTCTTCCACATGACCTCTGAAAGAGGGGAAAGCACAGCCTCTAATCTTACATATTCCTCTCACTGCTGTACTGGAGGCTATAGGGCTGCTGAGGCTGAACTAGAGATATGTTTAGAACATTGCATGGGGAAAAAAAATTAAGTTGACAGCAAGACTCCCAACAGAGAATCACATCTGTTTTAGACAGCCTACATTTCTATTGTAACCTTCTGTAATTTTGCACTCTAAAACCGTGTTGTGTCTGATGCTACTCACCACTGAGTACTGGTACAGTAGTATGTTTTGATATGTCAAATGTAGTGGTGAGCCACTATGACTTGAGCAGTGATACTCCACAGCTCACTGAGATTCAGGTTCAACAGTTGTGTTCAAACACCCTGGAACTCACAGCGATACTTTGAGCTGAAGGCTTCGCAAAGGGGCAGCAACGCCAAGACCGCAACACGAGACTATAGACAAGAATGATGACATGACGCCCACCTTGAGACATGACGCCCACACACTGAACAGTCACCTGTCAAAGAGCCTGTTTACATAGCATTATAAAACATCCTTACAGAACGTCCATTGTCCAATAACAAAAAGATCTCAGGCGATTAAAATTGAACACTCAGCTGATCAGAAACATTGGGACTGCACATTAAAATCAGATCCTCAATCAGTAAAACTGATAACAAATATGAATACTTGTTATCTGATTCTGACAAATCTGTTATCAGAGTGAGAAGAACCTGGGTATATTATCAGCCTACTCACTGGTTCATATTGCTACTACTATCAGCAGTTTGTGCGATCTACATACACACAGAACCTTAGTACATTTTAACTTGTGAGATGTCGAGCAAACATAAATATGCTTGGTATACACTTCATAGGTACAGGGAGTACACTGACTATTTAGTCCTATTTATGCCAGCACCAATGAGGGTCCATCCAATGTGGAGTCACAGACTTGAATGTAACCTGCTAATGGACTAAAATGCACTTGAATACAGACCGAAATTATTTTTGAATGAGAATAATGTAACACTCGGCGCACGGTGTTCTAACAAAAACCGACAGTGATGCAGAATGTATTTGCAGATGCTTTTCGAATACATAGTCTGTTTTCCAGAGATGTGTAGCGGTATCTTATAAGCGAACAGAGTTTGTCCTCCAAGAGAAAAGTGAAAGGACACCGGTTACTGTCGTCACATCTCCGTAGAAACCGGGACATCCCTTGGCCAATCAGCGACCAGGGGCCTGCACATGATAACCAATGATCACGCTAGAATTAGGGAGCTACGGTATGCGAGGGAGATCAAACCGAGAAAATACATCGATTCTCAAAGGCTAAATGCCTCTGCGACCCTAAAATATAAAATGTTTAAATAATTTACCTTTCACAAGATGAACTGAATGATCACTATGACAACATACTGATTACCTGCCACTGAAATCTGGATAATATTTTTACAGAGCCACCAAATAACAGTATCAGTATCCATAGCTGGAAAATAACCTTGCCAAGTTCGATTGTAAGTGAACTGGTTGAGCCATGAAGTCTACAAGTATGACTTGACTAAAGCCAAAGATATGAACGGGACATTTCAGTCACGACAGGCGGCGGATGGATGAATGCGAGTTTCAATCAGTTAGCAAACCAAATCAAATGTAATTTAAATATTAGGTAGATAGCTAGCTAAACTACAGTGAGAGACGTAAATGCATGACCACTTCAGTAATTCAGTAAACTTGAAGTTAGGCTACTTGAGTCATTGCGGGCATGGCTAGCCAGCTATTCATTCAATGTCAAACATGACAGTGCAGAGATTGCATGTCTGGTATTACCTGTTACGGGTAGACAAAACTCCCAGGGACGGGGAGAAAGTCCCAATACTGGAGATTACCTTGCTGGACTTCAACAGAGCCATGGTCAAGCAGGTGGCCGGGGCGCAGAATGACAAAAAAAGCAGAGTGAGGATATAAATCGGAGGGACAACAGAGGCACGCAAGCTTCTTTCTTCTTCGATTAGGTTTAACTGTGGTTGGCATCCAATAAATGTTGCATTACTGCCACCTACTAGACTGGAGTATAACTCCCGTATACTTTGCTTAAAAATAAATACAAATATTCAACAAATACCTTACCATCTAACACTACACTCACAAAAAGTATGAAAAAATACCACACTATATATATTTAGTCCTACTTCAGGCCAACAGCCTGAAAGGATGGGACACCACCACTTAACACACCCTGTAATTCTTCTGATGTCATGTCTCACACACCCAAATACCTCTCTAAAGCTGCCACCACAAACTCTATTTTTTGCGACTTATGTTCTATCCCTGCAGTACAGTTGATAACCATTACTATAAATGCCAAAAATCCAATCTTACTGAAACATATATTACTTGATGGTTTATCCCCCTGTACTGGTACACATCTACTACTCACACCACTCCTCTCACCACTCCTCCTCCCTCCCCCTTGACCCCTCTTCATCTACTTTCTTCACTGCCTCAGCATATGACAACTTCTGCACTACTCTAACCCTGGAAACCTCAACCTGACTCTCTTACACCAGACGATTCTGATCCACAGCCCCATGGGCACCCTTACAACTTACACATACCACTACTTTCCCCAATGCTACACATTCCTTTGTCTCATGCACTTCTGTACAATTTTCACACCTAGGAACCTCCCTCCAACACACTGCTTCCACATGCCCATAAGCTTGACACCTGTAACAACGTAATGTATTCAGCACAAAAGCTCGTACAGGATAACTTATATATCCTAACATCACTTTGTCGGGCAAAGACTCAATATCAAAACTCAAAAGTACAGACAACGACTCACTCACGCCACCCTGTCTGTGTCACACCAAACGACGAGCATCACATACACTGGGAATCTTCCCCTTCCTTTGTTCAGCTTTCACATTTACCGCTACCCCCATTAATCACTCCTTTCAATGGCACCCTTTTCTTGAGAGCAAAACAATTCACATCTCTTGTCCCCATTTGTTTAACATGGAGCGCCTGCTCCCTCTGACCAGCAGAAACACAAACAATTATTAAAATACCACTTCTGGTTGCCCTCACTGATTCCACAGCCCCCAACTCTGTATTCACCTACCCTGAAACCTCAAATGGATCAGCCAAAAAGCAAGGTTCCACTTTTTCCCAAAACTTCACTCCTACTGTCACAGACTCATCTTTATCCTGACCTTCGGTGCAAGCCTCGGGCTCCGAGAACTTCACCACACCTACCACCTCCAATACTTCGCCCTCATTCACTTCCATTTCTCCTCCTGTCTTCAACCCACTCTGCTTACACTTTCTACCATTCTTCTTTGACAAACCATCTCCCTTTTTTCCGCTATTCCTCCTCTGTATTCCAGGTATAACTCTCCTTATGATAATACTGCACTTCTCCTGACATACATCTTGTTATTGCCTTGTCAAGGGACGCCATTTAACCGACTGTCACAATCTCCATACAATCAGCACGTACTCCTCAGGATGTAGCACTCAACAGTGCATCCCACTTGTAAAGCCGGGTGGGGGGCAAGCGCTCAGGTCTTCTTCTTCTATGGTATTATGGCGGTCCGCAAACAAACGTTAGATTTGTATGCCCCCACCAACTGGACGGGGGTGAAAATATTCAATCGACACGGTAGAAGAGTGTGTTTGAAGTGGAGGAAGTACATGGCTTAGTATGTCTCTCGAGGAGGCAAAAAATAGATTTTTTGCTTGAAAAAGTTTAATATTTTCAGAAGGAGTCAGGTAATTGGTTAAGGGAGGAGGATTGGAGGTAAAGAGAGTGGAGGTTGAAAAGACTGAGGTTGGCGCAGAGGATGGGCTTGAATCTGTTGAAGCTAGCAATAACAAGGGAGAGGGTATATAGAGGAGATTGGTGTAAAGTTCAGAGTGAGCCGGACGCCAGTTCTAGCTCTGGAGGTGAAATGGTAGGGGTAGAAGGTCTTGTGAGGAGCTCAGAGCCTACATTAATGGTTATGCTAAGATACGTTTTGTCCAGTGGGAGTGAGATTTTTGAAGAGGGTGGAACCAGGCCTTTTGGCTGATCCATGAGTGGTTTCAGGTTGGGTGGAAAAGGAGGTGGGTGCTGTTGAGCCAGTGAAGGTAACCTAAAGTTGACTTGTGATGTTTGTTTGTGTTTCATCAGAGGGAGCAAGCGCTCCGTGCGAGGCAACTTGGCTAAATACCAGTTTTTTGCTTTGCTCTTAGGAACAGGGCACCATTGACAGGAGTGATTTCTGGGGTAGCGTTAAGTGTGGAGGTGGAGCATTTGAAGTTGAAGATTCCTGGTATTTGTGACGCCCGCCGTTTGGTGCGATGCAGACCCAGTGGTAAGCGTGGCAAAATAGGGAAGTCACTGTCAACCTTTTGAGTTTTTTATGTAAAAAGGTCAGGAAATATCAGTTATCCTGTTAGAGCGTTTGTGCAGAAACCACTGCACTGTTTCAGGGGCAATGTTTATGGTCATGTCACAGTAGTGGGTAGAAGGGAGAGTCCAAGATGTGGGAAGTGTGCAGGAGGGCATGGAAAATAGGATTGTGTAGTTTTGGTGGATAAAATTGTGTGGGTCAACTGTAGGGGTGTGCATGTTGCTTGGGATCAGAAGTGTGCGGTTCGAGAGAGGCAGGTCGAGGTGGCTAGAGTCAGAGTAGTGCAGAAGGTGTCTTATGCTGAGGCAGTGAAGAAAGTAGAGGACGATGGGTCAAGACCGAGGGATTCTGAGAGGATTCCTGTGAATTGTAGATCTGTGACAGCAGAGGAATAGAGCAATGAGTGATACAGTGCCTTTGGAAAGTATTCAGACCCCTTTCCACACTTTGTCACGTTACAGCCTTACACTAAAGTGGATTACATTGTTTTTTTCCATCACTAATCTACACACAATACCTCATAAAGACAAAGCAAAAACAGGTTTGTAGAATTTTTTTGGCAAATTAATTACAAATAAAAAAAAACTGAAATATCACATTTACATAAGTAATCAGACCCTTAGGCTAAGGTCCATTTTTCTCCACTTCCTGTCTGACTGACGTGCCCAAATTAAACTGCCTGTTACTCAGGCCCAGGAGCCAGGATATGCATATAATTGGTACCATTGGATAGAAAACACTTTGAAGTTTATAGAAATTGTAAAATAATGTATGAGACTATAACACAATTGATATGGTAGGAGAAAATCCAAAGAAAAACCAACCGGAAATGGTTTTCTTTTGAGAGCCCATGCTCTTTCAATGGAAAGCTATGGGTCCTATGCAATTCCAGCTTCCAGATTGCAATTCCTATGGCTTCCACTAGATGTTCAAGGTTTCAGGCTTGTTTCTTCCCAAACATGGAAGAATTTTGAGTTTTAGTACTGGGAGTCAGAGTTGGAAATCAGTCTGTGCACGCGACGAAGACGATGCGCACTTGCTAATTTTACTTTTCTATTGAACATACTTCTTTCCGTATAAAATATTATAGTTTAATTACATTTTAGGGTACCTGAGGATTAAGTTGAAATGTAGTTTGACTTGTTTTAACAAAGTTTAGCGGTAGCTTTTTGGATTCCTTTCTCTGCATGTTGAACGAGTGGATTACTCAAATCGATGGCGCCAACTAAACTGACTTTTTGGGATATAAAGAAGGATTTTATCTAACAAAACGACCATGCGTGTTGTAGCTGGGACCCTTGGGATTGCAAATCAGAGGAAGATTTTCAAAAAGTAAGTGAATATTTAATTGCTAATTGTGATTTTACGAAGCCTGTGCTGGTTGAAAAATATTTTGATGTGGGGAGCCGTCCTCAAACAATCGCATGGCATGCTTTCGCTGTAAAGCCTATTGTAAATCGGACAATGTAGTTAGATTAATAAGAATTTAAGCTTTTAACTGATATAAGGCACTTGTATGTACCTAGATGTGTAATATCCATAATTTGTATGATTATTTATTTGAATTGCGTACCCTCCAATTTCACCGGAAGTTGTCAACAGCGGGACGCCTAGCCCTAAGAAGTTTTCAGAACCTTGTTGAAGTGCCTTTGGCAGCAATTACAGCCTCAAGTCTTCTTGGGTATGATGCTACATGCTTGGCACACCTGTATTTGGGGAGTTTCTCCCATTCTGCTATGCAGATCCTCTCAAGCTCTGTCAGGTTGGATGGGGAGTGTCGATGCACAGCTATATTCAGGTCTCTCTGGAGATGTTCGATCGGGTTCAAATCTGGGCTCTGGCTGGGCCACTCAAGGACATACAGAGATTTGTCCCAAAGCCACTCCTGCGTTGTCTTGGCTGTGTGCTTAGGGTCGTTGTCCTGTTGGAAGGTGAACCTTCGCCCCAGCCTGAGCTCCTGAGCCCTCTGGAGCAGGTTTTCATTAAGGATCTCTCTGTACTTTGCTCCATTCACCTTTCCCTCGATCCTGACCAGTTTCCTTGTCCCTGCCGCAGAAAAACATCTCCACAGCATGATGCTGCCACCACAATGCTTCACCGTAAGGATGGTGCCAGGTTTCCTCCAGACGTGACGCTTGGCTTTCAGGCTAAAGAGTTCAATCTTGGTTTCATCAGACCAGAGAATCTTGTTTCAAATCAAATCAAACTTTATTTGTCACATGCACCGAATACAACAGGTGTAGACCTTACCGTGAAATGCTTACAACCCCTTAACCAACAGTGCAGTTCAAGAAAGGGTTAATAAAATATTTACCAAATAAACTAAAGTAAAAACGAATAAAAGAGTACCAAAAAAACTACCAAATACTAATTAAGTGTATATAAATGTCTGACACACTGGAAATGTGATGAAAGAAATAAAAGCTGAAATATATAATTCTCTCTACTATTATTCTGACATTTCACATTCTTAAAATAAAGTGGTGATCCTAACTGACCTAAAACAGGGAATTTTTATTAGGATTAAATGTCAGGAATTGTGAAAAACTGGGTTTAAATGTATTTGGCTAAGGTGTATGTAAACTTCCGACTTCAACTGTAATTATCAACAGAAATGTTCCCACACCTTCAGTAATTTGCAGGCTCTGGGGCCTGAGAGGCTGGGACCGCTCCAGATTGTAGGCGTACTCCATGTAGCTCTTCAGATATGAAATATTTTAATCTCAGATATCGTTCAGCTGCAGAAACAATAATGTAGATCTTTCGTGACTTATTTTCAACTTGAGAAGTGCCGTTTATCACTATTGTTATAAACGAGACTAAATCCAGCTTTACATGAACCATTTCTGGATCCTGTTGATTTCAGGCTGCAGTGTCGGCCTACAGGTATTCACTACCATGGGAAAGCGCTCATGTCAAATGAGGTCTCGTGCATTGAGTGTGTGCAGTAATGTATATCACCACGAGGGGGTGCAATTGTCCTACAAGTGATAAACGGTTGTTCGCATGATCCTGCAGGGTCTGTGCAATCTGAGTTCCTTGGGACATCCCTACCTTAAACCCTAATCTTAACACCTACCCTTACCCGAACCATTTTACATTTTCAACCTCAATGAGGTAGGGACATCCAAAGGATCTCGGTAGCTCTGCCGTTCCTGCAGTGTATTTGATCTGCGCATTTGCTATCTCAAGAAGCGCAGACTCCCTCGTTGGCGTAACTGAGAGTTTTCAAATGTATATTCTCTTTGGCTAGTGTAGACTAAACATATTGGCTAAACCTCCAACTTCAAGTCACTTTTTTGCATCTTTGACAAAATTCCAGGTAAAAAGATATAGGATGAGTATACAAAATGTACATGCGTTTATTATGGTCTCTTAGCTTTGGCTTCCAGGATGCGGCAGAGGCAAGCTCTCTCAATATAGTCCCTATTCCTCTTTCTTCTTCTTTGGCATTTATTTAATCTAGCTATTTAGCCCTTTCCCCTTTCCTCTTCCGTGCTTTTAAACTGCAAAGGGAGAGAGGGAATCGATGGATATTCCTCCATTTAATTATTTGCTTAGTCTCAGTTGCTTCTTTACCCTAAAGTAGCAGAAATTGGATCTTGTTGTTGTTTTGTTTTGTAGGTTGCGGAGAGAATGGTTCTGTCTCAATTCCTGAAAGAGAGTAGGCCTAACAGGAGCAGCCCTCACAAGGAGTAACCTCTGATCCATTCACAGTCCGACGTAAATGTCATTCATGTCATAGACTATAGCCTATTTGCTCAATGTGTCTTCTGTAAGTCTCTGTGTACACATTGACACTTTCTGCATTTCTTTTCTGCATGTTCTGATTCTACTTTCATCCTATTCCCCAAGGACCAGCTGAGGAACCTCCACAGACAGAACTTGGAAGTCCATGAAACATCCTCCTTCTGGCATATGACAACAGCTTCCACTGGCACAAGAATAGAGTGTGTGTGTGTGTGTCTCTGTGTGTCTCTGTGTGTCTCTCTGTGTGTGTGTGTGTGTGTGTGTGTGTGTGTGTGTGTGTGTGTGTGTGTGTGTGTGTGTGTGTGTGTGTGTGTGTGTCTGTGTGTGTGTGTGTGTGTGTGTGTGTGTGTGTGTGTGTGTGTGTGTGTGTGTGTGTGTGTGTGTGTGTGTACATGCATGTGGTCATGTGTACGTGCATGATTAATATTTATGCACAATTGTACTGTCCTGTTTACATTACATATGTCTCGGCTCAGACATGAGAAGTATGTTTCAGGGACTCCAGACAATCACAGATTATAAAGAGAAAACCAGCCACATCGCCGACGCCTTGCTCCCAGATAAGCTAAACACCTTCTTTGCCCGCTTTGAGGATGACACAAGGACTGTGAGCTCTAGTTCTTCGTGGCCGACGTGAGTAAGACATTAACGTGTGTTAAGCCTCGTAAGGCTGCCGGCCCGGCATCCCTAAACGCGTCCTCAGAGCATGTGCAGACCAGCTGGCTGGAATGTTTACGGACATATTCAATCTCTCCCTATCCCAGTCTATTGTCCCCACTTTCTTCAAGATGTCCACCATTGTTTCTGTGCCCAAGAAAGCGAAGGTAACTGAACTAAATGACTATCGCCCCATAGCACCCACTTCTATCATCATGAAGTGCTTTGAGAGGCTAGTTAAGGATCATATCACCACTTTACCCGACACCCTAGACCCACTACAATTTGCATACTGCCCCAACAGATCCACGGATGACGCAATCGCCATCGCATTGCACACTGCCCTATCCCATCTGAACAAGAGGAATACCTATGTAAGAATGCTGGTCATTGACTACAGCTCAGCCTTCAACACCATAGTGACCACTAAGCTTGGGTACCTGGGTCTGAACCCCGCCCTGTATAGCAGGGTCCTGAACTTCCTAACGGGCCGACCCAAGGTGGTGAAGGTGGCAACAACACCTCCACTGATCCTCAACACAGGGTGAGTGCTCAGCCCCCTCCTGTACTCCCTGTTCACCCATGAGGCTGAAGAAATCCAGATTGGCCCCTAAGACACTCTTCTACAGATGCACCATTGAGAGCATCCTGTTGGGATGTATCACCACCTGTTACGGCAACTGCACCGTCCACAACCCCAGGGCTCTCCAGAGGGTGGTGTGGTCAGCCTAATGCATCACCGGGGGCACACTGCCTGCCCTCCAGGACATCTGAAGCACCGGTGTCACAGGAAGGCCAAGGAGATTATCAAAGACCCCTGCGCCCCCAACGGCCTGTTCAGCTCACTACCATCCAGAAAGCGGAGACAGTACAGGTGCATCAAAGCTGGGACCGAGAGACTGAAAAACAGCTTCTACAGTGCCTTGCAAAAGTATTCATCCCCCTTGGCGTTTTTCCTATTTTGATATATTACAACCTGTAATGTAAATTGATTTTTATTCGGATTTCATGGAACGGACATACACAAAACAGTCCAAATTGGTGAAATGAATGTTTAAAAAAACAAATACAAATAAAAAACAGAAAAGGGATGTGTGCATATGTATTCCACCCCTTTGCTATGAAGCCCTAAATAAGATCTGGTGCAACCAATTACCTTCAGAAGTCACATAATGAGTTAAATAAAGTCCACCTGTGTGCAATCTAAGTGTCACATGATCTCAGTATATATATACCTGTTCTGAAAGGCCCCAGAGTCTGAAACACCACTAAGTAAGCGGCACCACCAAGCAAGCGGCAATATGAAGACCAAGGAGCTCTCCAAACAGGTCAGGAACAAAGTTGTCACGACTTCCGCTGAAGTCGGCTCCTCTCCTTCTTCGGGCGGCGTTCGGCGGTCGTTGACGTCACCGGCTTTCTAGCCATCGCCGCTCCATTTTTCATTTATCCATTTATTTTGTCTTGTTCCCTGCACACCTGGTTTTCATTCCCCAATCACACTACATGTATTTATTCCTCTGTTCCCTCTCATGTGTTTGTGTGAGATTGTTTTGTGTTATGTGTCTATTTTGACGCGCTATACTGGTGTGCGTTTATTCCGTGTTTTATTTCACGAGGTATGTTTATTTGTTTGTACATAATTATTGTGACTGTTTACGCATTTTGCACTTTTGCCAATTGGCTGGAGGTTTCGACACAGTGGCGTCTGTTGGTTTCTCCTGCCTAAATAAAGTGTGCGCCTGTTCACAACTCTCTGCTCTCCTGCACCTGACTCCGCTACCAGTACGCACATCATTGACAGAATCTCACACCTACCATGGAGTCAGCAGGAGCAGGTACCCCGGTCAGAGGAGTCGAGGAGCGCGTCCAGGAACACTCGGCAATGCTGCATCATCTCGGTGCCATGATGGATCGCGTTGTCCAGACCATGGACTGCTGGGAGAGACAGGAATTCTCTCCAGCGGCTCGACCAGTGCAACCGGGGTTACCTCTACCCGTCCCATCCCGTCCGGATCCAGTTCCAGTGGGATGTGTCTCTCCCTTCCCAGGGAGTATGATGGGACGGCAGCACAGTGCCAGGGGTTCCTCTTACAACTGGACCTATACCTGGCCACCGTTCACCCAGCTCCCTCGGGAAGGGAGAGAGTGTCCGCCCTCGTCTCATGCCTCTCAGGGAGAGCTCTGGAGTGGGCAAACGCCGTATGGGGGGAAGGAGACACGGCGTTGGACCACTTCGAGGAGTTCACCCGCGGCTTCCGGGCCGTCTCCGACCATCCACCCGAAGGAAGAGTGGCAGGGGAACGACTCTTCCATTGGAGGCAGGGGACGATGAGCGCACAGGAGTTCGCACTGGAATTCCGGACCTTGGCTGCCGGAGCAGGATGGAATGACAGGGCCCTCATGAACCACTACCGATGCAGCCTGCGCGTGGACCAGCCTCCTCAAGTTTCTTTTTTGTGAAGAAGAAGGATGGAGGTCTGCGCCCGTGCATTGACTATCGAGGTCTCAATCAAATCACGGTGAGGTACAGTTACCCACTACCTCTTATCGCCACGGCGATTGAGTCAATGCACGGGCGCGCTTCTTCACTAAACTGGATCTCAGGAATGCATGCAACCTGGTGCGTATCCGGGAGGGAGACGAGTGGAAGACGGCGTTTAGTACCTTCTCAGGGCATTATGAGTACCTCGTCATGCCGTACGGGTTGATGAATGCTCCTTCAGTCTTCCAATCCTTTGTAGACAAGATTTTCAGGGACCTGCACGGGCAGGGTGTAGTGGTGTATATCGATGACATTCTGATATACTCCGCTACACGCGCCGAGCATGTGTCCTTGGTGCGCAAGGTACTTGGACGACTGTTGGAGCATGACCTGTATGTCAAGGCTGAGAAATGCCTGTTCTTCAGCAGGCCGTCTCCTTCCTAGGGTATCGCATTTCCACATCAGGGCCGGCCAGGGGAGTGGGTGGCGTTCGTGCCCTGGGCAGAGATGGCACAGAACTCCCTCCGCCACTCCTCCACTAACCTCTCCCCCTTTCAGTGTGTATTGGGGTACCAGCCAGTTCTGGCACCGTGGCATCAGAGTCAGACCGAGGCTCCTGCGGTGGACGATTGGTTCCGGCGCGCGGAGGAGACATGGTAAGCCACCCATGGTCACCTCCAGCAGGCCGCGCTGCACCAAAAGACCAGCGCGGACCATCACCGCAGTGAGGCCCCGGTGTTCGCACCGGGGGACCGGGTCTGGCTCTCGACCCGAACCCTGCCCCTCTGTCTGCCTTGCCGGAAGCTGGGCCCGCGGTTTGTGGGGCCATTTAAAGTCCTGAGGAGAGTGAACGAGGTATGTTACAGGTTACAGCTTCCCCCCGATTACCATATTAACCCCTCGTTTTATGTGTCTCTCCTCAGGCCGGTGGTGGTTGGTCCGCTCCAGGAGTCTGAGGTGTGGGAGGTTCCTCCGCCCCCTCTGGACATCGAGGGGGCCCCGGCGTACTCCATCTGATCCATCCTGGATTCGAGGTGTCGGGCGGGGCGCCTTCAGTACCTCGTGGAGTGGGAGGGGTATGGTCCGGAGGAGAGGTGCTGGGTCCCGGTGGCGGATGTGTTGGACCCTGAACTGCTGCGGGAGTTCCACCGTTGCCGGCCGGATCGCCCTGCGCTTCGCCCTCCGGGTCGTCCCCGAGGCCGGTGTCGGCGCACCGCTGGAGCCGCGTGTCAAAGGGGGGGTACTGTCACGACTTCCGCCGAAGTCGGCTCCTCTCCTTGTTCGGGCGGCGTTCAGCGGTCGACGTCACCGGCTTCCTAGCCATCGCCGCTCCATTTTTCATTTATCCATTTGTTTTGTCTTGTTCCCTGCACACCTGGTTTTCATTCCCCAATCACACTACATGTATTTATTCCTCTGTTCCCCCTCATGTCTTTGTGTGAGATTGTTTTGTGTTACGTGTCTGTTTTGACGCGCTATACTGGTGTGCGTTTATTCCGTGTTTTATTTCACGAGGTATGTTTATTTGTTTGTACATAATTATTGTGACTGTTTACGCATTTTGCACTTTTGCCAATTGGCTGGAGGTTTCGACACAGTGGCGTCTGTTGGTTTCTCCTGCCTAAATAAAGTGTGCGCCTGTTCACAACTCTCTGCTCTCCTGCACCTGACTCCGCTACCAGTACGCACATCATTGACAGTTGTGGAGAAGTACAGATCAGTGTTGGGTTATAAAAAAATATCTGAAACTTTGAACATCCCACAGAGCACCATTAAATCCATTATTAAAAAATGGAAAGAATATGGCACCGCAACAAACCTGCCAAGAGAGGGCCGCCCACCAAAACTCACGGACTAGGCAAGGAGGGCATTAATCAGAGAGGCAACAAAGAGACTTAAGATAACCCTGAAGGAGCTGCAAAGCTCCAGAGTGGAGATTGGAGTATCTGTCCATAGGACCACTAAGCTGTACACTCCACAGAGCTGGGCTTTACGGAAGAGTGGCCAGAAAAAAGCCATTGTTTGAAGTAAAAAATAATCAAACATGTTTGGTGTTCGCCAAAAGGCATGTGGGAGACTCCCCAAACATATGGAAGAAGGTACTCTGGTCAGATGAGACAGAAAGTTAGCTTTTTGGCCATCAAGAAATATTGTCTGGCGCATACCCAACACCTCTCATCACTACGAGAACACCATCATGCTGTGTGGATGTTTTTCATCGGCAGGGCCTGGGAAACTGGTCAGAATTGAAGGAATGATGGATGGTGCTAAATACAAGGAAATTCTTGAGGGAAACCTGTTTCAGTCTTCCAGAGATTTGAGACTGAGACGGAGGTTCACCTTCCAGCAGGACAATGACGCTAAGTATACTGCTAAAGCAACACTCGAGTGGTTTAAGGGGAAATATTTAAATGTATTGGAATGGCCAAGTCAAAGCCCAGACTTCGATCTAATTAAGAATCAGTGGTATGACTTAAAGATTGCTGTACACCAGCGGAACCGATCCAACTTGAAGGAGCTGGAGCAGTTTTACCTTGAAGAATGGGCAAAAATCCCAGTGGCTAGATGTGCCAAGCTTATAGAGAAAAACCCCAAGAGACTTGCAGCTGTAATTGCTGCAAAAGGTGACTCTACAAAGTTTTGGCTTTGGGGGTGAATAGTTATGCACGCTCAAGTTTTCCGTTTTTTTGTCTTATTTCTTGTTTGTTTCACAAAAAAATATATTTAGCATCTTCAAAGTGGTAGGCATGTTGTGTAAATCAAATGATACAACCCCCCCAAAAGGAAAAATGTGAAGGGGGGTGAATACTTTTGCAAGCCACTGTATATCCAGGCCATCAGACTGTTAAATAGTAACCACCTCCGCCCAGTCCCCTGCCTTGAACTTTAGTCACTGTTACTAGCCGGCTACCACCCGGTACTCAACCTTGCACCTTACAGACTGCTGCCTTATGTACATAGTCATGGAACACTGGTCACTTTAATAATGTTTACATACTGTTTTACCCACTTCATGTGTATAGTACATATTGTATTCTAGTCAAGCCTCATCCTATATAACTACTGCTGTACACAGATTTTCTATTGATATACTTTCCATAATGTATACTGTATACACACCATCATATACATATATATTTATATTCCAGACTTTGGCATTGCTAAATAATTTATTTCAAATATTTTGATTCACATACATTGTTTTGTATTGTTAGGTATTACTGTACTGTTGGAACTAGGAACATATGCATTTCGCTACACCCCCAATAACATCTGCTAAATATGTTTACACAACCAATACAGTTTGATTTGATTTAAGCACATTTTTGCATAGTGTATTTATGCATGTAACATCAAAGACTTAGAAGCAGTGGTGGAAAAAGTACCCAATTGTCATACTTGAGTAAAATTAAAGATACGTTATTAGAAAATGACTCAAGTAAAAGTAAAGTCACCCTGTAAAATCTACTTGAGTAAAAGTCCAAAAGTATTTGGTTGTAAATATACTTAAGTATCAAAAGTAAAAGTATACATCTTTTCAAATTCCTTATATTAAGCAAACCAGACGACACCATTTTCTTGTGTTTTTAAAATTTACAGATAGCCAGGGGCATGCGCCAACACTCAGGCATTATTTACAAACTAAGCATGTGAGTCCGACCAGATCAGAGGCAGCAGGGATGACCAGGGATGTTCTGTTGATAATTACGGGAATTGGACCATTTTCCAGTCCTGCTAAGCATTCAAAATGTAACGAGTCCTTTTGGCTGTCAGGGGAAATGTATGGAGTAAAAAGTACATTATTTTCTTTAGGAATGTAGCGAAGTAATAGTAGTCAAAAATATAAATAGTAAAGTAAAGTACAGATACCCCAAAAAACGAGT
Source organism: Salmo salar (assembly GCF_965601325.2). Classification (NCBI taxonomy): domain Eukaryota; kingdom Metazoa; phylum Chordata; class Actinopteri; order Salmoniformes; family Salmonidae; genus Salmo; species Salmo salar. The sequence goes on along the minus strand of NC_138316.1, from coordinate 21,651,197 downwards.
TAAGTAGTAATTTAAAGTATTTTTTACTTAAGTACTCTACACCACTGCTTAGAAGCATGTTGTGGTTGTGTGTATTTGCTCTGGGATGAAAGACACAGTAGTTACAGGAATGGAGGTCTGCTGTAGCAGTTCCTTAGGGGAGAAGCTGATGACAGGACAGGATGGAGAGAGGAAGAAAGAAGAATTGAAGAGGGAGGGACAGAGAGTGACAGAGAAATAGAAGGAGGAAATGAGAGGAAGAGAGGAAGAAACAATAAATGAAGAGACAGAGGAGTGACAGAGACATAGAGAGGGGATAGAAGCAGGAGGAAATGATTAGAGAGAAGTGTTACTGACTGTAATGCTGAGTGACTTTTGAAAGCCTCCTCTGATTAGGGGTTTCCTTGAGCACCATGTCAGACAGGCTTTTATAAAATCCACAGTACGTGTGTGTGTGTGTGTGTGTGTGTGTGTGTGTGTGTGTGTGTGTGTGTGTGTGTGTGTGTGTGTGTGTGTGTGTGTGTGTGTGTGTGTGTGTGTGTCTCTGTCTCTGTCTCTGTCTCTGCGTGTGTATGTGCGTGTGTGTGTGTGTGTGCGCGTGCGTTTAACTCTGTGTGTGTAGCTGTGATTGTGTATTTGGGGTGGATAAAGAGATGGATAGATGAAGATGGAGAGATTGTGTCTCACCCTCTATCTGCGTGTCTTCATTCCTCTCTCTTTCTCTGTGATGATGACCCTTGCACTGTTTTGTAGAATAGTAGTGAGATAACATACTGCAGAATGAACTCTAGAGCACTATAATAGAATGTGACACTCACTTATGAGGAGTTAAACATATTTTATAACATCTTTGAATGTCAGTCGTTGATGACTGAGTAAACAACAATGCAAAGCCAATTGCTTGCAGGGAATGCAGCTGTCAAAAAGGGGAAAGGTAATTATAGGAAACGATAACAGATCATGTTTTTCCCCCATCCAACACACACACACCCACACACAGACAAACAGTTCCCCATTGTTCCTCCACAGCCACAGGTTGTGTTTCCCAGGGAGAGATTCAGGCCAGTTTAATTACACTGTAATAAGTTGCTGTGGAAATATGTTACCACGGGAAATAAGAAGTTGTGGCATCGCAATTAACGCTCAAAGGACAGCCATGTGTAAGCACACAAACACAGAAATGGGCCAGGGAGACTGGGACTTCTCTTTTGCAGGAAGTCTTGTGTGTGACAAAGAGAGTTGATTGAGAGGCTGTGGCTACAGTACATACATTTTTATGGGTGTGTTTCTGTCAGTGTATCCTTGCTAGTGGGGTATTTAAACACATACATGTATTTTCACAGAGGAAGCACAGCCAATGACAAGCATTTAAGACTCCAAAGAATAATAGATTAGCAAAGCAACAAAAGACAACATATTACTACTACTGGTACTGACAGTTGTGAAAAATCATGCATCTGTGTGTGTGTGTGTGTGTGTGTGTGTGTGTGTGTGTGTGTGTGTATTTGTGTGTGTGTGTGTGTTAGTATCTATGTCTCTCTTAGTCTCACTCATTTTCAGAAATGATGGAGATGAATTTCTCTGCCGAATAAATGGATTAGAGACAGAAACAATGGAGGGAAAATCCAACGAGTGTTTTTTCTTTTGCCACCATTTCAGAAATCAGGGATTAGTGGCACATTGGGACTGTGCTGAGTAGGAGAGGCCGGTGTTCCAAAACCCATCAGGGATTTGACTGCATCTGTTCCCCTCTCTGCTCCGGCTATGTCCATAACTCACCGAGAAAATTCCTGAAAAGCTTTACAACTGTTTGCCTTATCCAGCCACCGCAGAGCTGTCCAACAACACTCAGTGATGTGTGTGTGTGTGTGTGTGTGTGTGTGTGTGTGTGTGTGTGTGTGTGTGTGTGTGTGTGTGTGTGTGTGTGTGTGTGTGTGTGTGTGTGTGTGTGTGTGTGTGTGTGTGTGTGTGTGTGTGTGTGTGTGTGTGCATGCATGGCTGTGTCTGTACTGGACCAAAAAGACAGCAGACTTTATAAGCCCAAACTAATTTCTAAAAAGACCCAACTTTTCTACTTCGTGTGGCGATAACTCTTAAATGTGTTTGTGCACTGAGGCTGCAACCTTGCCTCATCCTCTGACTCAGCTGAAGCTGTTTTGGTGTGTTTGAGAGAGAGGAGAATCGGACGTTTTCTGTTATTAACATCTGTTTGTTTGTTCCTAATATTGTTTCTAGCTGCATGCACCTCTCCGTGTGTGTGTGTGTGTGTGTGTGTGTGTGTGTGTGTGTGTGTGTGTGTGTGTGTGTGTGTGTGTGTGTGTGTGTGTGTGTGTGTGTGTGTGTGTGTGTGTGTGTGTGTGTGTGTGTATATATATGAGTGTGTGAGTGAGTGTGACCTATCCCTTTTGTTTGAAGCAATAGCAAATCTACTCAGGGGAGAATAGCTAAATATGGACCCCAATCTTAGCAGCTTGTCTTTTCCCCCATCTCTCGCTTCCCTCTCTTCCCTTTTTCTTTCTGAGTGAGGAACCATTGTGGGGGAGGGAATCAGAGTGGACTCTATTTCTCCTGTACTGTTGTCAGCAGTTGGCTGCTTTGGGATCAAAGTAGTGTGTGTGTGTGTGTGTGTGTGTGTGTGTGTGTGTGTGTGTGTGTGTGTGTGTGTGTGTGTGTGTGTGTGTGTGTGTGTGTGTGTGTGTGTGTGTGTGTGTGTGTGTGTGTGTGTGTGTGTGTGTGTGTGTGTGTGTGTACGTGGTTTGGTGTTTTTTTGTGCTTAAAGAAAACTAGAGTGAGTTTAATTAAAGATGAAAGTGCGGATGATTAATTGATGGAAGTCAGACTGTTCCATTTGGTACTAAACCAGGGGTGTCCAGACTTCCCCATACAGTGAAAAATGTGGACAGCTCCAAAAGATTATACATAAAATGTGATGCATTACCCAAGAAACTGAAGGTTTTCACAAAAATATATATTTAAAATAAATATGTAACAACGTAATGATTACTGTGTTGTCCGTTTAAACCTTTAAAGACCAAAACAAGCCTGGTGCATATTTGTCATTGTCTTTTAGGACTCGGGACATTCCCAAATATATATATATAACACAGGGAAATGTGTCCACCAACTGGAGTGTCCTAAATTGCTCTGTCTGCAAATCCGGGATGTGCGTGTAAGTAGTGAGGCTCAAAGGCTCAGATGGAGCTGCTGAGGCAAAAAAACAGTTTTTCTTGTAGTGATACAGTAAGTAAACTTTCAATTAATTTGTGATCTCAAAGGTGTGTTAGGCTGTTATGGTAGGGCTAGTCTACTAGCAGGAGGTGCTGGAGAATGGCTGTTTAACTCCACTCATATACCTCCCCTCAGTCACTCATCTCCTCCAGCCTCGACCCACTCAGTGTTCCTAGTGTGCCATAGAGACAGATGAGTACCTCTGAAAGTTTTCATCTATGAAAAATGGAGTGTGCAGGCTCCCTCCATCAAGCTGCCTTTCAACAGGAGATTAGAACAGCGAGAATGGAGTGCTCAGGGAGATAACGCGCCTGCTCACAACATCTGTATTGGAACCGTTATCTTCATAGGAAACACATTATGCTGGCAAAGAAAAATAGCCCTCCCTTGCTTGGCCAAGATAAAGTCTTCATAGAAACAGATTTAACTAGGCATTTATAGAGATGTATAGGCTGATATAGAAGTTTTGCAGACTGAGCTCCCATGGTTTGGATAGAGACAGTTTGGCCCTGTGGTTGTGAGTAAGGCAAAGACATAAGTGATCATCAGCTATATTTATTGATGCTCTCAATAATTTCTCCATTAAAATAGTACGAGCCTAAACCCAATTCAAAAACAAGGCAACAGACTGAAACGAATAGTAAGGGACGGGGCATTGAGATTGGAGGTAAATAGAAAAAGAGAGAAAGAGAGATTTACAGGCAAACTGTAAAAAACAAAAAACAAAGAGTAGGCTAAGGGAGTACAGTATAAAGGACATTCAGGCAAAATGTATATGCATTCAAATAAATAGTCATATCATATATTCCTTCTATTATTTCCATATGTAATGGTTAACTCACTACAGAATTGCATGTAAAAAATAACAAAAAAGCTGCAGACGCTGATGACATCATCAGGTAGCGCCACGCTGCGATAAGGGGTGGAGGGGAGGTGGGGCAAAGTAATGGACAGGTATTTAAACAGAGTCGGGCAGTTGGGCTGAGGGTCTTGCTTATGCCTTCAAGTGGACATTCACTTCCACTCTACAGATATTGGAGTGGAGGAGGGGGTCATTCATGCACCTGGTTATGCCAGGATGGGGACAGTGGGGGGTTGTCTGGGGTCAGAGGTGAAAGATCACAGTGGGGAGTCGCGGCAGAGGACGATCTCCAGCTCGGTGCGGTAGAGCTTCCCCGCGTCGGACAGAGCCATGATACTCTTCTTATAGCCCACCAGACCGGTCGAGTCCAACTCCTACAGCAAACGGGGGGCGAAACAGATGTGAGTGCTAGTGCCTCAACCAATGATGTCATTAACTATGGTGTCTATCCTGTAAACAATCATGAGTCATTAGGATGTCCCCAGGATTTCACGAAATGGTCGCCTGAAGTCGTCAGGACTTTGTGTCATGGTCCCCTGGAGGTTTTGTCTAGTTCCTGGGTGGTCCCGGAGACTTCCGTGAGGACATTTTAAGGTTGTTCTTGGGACTTTGTCTCATGGTCCCATGGAGGTTTTGTCTAGTTCCCGGTTGGTCCCGGGGACGCCCGAAGGACTTTTTTCTAGGACTTTCTTGGGATGTTGGGTCATGGTCCCATAAAGGTTTTTGCCTAGTTCCCGGTCGCAAAGAAACATTTCCTCCCCCCCAAAAAAAATCTATCTTGGGCACACGCAACCTAGTTTCATTACACATCACTTCTTGTTACTGTTGCCAAGACAATAAAGGCCCTGATTGGTGAACCACTGATCCAGGCACAGCTGTTTGTATTTTGGCAATGCTATGGATTTACTTATTTCATGACACAACGTCCCAAGAACATGTTAAAAACGTCCTTGGGGACATCCCCAGGACAAACCTGGAACTAGACAAAACTTCCAGGGGACCATGACACAATGTCCCAAGAACGTTCAGGTGACCTTCGGGGGACCATGACACAACGTGCCAAGAACATCCTAAAAACATCCCCAGGTCAATCTGGGAACTATAAAAAGGTCCACCAGAGAATGTTCCCTTGGGAACATCATTCGACATCCTAAGGACTAGTAAAATGAAAGTCCTGAGAATGTACTAAAAAGGTCCTGACATGGTCCTCAGTGACATTCAGGAAACTAGAACATTCTCAGAACGTCAGTGGGATAACATCGCGCAGAAACCTTTAAGAGACCTAATGGGAAAGTCGCCAAATATCCTCAGGACGTCCCCTGTCTGCTGGGTATGGCCCTAACAGTCAATGCAACAACACATCCTGATCCAACAAAAGCTCAGAAGACCATAACCTGTACAAGACCACAATGTTCTGCCAATCATTCTGATCTTGTACACATTCCAGGTGCAGTATGACATAATCAACCAATCAACTAATCAAAAGATGAGTCAGTAAATAAGTGAAGTCTCTTGTTCTTTACCATTTTGTTCTTGTCATGGAGGTCCTTCAGCAGTGCGTCCAACTCCTGCTCATCGATGTAACCGTTCCCATCCTAGTGGAACAGTGAAAAACAGTGAAACAGCAGGAAGGGGCTGGGCATTTCATATTATATTCTCATTACAAGAACAATCAAACACTCAGATATCCTCCCACTCAGACTAAACACAGGCAAGATCAATCATTCACAGACCAACTGCCAATTCAGTCATTACAAAGGCATTAGTATGAGACTCCTGTACACCTGTCTTTCCTACTGTACTGTTTTCTTTGTGGAAGGTTCAGTGGCGTGTATTCATGGGTGCCAAGGGAAGCCAGGCTTCCCCAAAATATTTATATTTTGTCGCTCTGTGTTACATACATTTCCTTCAATAAGGCAAGAGGCTGAAAATAATGTATCTCACCGGAGAAAGCATCCGACCAAACAAACAACTCCCCTCTGTCTCAATATGTGTAGCGTATCTATCTGATGCTCTCTGGTCAGAAAGAGTATGACATTGTTGCCGCCCATAGCATTGAATTCAAGGGAAGCCAGCGAGCATTTGGCCTCCATTAATAAAAAATAAATTTAATTAAAGTCAATCAGCTTGAGCTAAACTGAGTGAGCTCAGCAGTGAATGGTCCTGGCGCACCAAAAATAAAAGTGTCAAGGGAAGCCAGTTTGGATTTGGCTTCAGACCAATCACATCACAAGGCAAATGTCATTATTGACAGAAAGAAACTTGAATTGTTGCATCTCGTTGTGTTCGCCCTTTCATAAATTAGGGATTTGGACTCGTGGTTTTACATAATTCTCTGTACTGGCCAATGATTATAACAGCGATTTTGATCCAACCATAAATTCATACATTGTGCCCCTGGCCTGATAGGATGGAAGTTCAACATGTAGCTAGATGTACGCTCTTAGAAAAAAGGGTTCCAGAGAGGTTCTTTGGCTGTCCCCACAGGAGAACCATTTTTGGTTCCAGGTAGAACCCTTTTGGGTTTCATGTAGAACCCTTTCCACAGAGGGTTCTACATAGAACCCAAAAGGGTTCTACATGAAACAAAAAAGGGTTCTACCTGGAACCAAATAGGTTCTACCTGGAACCAAAAATGGTTCTTCAAAGAGTTCTCCTATGGGGATAGCCGAAGAACCCTTTTAGGTTCTAGATAGCACCTTTTTTTCAAAGAGTGTTGTATGCTAATGTTAACTAGCTGGCCTGGTGTATTGTTGCATATGAAAGGAAGCTAGCGAGCAAGTATTTTAGCAAGATAGCCTAGGACAACAAAAAATAAAAGTGTGTACTGTATGACAGAGTCATAGACTGTTTAGGCAACATGAAAGAGGATGGCATTGGCATTTCTCTACAAGTAGGTTGAGTCAACATGTTTTTTTCTACTCACACACACACACACACACACACACACACACACACACACACACACACACACACACACACACACACACACACACACACACACACACACACACACACACACACACCACACACACACACACACACACACACACACACATCAGTAGCCACATCATATTTAGCTTACGATGATTGGACTAAATCGTTTTTGGTATCTTTTAGTTGTCACTGTATTAGACTAAGAATAGGTTATTAGATGACGTTGAAGTTGAAATGGTGCTGGAATAGTGTAGGCAGCTCCTGTTTTCTTTGTAACTTGCAGTAACTCTGTGGTTCTAAATCAATAGTTTTTTAGTAGTCCAAAAATGTCGGAAACATTACCTTGCTTGACCATGCTGTAGGCCATGTAACTGTTACATGCAATGTGTTTCTGGACTTCACTGGACAGATGTTGCTCTCCGGTTTTGTAACGAAACAAATGTGTGGTTGAATTTATTCTGCCACTGTGTCTTCTTATTGTCTCGGCATTAGGCCTATATATCACGGTGGCAAGGCATATGAACTAACAAGTTATAGAGCAAACAGTGCAGATATCACAAAACATAGGTTGTAATATGGCTTTTTTTCCTGGATTGGCTTCCCCCCTGATTTTACCCACGCACCGCTACTAGGAAGGTTACCAAGGTAACACTAACAAAATAATTGATACAGACGCAGGTGTGTCTCTGAAGTATTTACCTGTGCAAGAGACCATTTGCATGGAGCTAGTAGCTTGAGTGACAGGGATACAAGCAATCTCTCTCACACACTCTCCCACCTACACACCCTCCCTGCAAATATGTCTATTGTGCTCATTTACCTTGTCATAGAAGGTGAAGATTACATTGAACTGCTCTGCTGAAAGCTTGCATCCCTGGAGAGACAGAAAAGACAGGGAAGGGAAAATAAAAATATCATATATATTGTACATGATATACAGTTGAAGTCGGAAGTTTACATACACCTTAGCCAAATACATTTAAATTCAGTTTTTCACAATTCCTGACATTTAATCAGTAAAAATTCCCTGTTTTAGGTCAGTTAGGATAACCACTTTATTTTAAGAATGTGAAATGTCAGAATAATAGTAGAGAGAATGATTGGTTTCAGCTTTTATTTCTTTCATCACATTCCCAGTGGGTCAGAAGTTTATATACACTCAATTAGTATTTGGTAGCATTGCATTGAAATTGTTTAACTTGGGTTACACATTTCGGGTAGCCTTCCACAAGCTTCCCACAATAAATTGGGTGAATTTTGGCCCATTCCTCCTGACAGAGCTGGTGTAACTGAGTCAGGTTTGTAGGCCTCCTTGCTCGCACACACTTTTTCAGTTCTGCCCAAAAAATTTCTATGGGATTGATGTCAGGGCTTTGAGATGGCCACTCCAATACCTTGACTTTGTTGTCCTTAAGCCATTTTGCCACAACTGTGGAAGTATGCTTGGGGTCATTGTCCATTTGGAAGACCCATTTGCGACCAAGCTTTAACTTCCTGACTGATGTCTTGAGATGTTGCTTCAATATATCAACATCATTTTCCTACCTCATAACGCCATCTATTTTATGAAGTGCACCAGTCCCTCCTGCAGTAAAGCACCCCACAACATGATGCTGCCACCCCCGTGTTTCACAGTTGGGATGGTGTTCTTCGGCTTGCAAGCCTCCCCCTTTTTCCTCCAAACATAACGATGGTCATTATGGCCAAACAGTTCTATTTTTTTTCATCAGACCAGAGGACATTTCTCCAAAAAGTACGATCTTTGTCCCCATGTGCAGTTGCAAACCGTAATCTGGCTTTTTTAAGGCGGTTTTGGAGCAGTGGCTTCTTCCTTGCTGAGCGGCCTTTCAGGTTATGTCAATATAGGACACATTTTACTGTGGATATAGATACTTTTGTACCTGTTTTCTCCAGCATCTTCACAAGGTCTTTTGCTGTTGTTCTGAGATTGATTTTTACTTTTCGCATCAAAGTACGTTCATCTCTAGGAGACAGAATGCGTCTCCTTCCTGAGAGGTATGACGGCTGCGTGGTCCCATGGTATTTATACTTGCATGCTATTGTTTGTACAGATGAAAGTGGTACCTTCAGGCGTTTGGAAGTTGCTTCCAAGGATGAATCAGACTTGTGGAGGTCTACAATTGTTTTTCTGAGGTCTTGGCTGATTTCTTTTGATTTTCCCATGATGTCGAGGAAAGAGGCACTGAGTTTGAAGGTAGGCCTTGAAATACATCCACAGGTACACCTCCAATTGGCTCAAATTATGTCAGTTGGGTGAATTTTATCAGACGCTTCTAAAGCCATGACATCATTTTCTGGAATTTTCCAAGCTGTTTAAAGGCACGGTCAACTTAGTGAATGTAAACTTCTGACCCACTGGAATTGTGATACAGTGAATAATAAGTGAAATAATCTGTCTGTAAACAAATGTTGGAAAAATGTCCTAACCGACTTGCCAAAACTATAGTTTGAGTGGTTGAAAAACAAGTTTTAATGACTCCAACCTAAGTTTATATAAACTTCCAACTTCAACTGTATATAGTTGACTTATATCCACAGTAAAACGAGTCCTATATCGACATAACCTGGGGGTGGGGGTGGGGTGTGGGGGCGGGGTGTGTGGGTTAGGTCTCACCTCGAATTTGAGCAAGAAATTTTCCTGAACTGGCAGCAGCCTTAAATTAGATAAAAAACAATTGTTCACATTCAGATTCTTTAGTTCAAAATGGATTCAAGTATAACACAGAGAGTCTCTCTAGTGAACAAGACACACATACACTCACCTGGCCATTTCAGACAGGCCCAGTTTCCCATCACCGTTCAGATCAAACATCTTCAGCTGGAGAGTGAAATACAACAGTGAGTGGCGTAACATTACTACACGGTGTTAAACCTGTGTGTTTGTGTACACATGTACAGTGTGTGTGTCACACTCACGATTGTTTGTGTGTATTCGTTGAGTTTCTTGTCATCGTAGTGTCTGTTGGCTTTCTTCAGAAGATCTGACAGGAAACCCTGAGGAAGACAGATCCTCGTTACCCCACTGGTAACTGGCTCAATGACCCAAAATTCAAGTTTTAAGATGAGTGCTCAGGGGTCCTCCTCTGACAACAAGCACAAGTCCTTGGAAATTGACTAATGAAGGTTATGAATGTTTAAAAGCTTGACACATTTGTTTACCTTCAGTTCATTGGCTTCGATGTATCCACTGCGATCAGTGTCATACCTTCGCCATGCCTGTAGACAGAGCATTTTTAACATTTCATTACAGCACAGTACACATGCATTTAAACACAGAGATTAAGAACTCTAAAGCCTTAAAACCCTCTTTACTTTAACAACAAGTGGAAAAGTCATAATGCTATAATTGGTAGAGAGAATGTAGCCAGACGGAGATAGAAGAGGATGAGAGTGAGACAGAAAAGTATATAATTTGTGTTTTAATCTACCAGCTGTCCCATGTCTAGAGCGGAACCTTATCAAAGATGTATGCCCAAACCACATCACCCCTCCCCCCACCCCCCCACTCTCCTGCAGTAAGCCTGCAACCCATCCATAATGTATGGCAGTCTGAGAATAGCTCCTGTGTTCCCCTCCCCCCCACCCTCCACTTTTAACACGGGGTAGCCAGCACACTGGACCACTGCAAAACTCCTTCCTTCTGTCTATCCTCCCTTCTCCTTACTTTGCGTGTCTCCACCAGCAGAGAACCCCCCTCCCTCTCTCTCTTTCTCTCTCTAGTTATTTCTAGATATAAAATGCTTTAGACAAGGAGATGCCTGTTTCCCTGATATTTCTAAGCTCTCTTGGGATTGATTCTGTGTATGTGGATGGATGTGTTTTTGTGTTGATTTTTGTGTATGGGACGAAGTGATCAGACTTTGCAAAACACCAAAAAGTTATCTGTGTCAGAGTGCAATGATAGCAGGAGCCATCTTTAGTGATTGATATACTGTACAGTGCAGTGGGCTTACACACACACCCACCCACCCACCCACACAGACAGACAGACAGACAGACAGACAGACAGACAGACAGACAGACAGACAGACAGACAGACAGACAGACAGACAGACAGACAGACAGACAGACAGACAGACAGACAGACAGACAGACAGACAGACAGACAGACAGACAGACAGACAGACAGACAGACAGACAGCACACACACACACACACACACACACACACACACACACACACACACACACACACACACACACACACACACACACACACACACACACACAGACACAGACACAGACACAACTTACCGCCATGAATTCTGCACTGGATCCCACAAATGTTCTGAAACAAAGCAAGAAATTCTCCTCTGTGGGCAGAATCTGAGCTAACTGGAGAGAAAAAGGGAGAGAGAGAGAAAATATATAGAGAGAGGATTAGTACACTTGGCTAGTAACTCAATATTAAAGCGGATTTCAACAACAACACTGTGTTTACAAAACAAAGAACATATATGCAGATATACAGTTGAAGTCGGAAGTTTACATACACTTAGGATGGAGTCATTAAAACTTGTTTTTCAATCACTCCACAAAATTCTTAACAAACTATAGTTTTGGCAAGTTGGTTAGGACATCTACTTTGTGCATGACACAAGTAATTTTTCCAACAATTGTTTACAGACAGATTATTTCACTTATAATTCACTGTATCACAATTCCAGTGGGTCAGAAGTTTACATACACTAAGTTAACTGTGCCTTTAAACAGCTTAGAAAATTCTAGAAAATGATGTCATGGCTTTAGAAGCTTCTGATAGGCTAATTGACATAATTTGAGCCAATTGGAGGTGTACCTGTGGATGTATTTCAAGGCCTACCTTCAAACTCAGTGCCTCTTTGCTTGACATCATGGGAAAATCAAAAGAAGTCAGCCAAGACCTCAGAAAAAAATGGTGAATTGTGAAATTGTGGAAAAACTTAGTTTAAATGTATTTGGCTAAGGTGTATGTAAACTTCCGACTTCAACTGTAGCATCAGAGGAAAACATAAAAAGTAAGCAGACATTTCAACAGAGGAGTTTGAATGTGCTTGTGTCCAGTATCAGTCTTACTTCTGACATCTCGATTCTTCCGTCTGCATTCTTGTCAAATTTCATCATGAACTCCTTCATTTTCTCTCTAAACGCAGCATGTGTGGGATCCTTGAATAGACAAACACACAAACACACACAGAATAAATCAAAAACAGATAAAACAGAGACTTCCTACCTAACGACTCTCTATGAGGATGAGTTGTTAGAGCATACTAGATCAAATTGTCATTATCCAGTCTATCAGCCTATCTAGAAGTCTGAATACACTGTGGATGATGACAGTCAAGTGGACAATTTTATCATTTAAATACAATGTTTAAGGTTGCCTCGACTAGGATGGAGTCAGTCACTCACTTTAAGGCAGGAAGGAAGGAAGGGTACATTTTCAAAGTATTCAAACCCACTCACCACGCCTGTTCCTCTCCGTGCGGTCTCTAGCTGCCGGAAGAAGTTCTCCAGCTCCTTTCCCTCGATGTAGCCATTTCCTGTAGAACATACCCAAGGGTTAAAGGTCATTCCTGGGATCAGTAAACATAATAGTTAATTATGTCTTAATTAATCTTTCTTTGATTCCTCGCATCCTCTCTCCTCACCTCCTTCGCAAATCCCATTGAAGAAAAAAGTCAGGGGAGGGACCTTGGACCTTCTTCTCCAATACAGTTGAGAAGGAAGTGAGGGGAGGGGATAAGATGCTTGGTATATCACCAAATGTGAATTGAAATAGAACCCTGGTATGTAATGTGTGTTCCATTACTGTAAAAAAAACAGGGTCCAAGCTTGAGGCATTTTTTTAAAGCCCTTTGCTCAACATGTAGCTCAATGAAAGTCCAGAACAACGAGTCCACAAGGAGTCCAGAGAGAATGACTGTTTGCATACTCTAAACGATATGGAAACCTGCTGACAAAAACACTCTCATTATCTAGCCTAATGCTACAGTCACACGATATTATCCATCTGGCCAACACGACGCCCACAGGAGTACACTAACATAACATTGAGTCACATATATACAGTATATCCAACACACACACACGCACGCACACTGCTGAGCTCCCTGGTCCTCACTAGGATTAGTCTGATATCCCAGCAAAACCATCAGGCCCAGTATCTGATGGGGATGAGATAGAGGGAGGAGGAGAGAAAGGGAGAGTAGGTCGGAGGGAGGGATTTGAAAGGGCAGGGGCTTAATGTGACTTATTGTGTCATAGCACCATGGGAATAAAATGATAGCTGACCCCACGGGGAAGAAAATCATTGAAAGGGGAAAGAGAGAACTTGATAAGTGTGTGTCTGTGTATGCGTGTATGTGTGTGCGTGCGTGTGTGTGTGTGTGCAACCCACATGCTGTAGATATTTAAGGCTGATTGAGAATATAACAAGTTCATAATTGTCTTGGCTGATCAGATCTCTAACGATCTGTGCTCTGTGACTTCCCCCAGGTCTGTGCTGTGTGAGTTCCCCCAGGTCTGTGCTCTCTGAGTTCCCCCATACTCTCTCTCTCTCTCTCTCTCTCTCTGAGAGAGAGATGTAGAACAAAGGACCAGCTCTAACATCCTTGTAGTTTAGCTCAGTGTTGGGAGAAGGTGGGGGTTCTGCATTAGTCACATGACCAAGGCACTGCCCGCATCTGGAGCCTTTAGGCGGATAAGGATGGCATTTACGAATGGGAAGTGTGGAAATTCTCTGGTAATGCTGCTGCAGAACGATATTTAAAAACAGGAATCGCCTGCAGCTCATATTCACAGTGGAATTGCTTTGTGCCTGGGGGACTGACAGTGGGGGGGTCAGGTAGATGTTTATTGGGGCACTAGATCTTCTGTAGCGACATTCACAAACATGACAGGCATGTGACTGACTACGCATGGGGTACAGCAAGTTTGCTGATGACACCACGGTTGTAGGCCTGAGAACCAACAACGACCAGTCCACTTATAGGGAGGCGGTAAGTGACCTGGCATTGTGGTGACATCATGACAACAACCTCTCCCTCAATGTCAGCAAAACAAAGGAGTTGACTGTTGATTTCAGGAAGCAGAGGAGGGAACATGCCCCGATCTACATCAACGGGACTATAGTAGAGAGTCACTAGTTGTATCTTCCTCTAACTCTCAGTTGAGAGTTAGAACAGTAGAAAACACAAAGCGCAATTTCTAAATGTGGTTGTGCATCAGTAGTTTTCCTCTTGTTATGTCAGTCACTGACAGCACTCCATTAGCCCATGAAGCTACGTATTTTTAGATTGGTAAATTGGTCTACCCTGTTATATAAATTTGTAGTAATAATGACCAAATGAGCATACGGGAACGAAGGGCACGTGCGCAGTGGCCCTGCCCTCTAGGGGGCTCCTATTGATTTTGTTTGCCACTCTCACTCACGAATAGAATTGCATGAAATTAGTTAGACATTTGCGATAGTTTCTTTTTCACCCTATGGAAAAATGTGTAGAATTGCAGAAAACCTGCTTTAAAACGGCAACATTTTCTCTATGCCCCATGGTAAAATGTGTAGAATTACAGGAAATGTACTTAAATAAATATCTCTGTGGTCAAGTGGGGAGCCACTCAAATATGTTGCTAGATAGGTGGTAGGCCCCCCAACCAAATCTATAGGGCCCCAAAAGGCTAGGCCCTGTTCATACAGGCCCCCCAAACAAATCTTGTATAGGGCCCCAAAAGGCTAGGCCCTGTTCATACATTTTCCAGTTATGTTAGACATAGATCTTGTTTCCTTGCATGGAATAATATTTGGTGTGAAGAGTGGAATAATGTATGCACTTCCCAAATATCATAGGCCTATTCTCCAGTCCACACACAGACACATTCTGCACAAACCATAACACACATGCACCATACGAGTCCTGTCCTAAGAGTGAAACATCTAAGGTTTTAAGTCTGAAACGCATCATTGACATTGACCCAAAAATAAAATCTATGATTCTTGAAAAGCATGCTCCACTACCCCAGCTCTAGTCCCACTTCATCATGTATGAGACTATGGACACAGATTGGCACCCGCTTGGCGCCCAATATGTTTCTGTTAACCACCTCTGCCTCCCACAGATGGATCACTGGCACGACATCTCTGTATTCACAGCGAACAATGAGACCTACGTTTACATTCCACAAACTATAATTTGTTGAATGAGAGTGTGTGTTAACTCTACTGTTCTGTCTGTCTGTGTGTGTGTGTGTGTGTGTGTGTGTGTGTGTGTGTGTGTGTGTGTGTGTGTGTGTGTGTGTGTGTGTGTGTGTGTGTGTGTGTATGTAATTGCACTCATTCCTCATCCCTGGCTCTACTACTTCTAGGTCCTTCCAGCCCAGTGCACGCCAGGGATGGGTATGGCTTAGTTTACCCGGTGGGCGGATTTAACCCACGGGCTCAGAGAATCCCTGCGCTTGCTCAGGTGTGACTGTTTACACGCTCTAGGTGAGAGGCTGCAGAGCTCAGAGTGAGCGCTATGGGGCGGAAACATGTCAAGTCTGCGCAATGTCACAGACTTTTTGACACATCTTTACACACTTCAACAGGGCGTGTTTAGTAGCCCTAGGTAAGTCTAAACGGGCCTAGTCCAGCGTTTTGCTGCCAAGCAGAACGTCTCCAACGGCCCTAAGGGACCACCATGGGATGGGGGAGAAGGATTCAACATGCTTTGCGCAGTGCAGAAATGAACGCATGGATGGATTAAAGAAACAGAACGCAGTGCTATACCATGCTATATATTTAAATCCAAAGACGTAAATGAGAGATACTGGGGGTCATGGGATTCAGCAATTCGTATAGCTGTTATAATCACAGTTTATAACCTTTCATGATCACCTTTGAGTGCTGTGTAGCGGAGACCAGCTCTGGCGCACAGTGACGCACACCATACCCGCTACTGGGCCCTCGAGCTGCACTACCCCATCCCTCCCCCAATGACTATAAAGGCTATATGGCTATTCCCTATATTCATTCCATCGCTCTCCTTTTCCCCACTTCCACGTTTCCCTCCTCTCTGTCCTCTCTCCCCATCTTCTTCACACACTGCTCCCCCTTCTCCTATCCCCCTTTCCCCCTACTCTCTCTCCATCTCCACTCCCCCCATTCCCCGACCTGACACGCCAGCTGCCTGTCAATACACGCGCGCCTGGCAGAAGCCCCGGTGATGACATATGCTACTGTAAATTCATTCATAGGAGACGCGCGAATCCGGTTGCCTCGTGGGGATCGCTACAAGCCAGAAACATATATAATTCACAGTGAACAAACAGCTTTAAAAACAGCCACTCCGTAATACACACACGTCACCACATAATATAATAAATGATCACGCAAGAACGCATGTTCAGTCTCAAAGAATGTAATGCTGTATTAGACTTTCGTGTTTTACGCACAGAAAATAGTGACACAAATGTGGTCCAAAGCAGCGCTCTTCTGTTCCATAGCTTGGCGCGGTTCTTACTGATGCGTAATTGAGGAACTAAGAGAAAATGATGATTAACAAACATGGTTCTAGGTGATTATATGTAGCCTACGTGTCGACTGAAATCTCACATAATGCTCGTGTGGGAAAAATGCACAAACTGAACTATTTGAAAATGCTTTTCTACTTTGCTACTTTAAAATATGTTTCCTTATCTGACAGTTCTGCAACAAATATCTACAAATCCCACAAATGCCCCTAAATACAACTTCAATATGCTAATTTTGTAATTAAAGTTAATAAACAAGTGTAACGTTCCAAATCTTTCCAGAAGTGCATGATCACGGAACAGGGCACAGGACACACTCTGACTGACAATCACTGCCAAGATTCCCAAGACGCTGTCCAAATAACAACCCATATTCTCCTGTCCCGCAGCACAACACACAGGACTTCCTGGCCTCGTCTATCACATCTTCTCACTTCCTCTGTCCCGCAGTACAACACACATGACTTTCTACCCTCATCTATCACATCTGCTCACTTCCTCTGTTCCACCAAGCACGAGTCTATCAGTTTAACAACTATCCAACCAGTTCTGAATTTACAACCAGCCTACTCCTATGATATGCCCATAGCACAGTCCTGCCCAAGTTTAACCCCCTGGCCGCAGTACTGACCGTCTGCATCGAAATGTTTCCAGACGTCAAGAAACTGCGTTGCGGTGAGCTCTGCCAGGTGGAGATGAGGTGGCTGCTGTGCTTGAGTCGCCATCGTTCAGTTGCTACTGCTTTTTTTCCTTCTTCCTGGAGCAAGTGGAAATCCCGAGTTAACTTTGTCCCAGTCGGATCTAAAGCCTCTCTAAACTGTCAACAGCTCGCGCTCAGCCGGGGCTTTTAAACCCACCCGCGGCGCATGCACTTCTAACGCTGACAGAACGAGGGCGCAGCGGCTCTGAGCCTGCATGGAGTGTGAGAGCCTGCAGGAGCTGTACGGTTCTCAGCCAGTCCTCTCAGAGGGATGAGAGATGCTCAATGGCACTGTCCATGCAGGCTCCTCGCTCTGGGGGCAGTTCTCTGTCTTGATTGAAATGATGTAAATAGAATCATATAGAGAAAGGCCCCATATACTTGCACTCATGAGCCCAAAATTATATCAAAACATTCCATCACATAGTCTGTCCCATCAAACAGCCAACACCTCAGGAAGACAGTAGGAATCCAACTAAGTGTGTGTGTGTGTGTGTGTGTGTGTGTGTGTGTGTGTGTGTGTGTGTGTGTGTGTGTGTGTGTGTGTGTGTGTGTGTGTGTGTGTGTGTGTGTGTGTGTGTGTGTGTGTGGTGTGTGTGTGTGCGCGCATGCTCCAGTAACGAGTATTTTGGGTATCAGAGTCACTCCAGCATCTATCTCTCTGCTCTACCAAATGCCTCACTATTGATCTTACTGTAGGTATCAAGTATAACTTTGAAAAAATACTGTACTACCCCCCCTCTCACCGTTCTTCATTTACTCCCATTTTCTCCCCCCATCCATCCATGCATCCCTCTCTCACTGCCTCATCTCCCTCGCAGTAAGCCCAGCTCTTCTATAGGGTCTGTTTAGATTTAAGCTTCTCCTCAGACTCCTTGGCCATTCAACCCCATAGCTGGCATAAATCATATCACACAGTTGGAGAACTATATTGTACTGCCACTAAAGTATGATAAAGCCTCTTTAGGCTCTGGTATGGGGGATATCCCCACTCCTCATTTATGTATTTTCTTCTCACTTTTCTCCCATTCTTTCTATTTGGGGCTCCAGCAGCTTTGATAAAGCTTGAAGGTGTGTGTGTGTGTGTGTGTGTGTGTGTGTGTGTGTGTGTGTGTGTGTGTGTGTGTGTGTGTGTGTGTGTGTGTGTGTGTGTGTGTGTGTGTGTGTGTGTGTGCCGTTTGGCTCGAGAGGTGGCGGAGGAGCAGGGCTGTTCCTCTTTCCTCCAACAGGGGGTGTACTGCAATGTGGGCGGCCCCGCCTTTGAGACAGTGGCAGAGACCAAGATTCTGCTAAGCCTGGGGGCAGACGCTGTGGGTGAGTACAAGACACTGATTTATGGTCAGCTTTCAGATCTATGCCAAAGGGCAACTTGTACCTTCAGGGAGCACATCGGGCCTCTGACGTGTATACTGTCTTCTGACTGAGAAAATGGAGAAGGCTCTCCCGAAGAGCACTATTATCTGAAAGAGAGCAACGCGGCTCTAAATATTTTACTAGTTTGTGACTCACTGACACCGGCCCTCGGTTAGAGGGGAATAAAGCAGCCCAAGAATGAACACATAGGAACTTTATTTAAACACACTGAGGAAGAGGAGTATGTTGATGCATATGGTAATGTACATGGGGATGAAACGTTGGAGAGGTAGTGGAATGGTAGTGGATTTTGGGCACGCACACCATCCCACAAGTCCAGAGATATTATTGAGTCCAGTTGTTGATGGGCAGAGACAGAGATGTCTGTCACTGCTTGAGGGATACTACAAGTATTGTGCGACCTGTATAGTCAAGAGGATGGGCAAATGTCCGGCCCCCTACTAACGTCCCTAGCAACCAACCAGGGCACATCTCATGCAGGTCAGGGAGAGTTTGAGAGGCAGGTTTATGGGCCCCCCAAGGTTTATGGGGCCCCCTAGACTCTCAGGCTCCAGTTGTGGGTGATGGGTGGTGGAGTGTGAAGCTCAGGGTTGTGAGGTGCTAATACCAGTCACTGGAATTTGTAATACTATCTAACCAATGACACAATCAATAAAACCCGGTGTGCCCATCCCACTGGACACACACTGGCTGAATCAACAGTGTTTCCATGTCATTTTCATGTAACCAACGTGGAATAGACGTTGAATTAACGTCTAGGCCCAGTGAGATATCTATGCCAATGGGGTCAGCTTCAGGGGTCACAGTTCAATTGATCTGAACCCTGAGTGGTGTCAGTTAGAGGGTAACAGGTTGACAGGGAGGAAGCTGTACATGTTATCCTTTGACATGACTCATTTTCTAGGTCTCCCCTTCCCCCTATCTTTCCCTTCCCCTCTTTATCCCCTGTCTTCACACACCCTCCTATATCACTTTCTCTCTCTCCCTCTGCCTCCTTCTGACCTCTCCCTTTTATCTCTGTCTTGCTCCCTGGCTCTCGCTCCCTCTCACTCAGGTATGAGTACAGTGCCAGAAGTGATAGTGGCTCGTCACAGTGGTCTGCGTGTGTTTGGCCTGTCTCTCATCACCATCCACGTGGTGTCAGAGTACGGCAGCCAGGACCGCGTCAACCATGAGGAGGTGCTGGAAATCCCCTAGCGACGCACACAGGACCTGCAGAAACTCATCATCAACCTCCTGGCCTGAATATAGATACACACACTATCTTATAGTGATGTTCAATAAAAACCAATGGCAGCTTGAATCCGAGAGGAACGAGTGTATCTGATTCCACACACTGTATCCAAATCAGTATTTGTGAGTTTAGATGTTTACAGCACTACTTTACACACCCCACTCTATGTGAGAAACTCAGGGTTTACTTCTCCAGAGAGCCATGTTGATATGTGCAGATGTGTGTGACTGAGTTATTATTATGTACCTGAGAGAGAGAGGACTTGGAATACAGTGAACTCAACTCCACCTTATTATTGTCCACAACTGATAAATCTTTCTTAAGTAATATCTTATTTTTTTTTAAAAGCTGACACTGATATTCCATTCAGTCCAAAGTCATTTTTGTAACTATCTTTGTAAAAATAAATGAATATATTATATTATAATACTGTTATCTGTTATAGTACAGACAGTATGGACAGTTTTAATTTATTTATATAAAAGTTTATTATTCTATGAACATAATGTATCTTTCTGCTTTCTTGCTGTTGTTGCCTTGCTTATAACCCTGCATCTCTTCTGAAACACTCTTGTGAAATAAAAGGCACCGTTCCGATCATGTGTGTCTACCTCTATGTTCAACTGCCTTTAAGTTCATCAATCTATTCATCAAATGGTTTGGTAAGTTAAACCAATATTGCTTCTCTGATCATGCTACATCGAAAGAGAGGGAATGGAGGAAGAGTGGGAATGGAGGAAGAGTGGGAATGGAGGAAGAGAGGGAATGGAGGAAGAGTGGGAATGGAGGAAGAGTGGGAATGGAGGAAGAGAGGGAATGGAGGAAGAGTGGGAATGGAGGAAGAGTGGGAATGGAGGAAGAGAGGGAATGGAGGAAGAGTGGGAATGGAGGAAGAGAGGGAATGGAGGAAGAGTGGGAATGGAGGAAGAGTGGGAATGGAGGAAGAGAGGGAATGGAGGAAGAGTGGGAATGGAGGAAGAGTGGGAATGGAGGAAGAGAGGGAATGGAGGAAGAGTGGGAATGGAGGAAGAGTGGGAATGGAGGAAGAGAGGGAATGGAGGAAGAGTGGGAATGGAGGAAGAGAGGGAATGGAGGAAGAGTGGGAATGGAGGAAGAGAGGGAATGGAGGAAGGGTGGGAATGGAGGAAGAGAGGGAATGGAGGAAGAGTGGGAATGGAGGAAGAGAGGGAATGGAGGAAGAGTGGGAATGGAGGAAGAGAAGGAATGGAGGAAGAGTGGGAATGGAGGAAGAGTGGGAATGGAGGAAGAGTGGGAATGGAGGAAGAGAGGGAATGGAGGAAGAGTAGGAATGGAGGAAGAGAGGGAATGGAGGAAGAGTGGGAATGGAGGAAGAGAGGGAATGGAGGAAGAGAG